>NC_142686.1:98764545-99070000 GCF_056320005.1 Nelumbo lutea | reverse complement strand
AAATATGGACTGAAAAACAGCCCCCTTCGAATCTCAGATTCGGTCCAAACAATTTTGGTTCAATCTAGTCCGAAAAGGTCCAAAACTGATTTTCAATTCAAGAATTAATTTAAGAGAGATCTGAAATTAATAATTTTTTATTTTATACAATCACAAATAAAAAATATGGACTGTTCGTACCACCTGCAAAACAGAGGTTAATCACAAAAGTTACAGTTTCATAAACTGTAAATCGCAGTATGCGATTTCTCCATCTACAAATCTCCAATGCCGCCATCTTCTTCCTTCTTCTTTAATCAAGAAAATAAATAAAAAACAAAAATCCTATTTCTATTAATTAATTACATTCTTGATCAAATCCTATACATTCAGTCTAGAAAAATAAAAAAAAAAATTATTTACAGACCGAATAATAATAAAATGAAGAAAAAATGGTGCATAGACTATCTGCGCCAAAACTGCACTGCGATCTCCAGGTTCGTACAATCCATTAAATCAAAAATAAATAAAGAACAATTCTAAATAAATTTTTGGATTTAACAAAATTAATTTTAGATCAAACGCCCTTAACAAAAAACCATTTCTTGAAAAAAAAAAGGAAAGCAATCTGCGTAGATCTTGGCAGAACATTTTCTGTTCATCTACGCAGGGTCAGATCTTATTTTCTTTTGGTTCAAAATTTGAACCTGTGGCTCTGATACCACTGAAAGAATGGTAGGATCTATCTAATGGACGCCAAGAAAGGTGCGGAATGGGGGGCGAATTTCAAAAAAATTTCCTACCTTCTTCCAACTGGGAATCATATTCCCTAAATTTAGAATACATTATTCAAGGATCCTACTTGAACCATAAACAAACCAGATTTGAACCAAAAGGAAACAGGAAGGATTATACCTGATCCAGAGAAATAATATCTCCCAAAGTTGGTGTTCATGCCCAAAGAAGTAACCAAGATCCGCTCCTGCTGAAGATGACATAGCTGTGGATGGAACGTAACCAGTAGGGTGCGTCCTACACACTGGATTCTTCACAAGAACCCTTTGGAAACCTTGAACACCGAATCCTAGTGTCTTTCTTGCAAGACTATTGTCAAAAACTGCTTTCTTGACTTCTTGTTGCTGCAAAGATCCAATCTTCCAACAGGTAGTGGCGGCGGCTGAAAGAGGAGAAGTCCAGGGACGAAGAGGGCAGAATTGTCTCTTCTCTCTGGAGTCTGTAAGAAATCAAAAATCAGATTGCAGGTTGCTTACTCAAACCCCCTAGTTCGAAATCTGATATTTCTGCTAGGGTTTTCTCATCTTTCTTCTTAATTAAGAAACCTCCCAATATTTTGGGAGTTATCCCAATCCAAATCAGTATTTGGATAGAGGTTAATCTTAATCCTATCTGCAGATTAAGTTAGTTAACTCCTGATCTTATCAGGAGGTTACCAGATTCAAATCTAATTTGAATTTGGTCTCTTAGAGTGGATAAGGTCAAAGACCCAATCATTTTACTAACACTAATCTCATATTCGCCCTATGAACTAGTGATCATATCAGCCCAGTTCGAAATGGGCTTTTGGCCCATTAAGTGTTCAGTGTTTAACTAGTTTCCAACCTGCTGCCCAGTTGGGCTTCTTTGTATGGCGTGGGACCCAAGCATTGATCTACACACCAGCCACATGGGTTCGGCCCAGCCTTTATTACAAGGCCCAGCCGAATTCACTGAAAGACTTAGTGACCCCCTTGAGCCCATCACATGGACCCTACGGGCCCAACACTTACATTAAGTGGTCCCTAGGCCAAGCCATCTTATAAAAACCCAGGGACTGTGGGCTGTTACAAGATTAGCCCATCAGGTATTATCCTAAATGGTCTTACACTTAACCTCTCAGCCATTAATGATCAAACATTGCCCGACAAAAGAAGACCTCTCTCTCGGTTGCAAGGAACAGTGTCGCACTCTCTACTCACATGGATCCCGGGAATTAAAACCTTTTGCAAATCTTTTGAAACCATACATCTATATATATATATATATATATATATATATATATATATATATATATATATCTTATTTTGCAAAACAAAATTCCAACGATTGAAATCAACTGCCAGCAATTTGGTTTCCATTAGAAAGAGTGCATTACCGATCATTACCATTGTCCGACAAAGGGGCTGATCCTGTCACTATGACCACACTCAGATGAATTCTTAGACTGCCCCAACATGTCCAGGTTTTGACCCCCACTAAGGATCTCACTAATTGACACATCAAAGACAGTCCGATCCGACACCTAGTGATGTGTCATAATTGAGTCTAGGGGTCAGGTGTAACTTTCCAGTTTTGCCCATCTGTCTCCAAGGTCTAGGGCAATACTAGAAATCTGATCCAGTTCAAGGGTTCAAGCAATCCCATACTGCATGTGCCTTGGGTCTTACCCTGATGGCCGAAACAAGCCATCCCAACACTTGGTGGCACACCAGTATCAGCCTTGGCAGGATAAATCTCCCCAGACTTATCCAATGGCTGTGAACATTTAAAACTAATACAAATTTCTATAAGTGTCCAGTTTTAGGGTTTTACACAGAATAATACCAAACAACATGAATCAAACATGCACTTTAATTTATTTTCACTAAATAACAAAAGTACATCAAATCCTTTTGAAGCTAAGGGCATACAAGACTATCTAACAAAGGTGTCATGTGCAATGGCTCCCAAAATAGCCCAGGTTGTTTTTTTCCAAACAACCAAAGTGATCTCATGAGGGACATCTCAAAACCATCTTAGGCTGAGTTCCTAATGACGTTTAATGCTCTAAATATCTTTTTCATCAATATTTGTGAGGTATTGTTAGCTTCACTATAGACCTTGCTACTGATGCTGCTATCCATGGCTGCATGCTCAATAGCCTTGGCTATCAACAAGCCTCTCCTTGTGTATGACATAGTAGTTTGCTTAATAATGCATCCAACACCATTGCTGTCATCAAATTTAAGCAGAGTTTGGGAGTGCTTATTTGAAAAAAAAGTGTTTATTGAACAAGTGCTTACTCTAATTAGTGTTCATAAGCGTTTGATGAAAAAAACATATATTTTAAGTAGGGGTAGTATGGGTATTTTCAAAATGACATGATGGGTCAAGAAAGGTTGTAAAAGGAAATAAGTATTTCTTGAATAAGCACTTAAAAATAAGTCCAAAATTTGAACTTCTTGAAGTACTTATTTTATTTGGACTTATTTCCAAAACACAAATTAGTGCTTATTGATGTAATCATGGCTCCAAATAAATGCTTATTTCAAATAAGCACTTATTTTTAACCACTCCCAAACTTGGCCTAAGGCAAAACTTCTTGTGAACAGCCCTGTTGACAACCCTAAAACTTGCAAATTTTCCATGTTAATTGAATGTCACATCATAATTTACTCGGGTCACATTCCGTTGCTATCAATTGTAGAGTAACATTAATACAAGAGTAGACATAACAACAGACATAGGCACAAACAGAACAAACAACCAGCCATCATTAATCCCATCAGATCAAGGCTTGTGGTCATTCTTGGCTAGGCTGGGCCAAATTTAGCACCAATCATAAGAAAAATTGCACAGACCCAGCCCAGACTCCGGGCCTGAAACATAAGCCCGAAGCTGAGTTTACATGGACTCGGGCTAGGCATTAGACCTTGCCTATTATGAACATCGGGAAAAATCCCTGGAAGTTCACTTCATGACCGATTAAATGGAGTTGCCACCCATTAGAATAGGTAAATGTGAGTGATGGGTCTCCCAGAATTGCGTTCGGTAAGACACATTGGAATTAATAGTGACTCCATACCATCTGGCCAAGATAAGGCTATTTTGGATAAGTTGAGAGAGAGAAAGAGAGAAGGGGTTAAGCACCCCTCTCTGTCTCTCTCTTTTGGATGAAGTTAACTGATTTCATTAAAAGAAAGATGGGTACACAAGAGAGTGTACAAATACAAAACAGGGGCCAGACCCCTGAAAATTATATAGGTGGAATTTTATCACAATACAAGGTCTCCAAAATGACACCTAATTTTGCTAAACCATATTCAATGGCATTTAGCTCCCTTGGAATCCAGTACAAAGAAACATTCATTGGAGCCAATAGGTCCCTTGCCTCTGTTAAGAAGTGACTAAGTTTCCATGGTCCAGCCTCCTATTGTCCTAACCATTTTATCGTATTTGCTAAGTCACTTTCGATGGTGAAGTTCTGAATACCCAATTTGTTGACTAGGTGAATCCTTGTAAAAGCTACTAACACTTTTGCCTTTATGGAGTCAGCTATCCCAATTGATCCACTGTATACCCAGCAGGTGAGTCAATTTTATTCTCTTAGGATTCCCCCTATGCCGACAACTCCAGGGTTATCCAAAGCACTTCCATCAAAACTTAGAGTCCAAGTTCCTTCCCTTCTTGTTGAGGGAACTCTGGGGGGGAGCGGAATAGGAAGGGAGGAAATCAGAAAGTTATACACATTCTTGTTAAGGTCGTTAACATTGATTCCTATGAACTATGAGTTGGAAGCCCACAAATTGCAGTGATAAGTGATGTGATTGATCAGCTCACCCTTAGATTGTACCTTATTTTCAAACAGTCGGTTGTTCCTTTCCTCCCAAATTCGCTGGAGCACAACATGAAGCACTATCAGCCAATAGAGCACAACATGAAGCACTATCGCTAGAGCACAACATGAAGCACTATCAGCCACAACATGAAGCACTATCAACCAAGGCTTTTCTTCTGCAGTAGCTCACAAGTGTTTACTCGATGCAGACAAGCCTCCCAAACAAAAAAACTCACTCTTGAGGGGACAAACTTGCACCAGATCTTCTTGAAAGGGAAGTCATAGTCTCGATTTCCTACAACTAGAGCTTCAAAGAAAGACTTGGATGAAAACTCACCTCTAGGGTGGGGTTTCTAGACTCGAGAGTCTTGGGAGTTTGGGGAAATGTAGACTTCCCTAAGAGAGAGGAGGAGGTCAGTTATCTTACTAATCTCCGGTTCTCTTAAGGGTCTTCTGAGGCTCAAGTTTATGTTGCTTTCATTGGGAGAATTGGGGAGGCACTAAGAAATGGTTGCATCTTTGTTTAGGGTAAGGTTGTGAAGCCTAGGATATTCTACTAATGTGGAATTACTCCACCATAGATCAGTCCAAAACTTTATTCTGGTTCCATTATCCACCTTAAATCTTATGAAAGAAAGAAAGAGGTTGTGAATGGAAGTGATACCTTTCCATGGATTTGAGGAAGCCAATCGATTTGAGCGGAGATTGCAGTCCCAACCATTTGCATTTAACCCATACTTGTTAGTGATGATAGCTACCCAAAGGGAGTTTGATTCAATGGGGAATCTCCACATCCATTTTCCGAGGAGGGCATTATTCTTCTCTTTTAGATGTCCGATTCCCAACCCTCTAGCCTTTTTTGGTTTGCGGACCTGACTCCAATTTACTGGGTGCCCTTTTCTATCACCTTCACCTTCCCATAGAAAATCTCTTTGATGTTTCTCAATTTGTGATATGATTTTGGCAAGAATCCAAAACACTAAAAGAAAATAGATGGGTATGTTTGCAAGGGAAGCCTTAATGAAGGTAAGTCTACCCCCTTCAGAGAGATAGCAGTGTTTCCAAGTAGCTAATTGCTCTTCACATTTTTCCATCACTGGCTCCCAAAAACTTGGATTTTTTGGATTCCCACCGAGGGGCAAGCCCAAATAAGACAGGGGGAGATTTTCCACTTGGCAATTCAGAGTTTCCTTGAAGCTTTCCAAGAGGGATTCTTCAATTTGGTTTATAGTTGCTAGGCTATTCTTTGAGTAATTTACCTTCAACCTATTGACCAATTCAAAACATTGAAGCACTCTTTTCACATTTATAATATTCTCCAAATTTGCTTCCAGGAATAGGATGACATCATCTGCAAATAGGAGATGGGAGACATTCATGTTATCTCTTCATACCTCAAAACCTTTGATTAAGGCTTTTGGCTTTCTCCATGAACTGGATAAAGACATCCATTACCAAAGTGAAGAGGAACGGGGAAAAAGGACAGCCCTGTCGAAGGCCCCTACTTGCTTTAAAGTAAACTTTGGGCTTTCCATTGATCATGATCAAGAATAGGCACCCTTCTCTCTTGCTAGTATGAATACTAGATTCTCCTCTTCACTTATATTCAAACTAAGAATTCAGGATCTCAAATAGTTTGAAAGGACTTAGAAGCTTCTCTCCTTCCCTCTAGATCAGCTCCTTTTGGATGTAGGGGCCTGAGCAAAAGGGTGATTTCTCACCCCTTTTCTATCAAAAACCCACCTTCAGACTCAATCAGTTAGTCTGAAGAGTGGAGAAAATACCCACTAACCTCTCTAACACAAGAGAATATGATGATTCTCGTGTTTGAATTGGAATTCAAGATAGAAGAAAAAAAAAAGAAACAAAGGAAAAATAGAATACAGTGATTCTCTATTTTCTGCTCGAGCTTCTCCCTCTCTTTCATCTCACCATTTTTCTCTCTTAGATCCTTTTCTCGTCTCTCTTTATTTTTTTATCTCAGCCAAGCTCCTTTGACCTCTCTCTCTCTCTCTTCTATTCGAAGGAGCCCCCCTCTCAAATTTCACCCATCCGACCTCTCTCAAACTCTTTCTCTCCCTTCTCCCTCTTTTTCTCTCTTGTCCTATATTCTTCCTTTTACTAGATCGATAGACTTCGTTTTTTCTCTTAAACCCCCTCACGCTCTCTGTAATCTCCCCCTCTTCTCAAAACAAAGAGAGCCCTCCCTCCCTCCCCCCTCTCTCTCTCTCTCTCTCTCTCTCTCTCTCTCGACCCTTCTTCTCTTAGTTTGACCTCCCACTCTCTCCCTCTTAATTCTCAACTCGGCAACCTCTCAAAAGGAAAACACTGAGAGAGCCCCCTTCTCCTCTCTTTCGACCTCTTCTTATAATGGGAAGAAAGGTAGGTAAAAAAAAACTTCTAGCAAAAAGAGGGGGCTGATTTGGTAAACTAGGTCTTGGAGAGGGGTGGTTTAAGCTAGAGGGGGTGTTTAATTTATTCGGGTTCAAAAGGGTATTTTGGTAATTTGAGGTCTAAAGGGTATTTTGGGAATTGGGGATGGAGAATGTCTTAGAAATTTTTGAGTGAAGGGCAATTTGGTAAATTGGGATTTAGAAAGGGAATTGGGTAAATTAGGTATCATGAGGGTGATTAGGGTAATATAGGGTTTGAATGGGAAGGTTTAAAGGGGTATTTGGGTAATTTGGAGAATGAAGGGTATTTTGATAACTTGGAAAGTATTTTGGGAGTTTGGTTTGAGGGGTTATTTTGGTGATTTGGAATGGGGGAAATTTTGGTAATCTAGCCAAGGGTATTTTGGGAATTTGGTCAAGGGAGTAATTTGGGAATTGGTCCAAGGGGTAATTTGAGTAATCTAGTCAAGGGTATTTTGGTAATTTGGAAAGAGGGTAATTTTGGAATTAGGTCAGGGGTATTTTAGGGATCTAGTCAAGGGTATTTTAGTAATTTGGAAAATGGTATTTTGGGAATTTGGTCAAGGGGGATATTTTGGGAATTTTGTTCTGAGGGGCATTCTGGTAATAGGGATATTTTGGGAATTTTGTTCAAAGGTTATTCTAGTAATGAGGATATTTTAGGAATTTTGTTTAAAGGGTATTCTCAGAGATACTTTGGGAATTTTGTTCAAAGGTTATTGTAGTAATGAGGATATTTTAGGAATTTTGTTTAAAGTGTATTCTCAGAGATATTTTGGGAATTTTGTTCAACGGGTATTATAGTAATTTGGAATGGGGATATTTTTGGGATTTTGGTTTGAGGGGTATTTTGGTAATTTGGTTAAGGGCAAGTTGGGAATTTGGAGAAAGGGGTATTTTAGTAATTTGATTAAGGGGTACCAGATGAGATCAACAATGGCTTTTGAGGATTTGGAGGTTGAGGCTTGGGTTTTTTGGATTCTATGGGTTTCGGCAGGGTTGAAATGGTTTGATCAGTATTCAAGGGTGAGTTGGGGGTTCAGACAAAGGACCGAGCAAAAATCATGTATTGACACCTATAAATATACTATACTTAATACTAGTGCCAGTGTGATGCACATGCTTTTGTTAATAGAAATTGAAATAGAAGGGACACTATTACACTCTTTGGTCTCAACATTAGCATATGGGTATTGACTGCATAGGAGTAACCCATACACTATACTTGTGATTCAAATGTGGAACTATGAATCACTGTTTCCCCCATACTTATCCTCATTTTCCTTTTGGATTCCTTTAATAAAGTAAAAAACAAAAAACTGTTAACCCCGTATATTATAGTTTGAAAATGGGTCAAAAAGATCTATTATTGTCATCTTTTTCACCAAAACTGAGAAAGACTATATACTAAAACATGAGATACAAAACTAAAAATCTTTGAATCTAATACAGGCTGCACAACTATAAAATTTGATTCAAACACAAACAATGTATAAAAACTAAAACTGATATAGAAATTAATATAAAAACTAAATAAAACTTGCAAAACCAAAAACATACTATGAATTAGTAGCCATTTCCCTTCAAAGTTGCTATACCATGTGATCTACATAAAAAAAAAAATGTTGAATAGAAAACATGAAGCTTGAGCCACTTACCTATGCCACACGACCTTATCTACACAACAAAGTCTATATATAAAGAAGAATCACACTTTCTAAATAAAAATGTTCAAATAAAGAAAATTTTGTAACTCAATTAGAATCATACCTATTGTACACTCACAAATTCTTTCCCTCCCTTATTTTCTATTCATAGCATGCCAAATTATAGCATATTATTTATGTTATTTATAGTATTATTTATATTATATATATTAAAATATATTTAAAATATTGTTTGCATTTTAGTTTTGCTTTTATCTTAAATATAGACCTTTTTGAAAACAAACTTTTAATTAAAAAAAAATTAAGAATTCAGGTCCCCAAACTAGGGATGCAGGCTAAATTTTTTCCCGACATGGATCGAGGTCAGAGACATGGGTTAATTTAAAACTTGGGGTTAGGATGAGGAGTATAAGCCCTGCCCCGAACCCACCCATTAAATATAATTCCAATAATTATGGTAATTATAAATTTAGTATCCAATATTTATGGAAATTATTAAAATTTTCCAATGATTTATTTAAATAATTGGAAGCTTTATAGTTAAACTTTCACTAAATTAAATTACCAGAATTACTAATTATTTCTAAAAAATTATAGTAAATATAAAAATTGCTAAAAATATAAAATATATATTTATTAAAATGAATTTTCAACAAAAAATTTTAATTATTATCTAATAATATAACTAAATATTAATAAATTGACCGAAATTACTGGAAATATCAATAACTACTTACTGCTAAAATGCTACTGATAATATCAAAGTTACCAAAAATGTAAAAAATAAATTTATATTTACTGAAATAAATTTTCCAATGAAAAAATACCAATACTTCTTTAATTATTAAATTTGTATTTTCAATATTTTAATTAGTTACAATTTTTTTAACAATAATTAATTTTCAAAAAAATTTAAAATTAAATTACCAAAATCAGTAATTTTTAGTAATTAAAATTTCCAATTTACCAAAATTACAAAAAAAATAGTTCAAGTGTTGATATTTGTTGAATAATATTCAATAATATTAGTAATTATTGAAAACATCAAAAAAATATTTCATAAATTAATTTAACTACCCAAGTTAATGTAATTAATAAATTTAACTATGCTTTTTTATTTTTAGATGGTTTATTGTGCATGTAATATAAATTAGGGAAAATTCCTGAACAATACCATGAACTTTGGGGGTTGTCTCAAGTCAACCCTCGAACTTTAAAACATGTCTCTACAGTACCCTAAACTTTCAAATTGTGTCTAATAGAATAGGTCCCTACTGTTAGCTGACTATCAATCAACTCCATTACATGACATTAAATGTGCATTAAATAATTCCAAAATGGTAAAATTACCTTTTATGGTATTTTTTGACCATTTTACCCATTTCGTTTGAGTGTTAAAAGAAAGAAAGGGGATGAAGGGTTATGGAACTAGACACCGATCAACTGTTGAAGCTCCCACTCCCCTATTCAACAATCAACTGTAACCGGATGATCATTTGGAACCAGATGAAGAATTATACTACTCAGACGAGTCAAGCTTTTCATAATAAAGGGTTATTTTGCCCTTTTGAAATTACTTAATGCACACTTGATGTCACGTGGCGGTGTTGACTGATGGTCAACCACCGGTAGGGACATATTAGACATAATTTGAAAGTTCAAGGTATTGTAGAGGCACATTTTGAAGTTTGTGGGGACTGACTTGACACAACCCCTAAAGTATAGGGTATTGATCAAGAATTTTCCCTATAAATTAAGAGGTATTTTAAGGGGGAGAGATAGTTTAGGAGAAATTTTAGGAGGGGGTTGGTTAAGTGATTCGGAACATGAGAGAGAGAGAGAGAGAGAGAGAGAGAGAGTTGGAATGGGACTCTAGTGAAGAAGAGAGGGCAGCTTATGTGTGTGTGTGTGTGTGTGTGTTTGTCTGTGTGTGCGCACACGCGTGTATGTGTGTGTATGTGCATAATGTTCAATATTATATTTTATAACATATGTATAAAATGTATTTTGTAATATATAATATATCACCAAAATAAAATAAATCTCATTATGTATAAGTTTATGTGGCACGGGCTAAGAATGACCATCCCTATTCTTTTTTTAAAGGGAAAATTTGTGATGCCAAAAAGACATGATACTGAAAAGGCTTTGACAAATCACAACCCTCTATGAATTTTGATGAAAACCCACCTCATTGGTTACCATCTTTATGATTTTGGTTGATTGGTTGTAAGTTTTTCCAATATCATGTCTTTTCGGCAACACAGTCCAACCCTTTTAAGTGCTTCGCAACTAAATGTGCTACTCTATTGCGGTGTTATCTACCTATCTTAATATGAGAAAAACACAAAATTCATATATATATAACAGATACTTGCCTTCGTTTTGGAGTTTTGGTGCAAGTTAAAAAAGTTAGATTTGATAACATCATGTTAATGTTCTTTTTGTTTTTTTTTTTTTTTTTGAACTCATGTTAGCTTATATCTTTACCTCATTATTTGCACACATACATGGAACGTTTCCTTGCATTAGCAACCATAGTGTACAAAGTAGCTTTGTCTTGGACAGGTCTGGATGATTGAACCAGTTACATGACATATTGTGCAAAATAGTGTCATCAGGCTTGGACCCAAATGGATGGTTGAACCAATGTCCCATGACCCTTCTGGTCCCAATTATGTAACAGGCTCACATCTACTATCCACAAGTTGTTTCCACATCTCTACCCATGGGACATATAGTTTAAGGGTGTTCAAATTTAGTTGATAAATCGAAAACTGAACCTAACCAAATCGAATAAACTAGTTCAGTTTGGTTAATTCGGGTATCGGTTCAGGTCGATTTTTTTTTTCTAAAATTCAGTTTTGGTTCTGGTTTGATTTGGCTAAGATTTTTAACCGAACTGAACTGAAAACCGAATTAGTGTTATTATTTAATTAAGTATATTAAATATTTAATGATATACTTAATACTTCATGCTAATTAATTATTATATTTCCCACTGACTAAATTGGTAGTTTTAGGCCCATTCTAACTTTAATTTTATAATAGTTAATTAAAACCTAGGCTAATTATTAATTGTTTCTTCATCATTAATTGTTTGTGAATAATGACAAATTCTATAATCCCCCATTGGCATAGGGCTTTGGGCCTATTCTAACTTTTAATTAATAATATTTAATTAAAACCTAGACTAATTACTAATTGTTTGTAAATAATGGTCAATTCGTCAATTCCCCACTGCCATAGGGCTTTGGGCCTATTTTAACTTTTAATTAATAATAATTAATTAATTAAAACTATTGTACTTTGGGACCATTCTAACTTTTAATTAATAATAGTTAATTAAAACCATTGGGTTTTGGGCAATTTTAACTTTTAATTAATAACACTTCTTAATTAAAACCATTATTTATCATTTTTGTGGAATTAGGGCTTAATTGAATCGAAATCGGTTTGGGTTGGTTCAGTCTTGAATTCTAGTTCGGTTCGGTTGGAGAAAATGGTCAAACTGAATAAATGATTAGATCTTCGGTTCTAACCAAATCGAACCGACGGATTATACACCCAGTGTTATTTGGATTGGACCGGATGGTTAAACCAGATGCGGTCATATTGTACAAATAATGTTATCGGACTGGACCGAAATGGAGGTTGAACCAGTGTCTTATGACCCTTCCGGTCCCAGTTATTTAACGGGCTCGGATCCGGAGGGTTACTGGGTAATACCGCGACCAGTATGACACATTTTCTATTATTAGGTCTCCCATGTCAGACTTTGAGTTGTCTCACCCCGTCTCCTTCCTTTTAAAACTTGTTATTGTGTCAAATTGTCAATAATAGCAATTCTCTGCCATTCAAATTCTTGTTTGAGTGATTTATTATTTCAGGTAGTTTGTATGCCATGAGAATTATACAAGCTCTCAAATCAATTGGTGAGAGTGGAAGCCTTGTTTTCTATCAAAATCAGAAAATAACCCAGTTGGGGAAATCCGGCAAAATCAATGAGGCAATTAAAATCTTCGAGAGTATGACATCTCGAAACACTGTAACATGGAATTCTATGATCTCTGCTTATGCCAAGAATGGTAGAATTAATGATGCACGTAACCTTTTTGAGCAAATGCCTCTTAGGAACTTGGTTTCGTGGAACACCATGATCTCTGGCTACTTGTATAATGACAAGGTCCATGAAGCTGCTGAATTGTTTGAAAGAATGTCTAGGAGGGACCTCTTTTCATGGACTCTGATGATAACTTGCTACACCAGAAACGGGGAACTTGAAAAGGCTAGGATTCTCTTTGATCAACTTCCAGATAAGAGAAGCCCGGTTTGTTGGAATGCAATGATTGCAGGTTATGCAAAGAACGGCCGTTTTGAAGATGCTCGAAGATTATTTGATAAGATGCCAGTTAGGAATTTGGTATCATGGAATTCCATGCTTGCTGCTTACATACAAAATGAAGAGATGGGTCTGGCATTGGACTTTTTTGACAAAATGTCAGAGAGAGACGTGGTTTCTTGGAATTTGGTAATTGATGGGTTTATGCAGATAGGTGATTTGGATTCTGCAATGCAGTTCTTTCAGAGAATTCCAAGCCCGAATGTCATTTCATGGGTAACGATGTTAAGTGGGTTTGCAAGGTATAGCCGTATTGATGAGTCACGAAGAATCTTTGATCAGATGCCCATGAGAAATGTGGTATCTTGGAATGCCATGATTTCAGGGTATGTGCTGAACTATCAGATTGATGAGGCTATAATTTTATTTGAACAAATGACAGAAAAAAATGCAGTATCTTGGACTACGATGATCAATGGGTACGTCCGTATTGGGAAGCTTGAGAAAGCAAGGGAGTTGCTCAATTTAATGCCTTACAAGAATGTTGCAGCCCAAACTGCGATGATCTCTGGTTACATACAGACCATGCAGATGGAAGAAGCTCGTCAAATCTTTGATGAGATGGACACTAGAGATATTGCCTGTTGGAATACCATGATTGCTGGCTATGCTCAATGTGGCAGAATGGATGAAGCTAACAAATTATTTAAGCAAATGTTTAGGAAGAATATTGTTACATGGAATACAGTGATAGCTGGTTATGCTCAGGGAGGAGAAATGAATAAAGCACTTAGAATCTTTGAGAAGATGGAGGAGAAGAATATAGTTTCTTGGAATTCTCTGATTTCGGGTTTCACCCAAAATGGGCTGTATATGGATGGGCTTAGGCATTTCGTATTGATGGGAAGAGAAGGTAAGAAACCTGATCAGTCTACCTTTGCCAGTAGTCTTAGTGCTTGCGCTAACCTTGCAGCTCTACAAATTGGGAAGCAAATTCACCATCTTGTTGTGAAGATAGGTTATGTTAATGATTTGTTTGTTGGGAATGCATTGATCACAATGTATGCAAAGTGTGGAAGGATCCTCAGTGCAGAACAAGTGTTCAATGATATTGATAACACTGATATTATTTCTTGGAATTCTTTGATTTCTGGTTATGCATTTAATGGGTATGGGAAAGATGCAATTCAACTCTTCCAGGAGATGTTGACTGAGGGGTTGAATCCAGATCAGGTGACCTTTGTTGGGCTTTTATCTGCATGCAGTCATGCTGGCTTGATTGATGAAGGTTTAAAACTGTTTAAATATATGACTGAAAAGTATTGTATTGAACCTTTGGCTGAACATTATGCTTGTATAGTTGACTTGCTTGGACGGGCAGGAAGATTAGAAGAAGCCTATCAACTGGTTATGGAAATGCCAATCAAGGCCAATGCAGGAACATGGGGTGCATTACTTGGGGCATGCCGGTTACACAAGAACCTAAAACTTGGGAAGGTTGCTGCTGAGAAGCTTTTGGAATTTGAGCCTTATAAAACTTCCAATTATGTGCTCTTGTCAAATATACATGCAGAAGCAGGTAGTTGGAATGAAGTTGAGAAGGTGAGAATGTTGATGAAAGAAAAGGGAGTGGAAAAGCAACCTGGGAGCAGCTGGGTTGAGATTAAGAATCAGGTCAGTGTGTTTGTCTCTGATGATTCAGTTCTACCTAGGACAGTGGAAATATGTGAGATGTTGAAGGCTTTGATGGCACAGATGAGGAATGTAGAATACATGCCCGAATTAGCATTAGCCTACTGGAATTTGGATGACTTATGGTAGTTAAACATTGCCTATATAAATTGCTACGTTGTTTAGTATATCTAGGGTGTATTATATTTCATTCTATGTTTTCAAGTAGCATCTATCATCATCCTCATTTGTCCCAATTATATGGGGTCAACTACAACAACTCTGTTCTGCCACTCCATTCTGTTTAGTGCCATATCCATTTTGAAAATTTTGACCATTCAATTGTTTCTCACTACTTCAAGGCATGACCTTTTTGGGTTTCCCTAGCTCTTCTAGCCCCCAGTTCTTCTTACTAGAGTTGTAGATGATCTTCTCTGCATGTGGTTGAACCATTTTAGTCTACTTTTTCTCATTTTATCACCTACTAGACCTACTGCTAGTAAGATCCTTATCCTAAAATAAATCTGACCCAGATCTTTGCAAATCCCTTTAGGATCCTGCCTGCAATCTGACCAAATATATGTCAGTAGACCAGATCCAAACCCACTCCCAATTCCATTGTTTGTGCTAGATGTGGATCTCAATTTAGCTGGATCTGCTGTGGATCCAACCTGTTTGATGTCAAAGCAAACATTATTTATTATTGTATGGCAGTGAAGGCATAGCGTGAAATAGTGAGCAACTTGAGAAAGACAGACTGGGATTTCAACGTTGATCCATGCAGCGGAAAATCAGGATGGCAGACACAGAACATGCAAAAGGGCTCTGAGAATTCCATCACCTGCAACTGCTCCATCGCCGGAAATACCGCCTGCCATGTAATCAGCATGTATGAGTATGACTTTCTCTGCTTATTCTACAGCTTTCTAGCTACTCATTAGTGATTAGTGAAGCCCACTACTGAAGAGAAAGCAGGAAGATCAGTAACCTCTGCCCAAGTAAACTCATTGGGTTGTTCCAAATACATAAAAATCTAATCTAAAGAATTTCATATCCAATGGATAGTGATTTAGATGTGAAGCCCAATTCTCTACAGAGGGAAGCGAGCAGGTTGTTTACTTGTTTAGAGAAAAAGCCTAATTGATCCCATTTGCAGATCTTTTTTCTTTTGATAATGTACACTGGTTTAAACACATTGGAAATTTCTAACTTTCTCAAATCATTTTATTATTTTTGTGGTTCAATTTCTTAGAGGAATTTCTGAAGGCTAAAAGTTTATCCTTATGTTTGAGTTCAGAGTACTGAAACCCCAAAACCTACCGGCAGTGCTCCCACCAGAGTTGGTCAAGCTTCCATACCTCCAAGAAATGTAAGAGCTTTCCATAGTCACATCCCTTGCAACCAACTTTCAGTCATTAACTAAATTAATTAACTACCCTTTTTTGGTTTTGTAGAGATCTCCTCCATAACTGCCTTAAGGGTACAATACCTCCAGAATGAGGTACCATAAATTGGTGAATATGCAAGCAATTCGGTCTTCTCATTCTCATTGCTTAATTTAGTTTGCAAGTCAGAGAATTTATCATCTAAATAGTTAATCAAGAAGACTTTATAAGCTCACTCCTTGGAAATCAATTGTTGGGTCCAATCCCGAAAGAACTCGGAAACATCACACCCTGAAAAGCCTGCAAGCTCTGATTATCCAGCTTTTCACACAAAAATATATATTTTTGGTTTTAATTAGTTCGGATTTTCAGGACCATGGAGTTCAATCAGCTTTCTAGAGTTCTGCCTTCAAAGCTTGGGTGTCTTGTCAATAGGAAGAGCGTATGGTCATTCTTCCTTTCAACATTTTTTATTGGTTTTTTGTGTTCTGGGTTTCCCTTGAATTTACATATACTTGAAGAAATTAAATCATGAATGATTTTGTTTGTCCTGTAGCTACAGTAGTTCGAACCAGGAGAAGAGCAGAAGAAGAAGAAGAAGAAGAGAACAGTCAAACCTGATAGACTAAACCCTATTAGTCGACCCTTATATTGGATTAGCCTTGCCCCCACTTAAGTATGGGACAGGAAGTCTTTATTAAAACTGCCACATAAGCACATAACTTAACAGAAATAAAATGACTAATCTACCCTTATTCGGCTAGCTCTAACACTCCCCCTCAAGCTGGAGAATATATGTCATATAATCCTAGCTTGTTACATATATAGTTCACTCTCCCTAAGCTTAAGCCTTTTGTAAACATATCTGCCCATTGATCACCTGAGCCCACATGTTCTGTGCTTATCTCTCCAGTAAGGACCTTTTCCCTCACAAAGTGGCAATCAATCTCTATGTGCTTTGTTCTCTCATAAAAAACAGGGTTAGATGAAATGTGGAGTGTAGCTTGATTGTCACAGTACAATTTCATAGGTCTGTCCATGGAGAACCTGATTTCTTGTAGGAGATTCCTCAGCCATACTAATTCACATGTAGTGTGTGCCATGGCTCTGTATTCGGCTTCAGCACTGCTCCTTGCCACAACCATTTGCTTCTTAGTCTTCCATGTCACAAGATTTCCTCCAAGAAATGTGTAGTAACCTGTGGTAGATCTTCTATCAGACACAAAGCTTGCCCAATCTGCATCTGTATACCCAATTACTTCAAGTGTTCCTCCTGGTTTGTACAATAACCCGCGGCCTGGAGCTCCCTTCAAGTACCTTACAATTCTAAGAACTGCATCCCAGTGAAGTATCCGGGGGTTCTGCATTGGCTCACCACACTGACTGCAAAGGAGATGTCTGGTCTTGTGATAGTCAAATAGTTTAGCTTCCCCACTAACCGTCTATACCTTCCAAGATCATCAAATATTTCCCCTATATCACTGCTCAACTTAGCATTTGGCTCCATGGGAGTTTCAACCCGGTTTTGCACCTAATAGTTCTGTTTCATCTAGTAGATCAAGAACATATTTTCTTTGGCACAAGTTTACACTTTGCCTTGATCTAGCAACTTCTATACCCAAGAAATACTTCAATGTTCCAAGGTCTTTTGTTTGAAAATGATTTTGCAGAAAGACCTTTAGTTTATCGATCCCCAATTTGTCACTACCAGTTATGACAATATCATCCACATAGACCACTAATAAAATCTTTCCGACTTCTGAATCATAGCTGAACACCGAGTGGTCAACCTGGCATTGTTTCATTCCAAAATTCTTCACCATTTCACTAAACTTCTCAAACCAAGCACGAGGCGATTGTTTCAACTCATAAATTTCCTTTTTCAGTCTGCACACCTTACCATCCTCCCCCTGAGCAACAAACCGAGGTGGTTGCTCCATATATACCTCCTCCATAAGGTCACCATGAAGGAAGGCATTTTTAATGTCAAGTTGAAATAAGGGCCAATCATACATAACTGTCAGGGAAATTAAGACACAGACAGAGCCAATCTTAGCCACTTGAGAGAAGGTCTCTATATAGTCCACCCCATACAACTGTGAATAACCTTTAGCAACAAGTCTGGCCTTTAGACGCTCCACACTACCATCCGGCAAGTATTTAATAGTGTACACCCATTTACAACCCACAACATGCTTAATAGGAGGAAGAGTAATGAGCTCCAACGTTTGAGTATGTTGAAGGGCAGAGAGTTCCTCCTCCATTGCCTATCGCCACCCAGGTGAGCTAAGAGCCTCTCGGACATTCTTAGGTATAGAAATAGATGATAGCAGTGAAACAAACTGGCGATGTGAAGTGGAAAGGCGAGAGACTGAAACAAAATTTGAAATGGGATGGAGGGTACAACTACGTTTACCTTTCCGTAAAGCAATGGGAAGATCAAGTCCTGAAGGTTCTGGGACAGGAGCAACAATAGGATCCGTAGACAAGGTAGAAGCTGGAGGAGGAGCCGGTGTCTGTCGATGAGTATACATGTGTCGGATCAGTGGTCATTCAGTAGGGATCTGCACTGGAGGAGGTGAAGGGTCAACCTCAACTGGAACACCTGGAACGGGACCACTGATTGGAAGAGGAAGAGGAAGCAAAGGTGGAGACATGGATGCTTCATGTCTCGAGAAGAAGGGGACAAACTCAAAAAAGGTGACATTAGGACAGACATAGCACTTCCGAGTAATGAGATTGTAACACTTGTACCCTTTTTGAGTCCGAGAGTAGCCAAGAAAGACACACTTAATAGAGTGTGCACCCAGCTTGTCTATCCCAGGACTCAGATTGTGAACAAAGCACACAACCAAAGATACGAGGTGTTAATGGAAAGGGATACAAGGTGGGGAAAAAAATAGAGAAGGGATACCGACTATGAAGAATGAAGGAGGGCATCCGATTAATAAGAAAACACGCAGTAAGTACAACATCACTCCAAAATCGTTTAGGAACACTCATATGATGAAGAATAGACTGAACAATTTCAAGGAGATGACGATTCTTTCATTCAGCCACCCCATTTTGTTGAGGAGTGGATGCACATGAAGTTTGATGAATGATGCCATGCTGTTCTAAATACTATTGAAAGGAAGTAAGAAAGTATTCACGATCGTTATCTGAACGAAGAACTTTGATTGGAACACCAAATTGTGTACGTATTTCAGCATGGAATTTTTGAAAAATGGAAAATAATTCACTCATTTCTTTCATTAAATAAATCCATGTCATCCTTGAACAATCATCAATAAAAGTGACAAAATACTTGTAACCATTATAAGGCTATTTTAATCGGGCCCCAAACATCTGAATGAACCAAAGCAAAAGGACTCAACATACGACTATCAACTCTAGGACTGAAGGGAACACAACGATGTTTCCCATACTAACACGACTCACACTGTAAAGACAACAAATGACTCAAAGACAGAACCAGTATCTTGAGTGCCTTGAGGGATGGATGTCCCAGTCGACAATGCCACTATAGAGGAGTGAGTGAAGTCTGAAGTGCAACTGACGATCCACCACCGTCGAGGTAATACAATCCACCAGCCTCATGCCCCCCACCAATCTTCTTCCTCATCTTGAGATCCTAAAAACTACAAATGGAAGGGAAAAATGTAATAGAGCAATTAAGAGTCTTGGTTAATTTACTAACAGACATAAGATTGAATGGAAACTTAGGGACATATAGAACATATAATAAAGAAAGAGAAGCCGTGTCAACATTACCAACACCACAAATGGGAGAAAATGAACCATTGGCAAGGGTAACAGTTTGAGATGTGGAAGTTTCAGAGAGGGAAGAGAACACACCTGGAGTCTCGGTCATGTGGTCAGAGGCTCTAGAGTCAATAATCTAGGAAGAGGGTTTGGATGCCAGACAAGCTATACCTGAGTGGGCAAAGGTGGTTGTAGTATGTTGTGAAGTAGTCTAGAAGAACCTCTCATACTCATCATGCGGTACACTCACCATCTCCTTCCTGGAAACAGGTGTAGATGTGGAAGGTGTTAGATCTGCTTGTTGGTTATCACTGGCATCAACCCCACCAGCTACTGCATGATTGGCCCATGTAGAAGGAGGGCCATAGAGATCATAACAGAAATTCACTGAATGTTTGTCCCTACCACAATGGGTACACTTGAAAGAATGGTAGGATCCATCTTATGGATGCCAAAAAGATTGCAGAATGGGTGGGCGAATTTCAAAAATTTTCCTACCTTCTCCCAAATGGGAATCGTATTCCCTAAATTTAGAATACAATATTTAAGGATCCTACTTGAACCATAACCGAACCAGATCTGAACCAAAAGGAAAAGGGAGGATTATACCTGATCCGGAGAAACAGTATCTCCCAAAGTTGGTGTTCACGCCCAAAGAGGACACCAAGATCCGCTCCTACTGAAGATGACACAGCTGTAGGTGGAACGGAACCAGCAGAGTGCGTCTTACACACTGGATCCTTCTCAAGAACCCTCTGAAAACTATGAGCACCAAATCTTTTATAGTCTTTTTTGCAAGACTGATGTCAAGAATTGATTTCTTGATTCTTTCTTCTGCAAAGATCAAATCTTGCAAGAAGGAATGGCGGCGGCTGGAGGAAAACTCCTAGGACGAAGATGGTTGAATTGATTCTCTTCTCTCTGGAGTGTGTATGAGATCTAATCTCAGTTCACAGGATGCTTTCTTGCTTGAACCCTTGGTTCAAAAATCTCTTTTTTCTCTTAGGGTTTCTCCTCCTTTCTTCTTGATCAAGAAACCTCCTAATTTAGGAGTTATCCCAATCCAAATCCGTATTTGGATAGGGGATTATCTTAATCCTATCTCCAGATTAAGTTAGCTTACTCCTGATCTTATCAGGAGGTTACCATATTCAAATCTGATTTGAATTTGGTCTCCCAGAGTGGATAAGGTTAAAGGCCCAATCCTTTTGCTAACATTAATCTCAGATCCGCCCCATAGATGGGTGATCATATCAGCCCAACTCGAAATGGGCTTTTGGCCCATTAAGTGTTCAGTACTTAACTAGTTTCCAATTTGCTGCCCAGTTAGGCTTCTTTGTATGGCGTGGGACCCAAGCATTGATCTACACACTAGCCACATAGGTTCGGCCCAACCTTTATTAAAAGGCCCAACCGAATACACTAAAAAGCTCAGTGAACCCCTGAGCCCATCACATGGACTCTATGAGACCAACACTTACATTAAGTGGTCCCTGGGCCAAGACATCTTATAAAAACCCAAGGACTGTGGGCAGGTGCAAGATTAGCCCATCAGGTACTATTCTAAATGGTCTTACACTTTACTTCTCAGCCCTTAATGATCAAGCACTGTCCGACAAGAGAGGACCTCTCCCTCGGCTGCAAGGAACAGTGCCGCACTCTCCACTCACATGGATCCCGGGAATTAAAACTATTTGCAAACATTTTGAAACTGTACAAATATATATATATATATGTATATATTAATTTTGCAAAACAAAATTGCAACGATTGAAATCAACTACCGGCAATTTGGTTTCCATCAGAGATAGTGCATTCCCGATCATTACCTTTGTCCGACAAAGGGGCTGATCCTGTCACTATGATCACCCACTCAGATGAATTCTCAGACTGTCCCAACATACCTAGGTTTTGATCCCTGCTAAGGATCTCACTGATTGGCATATCAAAGACAGCCCGATCCGACACCTAGTGAATGTCATAATCGAGTCTAGGGGATAGGTGTAACTTTCCAGTTTTGCCCATCTGTCTCCAAGGTCCAGGGTAATACTAGAAATCGGGTCTGGTTCATGGATTCGAGTAATCCCATATTGCATGTGCCTTGGGTCTTACCCTGGTGGCCGAGACAAGCCAACCCAACACTTGGTGGCACACCAATATCAGCCTTGGCAGGATAAATCTCCCCAGACTTATCCAATCGGCTGTGAACATTTAAAACTAACACGAGTCTCTATAAGTGTCCAATTTTAGGGTCTTACACAGAATTATATCAAACAACATGAATCAAACATGCACTTTATTTATTTACACTAAATAACAAAAGTACATCAAATCAGATTGAAGCTAAGGGCATACAAAACTGTCTAACAGCTCCCACTTGCACTTAAGTCCAATCTGGTACAAGCCGGAGTCCCATACCTTCCACGTGTTTCTCAAACACCTTCTGTATTAGTGGCTTAGTCAATGGGTCTGCCACATTATTCGCTGATGCTACCTTTTGAATTAGGATGTCCCCTCTCTCCTGTAGTACGTGGTACTTCCTCTTGATGTGCTTTGACTTCAAATGGGCCCGAGATTCTTTAGCCTGGGCGATCGCTCCATTGTTGTCACACAACAACGGGATGGGTGATGTGTTGGACGAATCACTGCCAATTCGTGTATGAATTTCTTCATCCACATGGCTTCCTTGGCAGCTTCACTTGCGGCAATGTACTCGGCCTCGGTTGTGGAATCTGTAGTGGACCCCTGTTTGCTGCTTTTCCAGCAAACAGCACACGATCCTATCGTGAAAACATACCCAGATGTAGACTTTCTATCATCTGGATCCGACTGAAAATCGGCATCAGTATACCCTAGAACTTGTAGTGAACTACCATCAAATACCAAACAAAACTCTTTTGTCCTTCGAAGGTATTTGAGTATGTTTTTCACAGTAGTCTAATGCTCTTGCCCTGGGTTGGCCTGGAATCTGCTTACCACACTCACCGCCTGAGCAATGTCCGGGCGAGTGCACAGCATGGCATACATGATGCTCCCTACGACTGAGGCATAGGGAACCTCTCTCATGCCCTCAATCTCCTCAGAAGTCTTGGGAGACATCTTCTTGGAGAGAGTGACTCCATGCCTGAAAGGAACGTTTCCTTTGTTGGAGTTCTCCATGCTGTATCTTTTGACAATTTTGTCAATGTAAGTAGCCTGGGATAATCCAATTATCCGCTTCAATCTATCTCTATAGAGTCGAAGACCCAGTATGTATGAAGCTTCTCCAAGATCTTTCATGGAGAACTACTGTGATAGCCATACCTTGAGCGAAGTCAACATTCCTACATCATCCCCAATGAGTAGGATATCGTCCACGTACAACACCAAAAAGGTGATCTTATCCCCACTAGACTTCCGGTAAACACAGGGTTCATCCAGATTTTGCTCAAAGTCAAACGTTTTGACAGCAGAATCAAAACGGATGTTCCAACTTCTAGAAACCTGCTTAAGTCCATATATGGATCTATTTAGTTTACATACCATGTGTTCCTGACCAGCAGCTATGAAGCCTTGCGGTTGCTGCATGTAGATATCTTCACTAAGATCTCCATTCAGGAACGCGGTTTTGACATCCATCTGCCAAATCTCGTAGTCATGGTATGCTGCTACAACTAGCAGGATCCTAATGGATTTAAGCATGGCCACGGGCGAAAAGGTTTCCTCATAATCGATACATTCTTTCTGAGTATACCCTTTCGCCACCAAACGAGCTTTGTAGGTCTCAATCCTGCCATCGGGGCCCTTCTTCCTCTTGTAGGATCCATTTGCAACCAATTGCTTTTACCCCGGAGGGCAGATCTACTAGAGTCCATACCCCATTGGTCTCCATCGAGTCCATCTCAACTCTCATGGCCTCCACCCACTTCTGTGAATCTATGTCTAACATAGCTTCCGCGTAAGTTACGGGATCCTTCTCATTAGTTAGGGCTTCCACCAGGTAACTATCCTGGTCATAACCATATCGGACTGGTGGCCTGGATACCCGAGTGGATCTTCTAGGTTGGTCACTACCTGGAACTTGTGGGACATCTCCAACTGCTCCTAAGCTCTCCTCATCAAGAACTATTTCCTGACGATGGGTGTCCAAGATGTATTCGGTTTCTAAGAATTGGGCGTTTCGACTGCAGAACACTTTCTGCTCACTTGGGTCATAGAATAGATAACCCACTGAATCTTTTGGGTAGCCTATAAATATTTAACGACTGGTTTTGGATTCCAACTTGTCCGCACTTGTTCTTTTAACGTGTGCAGGACAACCCCAAATCTTCAAGTGTCTTACACTTGGCTTCCTTCCGGTCCATAGTTCATATGGAGTCTTCGTAACCGATTTGGTTGGAACCCGATTCAGTATGTATATAGCAGTCTCTAATGCATATCCCCAAAAGGATGTGGGTAATTCTGAGCGTACGAGAAGTGATCGGACCATGTCCAACAAGGTCCTATTCCTCCTCTCTGAAACACCATTGAGTTGTGGTGTAGCAGGAGGAGCTAGTTGTGACACTATCCCATTGTCCTTTTAAGTAGTCCCTGAATTCGTCAGAGAGATACTCACCACCTCGATCCGATCAAAGGGCCTTAACTTCTCTTCCTAACTATTTCTCGACTTCCTGTCTGAACTCTCTGAACTTTTCAAAGGATTCAGATTTGTGTCTCATTAGGTACACGTAACCATATCGTGAAAAATCATCTGTAAAGGTGATGAAGTACACGTGTTGGTTCTGTGTCCTAACACTCAGGGGACCACATACATCAGTATGTATTAGGTCAAGTGTGCCTCCAGATCTTTCAGGCTTACCGTCAAATGGCCGCTTAGTCATCTTACCTTGAAGGCAAAGCTCACAAGTGGGAAGATTTTCTACGGTTAGAAAATCCAAAGGACCATCCTTTACCAGCCTTGTGATTCGGTCAACACCGATATGGCCAAGTCGGTAATGCCAGAGGCACGTGGGATTTACTGTATCACGATTCCTTTTCTTGGGATTTTCGACCGACGTAGTTTCGGTTAAGTTAGTTTCCAAAGAAGGATGTAGAACATAGAGACCGTTCTCCAGTTCCCCGCATGCGAAGAATTTGTTATTCCGTTTAACAGTAATCATATTACTAAATTAAACAGTATATCCATCAACACACAGTTTAGAAATAGAAATTAAATTTCTTTTCAAGTTTTGTACATAAAGACAATTTTTAAGTACAAGCACTCCTTCTCTAAAAACTAATTCTACGGTTCCTATTGCCACAGCTACAACACTTGCAGTCGTTCCCAAGAATATTGTCACTTCACCTTCACTCAATCTTCTGCTAACTTTGAACCCCTGCAATGAGTTACACGCATGAGTTAAAGCCCCGTAGTCAACACACCAGGACACAGAAGTAACTAACATATTAGTTTCTATGACACAAGTTTCGATATTACCTTTCTTAGATTCCAGGTAGGCAGGGCAGTTCCTCTTTCAGTGGCCGGTCTGCTTGCAGAAGTGACAGACATCAGATGCCTTGTTCTTCTTCTGCTTCTTGGGTTTGGCAGCTTTCTTCTGGGGCTTCTTTGCCTTTCTCTTTTTCTTGCCCGATTTGTTAGATTTAGCAAGCATAACCACAGGCTCATCCTTTTTGAGTAGATCCTCGGCCCTTTGCAACATATTGCTGAGTTCCTGGACGCTGACATTCAGCTTATTCATGTTGTAGTTCCTTGTGAACGCATTGAAGGAAGAGGGCAAAGAATTCAGGATGGCATCCACTTGCATGCCAAGATCTATCCCAGATCCAAGGGCTTCGAGTTCGTTAATGTAGCACATCATCCGAAGACAATGGTCATGAACTTTCTGCCCTTTGGACATCTACGCAGTCATGAACAGTTTCAAGACCTTCTATCGAGTAGAACGATTCTACTCTTCATACATTGTCTTTAGACCGTCCAATATGTCCTTGGCTAGTTCGATCTGATCGAACTGTCTCTGTATTGAGTTGTCTAGTGAGGCAATGACAAAGCAGCGGGTTAGGGAGTTCTTATCCTCCCAATCTTGGTAGTCCCTCCTACGGGCCTCAAAAGCCCTATCATCCGGACACTCCGAGGCAGGATTTTTCACCACCTTATCTAACTTTTCGGAAGTTAGGACCAGCATAAGGTTTTTGTACCAGTCGGCATAGTTTGGGCCCTTAAGCTTGTTATCGTCTAGAAGCTTTGCGAATTGACCGTTTGCCATTTTCTGATAAAACAGCAAAGACGTTAGTCCACAACCTTAGTTTGATTCATGTTACCTACATAGATATGGTTTTTAATCTATGTTCTATTCCCATTTGTTCACCTCTGAGATTTCCCTCCTTTCTCAGTGACAGAGACGACAAAATGTCTCTGGAAAAGTGGGAAATCACATGGGGTGCATGAAGCCAACTGTTTCAGCTGCATAACCCCACCACCTTTCTGTGACAGATCATATCCACTCATCGAATGAGTTTCCCTTTTGGCCTCTGTCAGACAAGGTTCAGAGCCGTTTCAGGTAAACATTTCTGTCCAGTGAGTGCTCACCCATCATATTCAGGTTACGCCAAGGTACCATGAGAGAGTTCCCATTTTCTGGTGAAGCCCCTCCCACATCGGTCTATGATGCCCCTATCATCTTATGAAACACTCTAACAGATCCAACAGCAAATGGATAGCCCAATTTTCTGGTGCGTTTTCTCATTACTGAAGGACCCATCATTGTGCTAATGACGGAAAGCCTTTAGAGAGTCTATCACATGGATCTCCCTATCACATGCACTCATATTTGCTGGAGGGAACAAAATTATGCCCTAGTTCTAATTTTAGGTCAAACCAAAGTGGCTCCCATTGACTTTCATGAAGTCAGATTTCTGGTGGGCCTTAATCAGCTAGGGGTTCCGTAAGCATCTCTTTTCAGGGTTGTGGGGCCCACCAAGCAAGGAGGGTCATCCAATGACCTTAAGGGACACCATGGCAATGATGTGCATTCAGCCATGGTGTGCGCAAGAGCCACTAACGAGTTTTCATGGGCTAAGTGCTTATGGCCCATGGACGCAACACATCAAACATCCAAACATCACATATAAAGGAAGAATTGATCCAATCAATTAACTACTATAAAGCCCATTGAACAGCCCATTTAAAATCCATAACATTAACAATTAATGTCGACTAGGTATATGGGCTGAATCGCAGTTAGCAGTTCGGCCCATACAATTTTTTTCACAATAGTGGGCTTTTGCAGTTTTAACCATTTAAAACTGGGCTTTACAAGTGGGCCGAATTAAATCCTGCAATTGAACATCAGATTTGGAACAGCAAGTGTGAGAAAAATGGACTGAAAAACAGTCCCTTTCGAACCCTAGATTCGGTCCAAACAGTTTTGGTCCAATATAGTCCGAAATGGTCCGAAACTGATTTTCAATTCAAGAATTAATTCATGAAAGATCTGAAATTAATAATTTTGATTTTCAACAATCATAAATCAATTATGGACTGTTCGTATCACCTGCAAAATAGAGGTTAATCACTAAGGTTGCAGTTTCACAAACTGCATATCGCAGAAAGCGATTTCTCCATCTGCAAATCTCCAGCGCCACCTTCTTCTTCCTTCTTCTTTAATCAAGAAAATAAAAGAAACATTAATCATATTTCTATTAATTAATTACATTCTTGATCAAATCCTATACATTCAGTTTAGAAAATAAAAAAAATTATTTACAGACCGAATTAAATAAAATAAAGAAAAAGGGTGCGCAGACCATTTGCGCCAAATCTGCACTGCGATCTCCAGGTTTGAACATTCCATTAAATCAAAATAAATAAAGAACAGTTCTAAATAAATTTTGGATTTTACAAAAATTAATTTCAGATCAATCACCCTTAACAAGAAACGATTTCTTGAAAAAAAAAGAAAAGAAAACAATCTGCGTAAATCTTGGCAGAACATCTTCTGTCCATCTGCGCAAGTTCAGATTCAAATCTTGTAAGAAGGAATGGCGGCGGCTGGAGGAGAACTCCTAGGACGAAGATGGTTGAATTTCTTCTCTTCTTTCTGGAGTGTGTATGAGATCTAATCTCAGTTCGTAGGATGCTTTCTTGCTTGAACCCTTGGTTCGAAAATCTCTTTTTTCTCTTAGGGTTTCTCCTCCTTTCTTCTTGATTAAGAAACCTCCTAAATTAGAAGTTATCCCAATCCAAATCAGTATTTGGATAGGGGATTATCTTAATCCTATCTCCAGATTAAGTTAGCTTACTCCTGATTTTATCAAGAGGTTACTAGATTCAAATCTGATTTGAATTTGGTCTCCCAGAGTGGATAAGGTTAAAGGCCCAATCCTTTTGCTAACATTAATCTCAGATCCGTCCCATAGATGGGTGATCATATCAACCCAGCTCGAAATGGGCTTTTGACCCATTAAGTGTTTAGTGCTTAACTAGTTTCCAATTTGTTGCCCAGTTGGGCTTCTTTGTATGGTGTGGGACCCAAGCATTGATCTACACACCAGCCACATGGGTTCGGCCCAACTTTTATTACAAGGCCCAGCCGAATTCACTGAAAAGCTCAGTGAACCCCTGAGCCCATCACATACGCTATGGGCCCAACACTTACATTAAGTGGTCCCTGGACCAAGCCATCTTATAAAATCCCAGGGACTGTGGGCAGGTGCAAGATTAGCCCATCAGGTACTATCCTAATGGTCTTACACTTAACTTCTCAGCCCTTAATGATCAAGCACTGTCCGACAAGAGAGGACCTTTCCCTCGGCTGCAAGGAACAGTGCCGCACTCTCCACTCACATGGATCCCAGGAATTAAAACCATTTGCAAACATTTTGAAACCGTAAAAATATATATATGCATATATTAATTTTGCAAAACAAAATTCCAACGATTGAAATCAACTGCCAGCAATTTGGTTTCCATCAGAGAGAGTGCATTCCCGATCATTACCTTTGTCCGACAAAGGGGCTAATTCTATCACTATGATCACCTACTCAGATGAATTCTCAGACTGTCCCAACATACCCAGGTTTTGATCCCCGCTAAGGATCTCACTGATTGGCATATCAAAGACAGCCCGATCCGACACCTAGTAAAGTGTCATAATCCAGTCTAGGGGTCAGGTGTAACTTTCCAGTTTTGCCCATCTGTCTCCAAGGTCTAGGGCAATGCTGGAAATCTGGTCCAGTTCAAGGACTCGAGTAATCCCATATTGCATGTGCCTTGGGTCTTACCCTAGTGGCCGAGACAGGCCATCCCAACCCTTGGTGGCACACCAATATCAGCCTTGGCAGGATAAATCTCCCCAGACTTATCCAATCGGCTGTGAATATTTAAAACTAACACGAGTCTCTATAAGTGTCTAGTTTTAGGGTCTTACACAGAATTATATCAAACAACATGAATCAAACATGCACTTTATTTATTTACACTAAATAACAAAAGTACATCAAATCAGATTGAAGCTAAGGGCATACAAAACTATCTAACAACACTTCCTTGTAGAGTTACTTTTTCCTTTACCACGCCCTCCCCCTGAGTCACGACCACCACCACGGCCAAATATGGAACCACCACGACCTCCTCGGGAGGCATGTCCTCCCCCTCTAGTACCACGTCCACCTCCTCTGGCTATCACAAATGCTGATCTGTTAGACTGTGTGGGATTCTCTGTAGGTCCCAAAGAAATCCTACGAAGCCGTGCAAAAACTTCTTCATGTGTAGGACGAGTAGAGCTTCCTAATATTTGGGCCCTAACTGGTTCATATTCTGATTTCAACCCCACTAAGAACCTAGTGACATCTATTTGTTCCCTCTGTTGTTGCTGAACCTTAACATCTGGAGTAAGGGGATGATAGACACTGAGTTCATTTATGAAGTTCTTCATACTGGCATAGTACTCTTCTAGGGTTTTATTCCCTTGCTGCAGATCAAAATACTTCTGATAGAGCTGATATATCCTTGTAGTATTATCCTACCCAGAATAAAGCTTCTTGGCATGTTCCCTTATGTTCTTAGCTGTAT
Source organism: Nelumbo lutea (assembly GCF_056320005.1). NCBI lineage: Eukaryota > Viridiplantae > Streptophyta > Magnoliopsida > Proteales > Nelumbonaceae > Nelumbo > Nelumbo lutea. Next base: position 99,040,135 of record NC_142686.1, on the reverse strand, counting down.
CTAAGAACATAAAGTTGGCACTTATTTTGGGTTCCATACTATTCCATAACCATGTCAAGATTTGGGCATCTTTCTGTTCCCAGTCTTCAAACCCTGAAGAGTTAGCTGTTGGTTTATCTTCTTCCTTCACATGCTTCATTTTCCTCTTTGCCTTGAGAAAAACTTTTACTGACTTGGCCAATGGTACAGAGTTCTCACCATTAAGTTTAATTGAAGTCATCTACACACCCAAACAGTCAAGTTCTGCGCAGAGGAAGAAGGACTGAAGTGTTTTCAAACCTAGGTTGAATCAGTGTTCTCCATTTTTGAGCCCAGAAAGAAGAAAGAAAAAAAAATGAGGTCATGAATAGAAAGGAGCAGGTGAGGAGATTTAGAGAGCAACATCCTGCTTTGATACCATGTTTGTCCTGTAGCTACAGTAGTTTGAACCAGGAGAAGAGTAGAAGAAGAAGAAGAAGAAGAAGAGAACACTCGAACCTGATAGACTAAACCCTATCAGTTGACCCTTAATATGGATTAGCCTCTAATTAGTAGTACAAAGACTAAACTGCCCCCACTTAAGTATGGGACAGGAAGTCTCTATTAAAACCGCCACATAAGCACATAACTTAACAGAAATAAAATGACTAATCTACCCTTATTTGGCTAGCTCTAACAGATTTATTTTGTTTTAATTTCTCTTCTTCTAGGCTGATTTCATCAAATTATTCACGTGGCAGCTGCTGTGTCTAGGGGTGCAAGTCAGGCAGGCAGGGCCGGGTTTTAACTCAACCCAAGCCCAACCCTAAGAATTGGGCCTAAAGCCTGAGCCTGAGGTCAAGCCTGGAGTATCCAATCTGAGCCCAGCACACACTAAAATTTGATACACTTGGTTTGGTCAATCAACCATTCAACCCACACTAAAAATTGATATACATGTATGTGTCTGCATATTCATGCATGCATGCATGCAAATATGTGCCTATATATCCTAAATATGAATATGTACATGTATATAATGGGGCCGGGCTTGGGTTGGGAATTGGGATAAGGTTGTGCTAGGTTTGAACTGCCATTAAGAAGTCCGAACTTTTGGGCCCAGGCCCATCCTGAGGACCAAAACTCCAGTTCCAGCTATGTAAAATTGCAGGCTGGTTCAGTCTGGGCTCAGGTTGGGCCCGCCCAAGTTGCAGTCCTACCTCATCTATCAAAAAGAAAAAAAAGCTGCACCCCTATCTGTGTCACCTGACCAGCTTGAGGGACTTGCAAGGCTCTTCAATCTTCAGTTTTCTTTTTACTTTCCCAACACTATTGATACTAGAATCACCTTTCCACTTTGTTTATGCTTTTATTGTCATTGGTGTAACATAGTTGGATTAGTGATAACCACTTTACTGGAATCATACTTAATTTCATACAAAATTGGACAAAGCTTCGAAAACTGTAAGACTTTCTCCTTCCTTTTATGTTTTCCACTTCATCCCCCCTCCCAATTCCTTTCTAGTTTCTACTATTGAAATTGAAGTTCCTTTTTTCATTTGTTTAATCCAATTTTCTTTCATGTCAGTGTCATGTAGGCAAGTGGTCTGCAAGATCCCATTCCTTCCAGCATTTCTCTTCTAAGCAAATTAACTAACATGTGAGTAGAAACCATCTACATTGTTTTAAATTTCTGCAATTCATACACATGGAATCGGACAAACCCAGCATTAACCTTTCTGGTTCTCTTTATCAACCTCTTCCATTTAGAATTTCTGATCTGTGATGGCATGAGCAAGAAACTGAAAAAATGTAGCAATTTCTAGATGAATGGTTTGCATTGTCAATAATGGAATATTTGTCATCTTATTTTATTTATTAACATCAAGTTGGAACTTTATTGTCTTCATAAGTAATTAAGTTCTAGTTGTTAATCATGGTGAAATATGTATATGCAGGAGAATTAGTGATATCAATGGAACAGAAGCAGTTTTTCCTCCACTAAGGAATATGCTAAACATGAAAATATTGTGAATTGAATAGTAGTATATCTCTTACAATTTATGGTAGTATGTCTATCTATTAATTTTGGCAGCTTAATGAAATTATCATGGTTCTATTTTTTGTAGAAAGGAGTTGTAACATCATTGGGGAATTACCTTCATATCTGGGGAGCATGACAGAATTAAAAACCTTGTAAGTCTAATCATTCCTCTGGTTCTGTACAAGAATCTTTTGATTAAACAAATTCCCTTTTTTTAAATGTTGGTTCTCCTGAATTATTGTTATTAAGATCTTAGCATATATAACAATTGAAAAGTTGATTTTCTTATGATTTTGGCACGTAGTTTAAAAGATTAAAAATGCCTATTCCTTATTTGATTAGATAAAACTGACTACCATAAGAATGGTATATGGAAGTCACATAAATATAGTAATGAAATAATAGAAGAAGCTCATAGTATTAGAATAGAGGATTTCTAACTTGCTCTTACTGCTCAAGAGAATTGGAATGATGTATAACTTGTTTCCCTATATCTACAGGCCTTTGTCCATTATAAATACAGAGCATTTTTCAGATGATGAAATGGCAATATGCATGATAGATCACAAAGGCTTATACTAATTGTGTTACAATCAGACAGATAAAAGGATTGGGTTTCCTACCGGATCCTACTCATGCAATAGTGTAATTAATGGAAGCAATCATTATCAACCTATTGGGGGGATTATTCTTCCTGATATCTGGCCAGACTCCTGTGGCTGGCGTTGGGGGAATTTTATTCTGAAAAGAGAGGGATCTGTGATTTGGGCTTTCAGTGGTCCTGTTTGTGCTGTTGATGCTTCTGATGCTGAAGTCAGAGCATTGGTGACTGGTCTGAGAATTGTTAGATCCCTCCAGCTTAAATCTGTTCTCATCGAGGGGGACTCTAGAAATGTCATTAATTGCGTCACTTATTTAGATAAGGACCCATGGAGGCTGGGTCATTTCCTCAATGAGATTTCTGAATTAACCTTATCTCTGTCTTGCGGCTTTAGACGGATTCCAAGAGAGCTGAACTCAACTGCACATATTTTGGCTAAATCTTGGGTGGGGGTGGGTAGAAATTTTTTTATAGTGCAAATACTTTGCACTCTTAATTTGGGTGGTTTTTAGGTGCTTTGTTCTGGTTGTGTTGTTTGTACATCCTCTCATGTATACCCCCCTCCTTTTTGCTCCTTTTGAATTTAATGGTTACCTTTCTCCAAAAAAAAAAAAAACTATTGTAGAAATGTTACCTTCTGGGACATGGAACCGCTGTCTATTCCCCCCTCCCCCTCCTCACCTGCTATTTTTGTTTAAGGACATGGAACCACTGCCCATTTTTAAAATAATCATTGAAAAGTAAAAATAGTTTTGAAGATGAATTTGCTGTTAGGAAATGTTACAGATAAAGGGTTTTACTTTGAGAAAAGAATTCAAAGGCCTAGTGTTATAGTAGGTTTGTGAAGTTTCCTTAACTCCTTTTTGTGCAGTGACTGGATAAACATTTTAAGGAAGGAAAAGGGAGAATTTGTCTGATGGGATAGCCTTTATTTTGTTGTTGATTAACCTAGGCCTAATGGGCCTCCATGTTTCCAATCGGGCCTATATATTGGTTTTACATCCTGGCCCATTTCTGCATGGTCTGTGAGGGAATCTGTAAATATTTCTTCAGTACGCTATATATGTAATTAGTGTACTCTTACTTTCCCCAGTAACGAAAGGATATGGAAATTTTTGGTTTACAACTTGCTTATTCCTTGAGAAGAATTACTCATTTTCTAAATGTGGTGGACCTTAATGATCCTACTCCCTTGGTTAAGTGCTAAACCAAGGTTTGGGATTTACTCGGTGCATCTCCTCCTCTATCCCTTCTTCTACCCTCTCATTCTCTTGGAAATATCTATTAACTTGTAACTTGGTACATATTGCAGTACTCCCATTCCCTCTGGATTGCCCTACATCATTGTCCCTCATGACTTGATTCATTTTTAATCAACTCACTACGTAATAGATTAATGTTTTCTTGGTAGGAAAATGAGCTACACAACAGGGATATCCGTCCCCCAAACCCTCCAAGCTTGGTGAAGGCAGGACTCAATCCCAGGTCTCTGCTACAACCAGCTAAAGAATTTACCGTCAAGCTAGCTGGCACATTCATAATAGACTAATAGTTAATGACATTAATAACACAAATAAGGCAACTAGCAATATTATGTCATAAACGCAATTGTAATGTCCAATTGGAAAGAGAATATCATCATGGAAAACAGGAATTTTCCAGATCAAAATCAAAGTAATAGATTTAAGTGTTATGCAATTATATCCTTCGGGAGCAAGAAATAGGTACACAATGAAAGTTTGATTAAGTTCTTGTGTCTAGATTGAGACAGTAAACAATGATGCAAGTGGTTAAGTAACAAGAAAATTTGATTTAACTGTTATGCAATTATATCCACCTCGAATCATACTCTTGTTGTACCTTGGAAAGGAATGCCAGGATCTTCCAGGAAAAGGGGAGGAGCAGTCAGGCCTTGAAGGACTGCATTATGTATAGGGCAATACATTGGTTAAAGACTTTGGAATTGTTTGACCACTTCTCCTTTACTTACTGTTGGAGGAATTGGTTATCAGTAGCAAGTTGTTCCTCCTCCAAGGTAAGGGTATTGACAAGCTGGGCACCCCCTCCTCACAGTTCATTGAAGCTGAATTTTGATGGGATTTGCCAGGGCAACCCAGGTTCCTCTAGGTTGGGAGGTGTACTGAGGAATAAGGCTAGAGAGGTTGTTTTGCTCTACTATGGCCCATTAAGGCTGTGTTTGGTTTGAAGGAAAATGTAGGGAAAGGAAGGGAAAGGTAGGGAAACCTTTACAAAATTTATAAAGGTTTCCCTACCTTTCCCTACTTTTCCCTCAAACCAAACATATCCTTAGTGTTGGGAACTCAATTCGAGCAGAGTTGTTAGCTGCAATACAAGGATTACTTCTCGCAAAAGTAATGGGTGTAGAGCTGCTTCTGGTTGAAGGGGACTCTAAGACAGTGGTGGACAGGTTAAATAATCTGGAGGATGTTGTGTGGGGCTACAAAAATGAGCTAAAGAAATTCAAATGGCTGATAAGGAATGTGTCTGTAACAGTACAGCGGATTGGGAGATCAGCTAATGCATTTGCTGATGTCTTTGCAAAGCGAGGTACAAATAGGGAAACATTGTTCTGGGCGCTACTGTAATTTTTGTTCTAACATTCTTGTATTCTTTGCTGTAGTTTGTGCCTCTCTAAGGGGGAATTTCATGCAACCGATCTTTGATTTAAAGTAATACCTTTTTTCCTTTCAAGAAGCTGATTATTCCTAGTAACTTTAAAATACAGTGATCTCCTACAACAACTTTATGTTAAAAAGCTCAGACAAAACTAGTTGTCAAGAATGAAATGTGTAAAAATACTTCTATATAATTCATATTTTGTTGTTGATATTCTTTTTCAGCTACTAAACATTGTTTCTCACTGTATAATTTGTCTCCAGACATTTGTTTCAAAGCTACTTGGTGAGAAACATGTAATTTTATACTTTTCTTTCCACACATTTGCATCATAGGTTTCATATATAGTATAAAGAACTTCTAGAGCACTGACTTAGGGGGTATGCTGATGTGGCAGGTTGTTTAAAAAATGACATATTGGTAAATGCCCCCTTATTTATTTTACCTAAAACGTATTCATGTATGGTATGCTAACTTGCTCAACTTCATATTGATATAGGAGTGGAATCATTCCATGCATGCAAAGTCGTTCACAAAGTTTGTGTTTTAAAGTTGAAGCATGGCCATTATTCTATTCCTCTTTAGTGAGATCTGGGCCTGTTTGCAAATTCTTCTCCATAATGTTTTTTTGTATGACTTTTAATAATTTGTTATTTTCATTTGGGTTTGTTGGAAAGATGTATGTCAAAAGAGTAGTAAATGGCAAAGTTCTGTCAAAAGAGCACTTAATAGGCTAATAGTGCAGGGAGCAGTTTGAATCTTTTAAAATGGCAAAATTCTATGTGGATGAATTATGTCATTATAATTATGCTTATGAACCATGCTTTTCTGTTTTTGGTACTAACATATATTGAACCACTAAACTATCAGGTGTCTTACCTGCAACTTGTATTGCTACCCTTCCCTAAATCCTGATTATATCTAGTCAGCACTAATTGATTGTTTTTTTATATTTTTAGATGTGTACAAGCTCCATATAAATTGTGGTGGTGAAGAAGTCACCATAGGAGATAACACATATGAAGTGGACCAATACACAACGGTCCTTCAATGTTTTTACAAAGTACAGATTACTGGTCATTAAGCAACACCAGATACTTTCTCGATGATAATAAAAGCATAGATAACTAGTAATAAACAGATCCATACTTTCAGATAAATCTGAGAACTCTAAATTGTACATGACTGCGTAGACTTCTCCCTTCTCTCTAACTTATTATGGGTACTGTCTGCTAAATGGAAGTTACACTGTCAAACTCCATTTCACAGAGATCATGTTTACAAATGATACAGCTTCAGGTAATTGTTAGTTTATCCCATTATGGAGAAATTCATTCAATATATCATGTTACTCAGGTCTAACTATAATAGTCTATTGCAGGGAAGATTGGTACTAAAAGATTTCAATATAGCAGATGAAGCTGGTAGAGTTGGCAAGCCAATCATTAAAAGCTTTAGTGTAGTTTATGTAACAAGTGGCAATTTAGAAATCCACTTCTATTGGGCTGGGAAAGGTACAGTAGGAATCCCTTATAGAGGAGTTTATGGTCTTTTAGTGCCAGCTATATCTGCGGAACCTGTTAAGTTGAATGTTTGTCTAAGCTCCAATTATTGTTTATGTCTGAAAAAATTGATCTAGTGTTTGGTGTAAGATTAAAAGTATCCAATGATGTTATATTGGAACTACCAGATGATTTTAGTAGGATTTAACCCATCCTTCATCTTCTCTTCTTAGTCTTTGATCAATAGGGATGCATTAGGGAAAACAGTAAAATGCAAACAAGATTTCTGTAAATATTTTGTTGCTTATCAAATGTGAAAAGGAAATTGAAGAAAGGAACACAAACTTAAAACCAATCATGATTTATTTAGACACGTGGTTTCTTTATGGTCTCTATGGATTGCTTAAGTCAGTCAAGTAGATATAATTCTTTGAAAAGGATTTGCCATCATGATGTTGACTCTATTGACATATGATACATCTTTCGAGAGTCGCTTTTTTTATTATTAGCATGGGATACAGAGGCTTGATTTTTTTTCCTATTCTTTTGCAGATTCCAAACCTCCTCCAGAAGGTGGAAAGGAGATATCAGTAGGTTCTGCTGCTGGAATTGTTATATCAACAACCAGTCTTATCTTCTTGGTCCTTGGTGTCCTTTGATGGAAATGCTGTCTTAAATCAAAACCTCGATGCGTCAAGGTTGAAGAAAACCAGTTTTATAAATACTAGTGAACAAATGCGAATATATGAAAAAGTGCTAAAGAATTGTCTTGAACCACTAAACTATCAGGTGTCTTACCTGCAACTTTTTTTCTTTCCATGTTTTGATTTTTGATCCAACTAATCTCCATTAATGTGGGAACCATCTAATGGCGGGTCCTAGTCCTCCTTGAAGGAGTTTGGATTTCCTCTCACAGAATTGGTCCTCTTTCAACCCACCCTTGAAAAGATTAAAAACAAATTTTAAAATAGCTGTCAGAATATTTGTTTAGTGCTCATTGGGTGTGGCTACATGGTTTGTCAGGATATATACCAAATCAAACATGGTTTGTCTCCTATTCAACGTTCAAAGTATTGATACATATCAAGCATATTGTATGGTAGGTAGGCTTAATTAAGACCAACCCGCTGTAAGATTTTGAAAATAAAAACTAAAATAAGGAGAAAATGCCCTTTAAAACACCCAATGGCATGTTTGTGCATATCTATGGATACTTTGAACCTTGCTTCTACTAAATCTACTCTCTTTTGGCTTTGGTCTATACCAAACTCCTCTTTAAGCTGTGGAAAAACATTGCACTTTAAATCACGTTGAAACCAAGGTGGACCATGGTATCCACCCTTTCCTTTTTTCTTTCCTTTTCCTCCTGTTGATTTTTCAGACCTTAATCGGGTGTCGTGTATTTATCAAAAAAAGATTGATTCTTCGGATCGGATTTGGATTTGGAGCTTTAATAATCGGACCCGATTCTGATGCGATGGGTTTGATCGATCCAATTCCTTCCAGAGTACAGCCCTGCAGTTACAGTCCTTGTAAGAGAGCAAGCTGAAGGTGCCTTACACAATATTTTTCACAATTCACACACTTAACTACCTCTATTGCAATTTTCAATGCAGAACAGATGTTTCTTTGAAAAACAAGAGGCTTAATCCGGACTAGACCACCCTTTTTTGGTCACTAAAACAGGATAATACAAAATCTTTCCTTATTGCTATGGGAATGGCTAGTGATGGGCCTGTTGCAGCTTTTATATTGAGCATGCTTTTAATTGTCGAATGGTGGACTAATTTGTAGAAAAAGCCCGGTTTGGAGGGGCCTATGATATATGGGAAGTGTAGCTTCATTTTGTGTCATCTTTGGAAAAATAGAAATAAAAGATTTTTCAGAATCGACTGTCTCCTCCTTTGATTATTATTAACTGTGCTCTAAACTCTTATATTGAGTTTATATCTTGCATCTTGTGATGGTAGTGATAATAACTTATGTAATTAGAAAATTTGGAAGCCAATTTTTTTGGAAAAGTCCAAGAGAAGAGGCTATTAAAATAAATTTTGACGCGTCTAAAAATGACCTTGGTGAATGCTCGTTTGCTTATATTGCTAGGAATCACCTAGGTAAAGTTCTTGATGCAAAAGCCTATGGTATTGGTGTGACCATTATAGATGTTGTAGAAGCATGGGCGGTGTGGGAAGTAGGGGAGAGCATTATTCGGTTAAAATAAAAAAATCGAACAAAAAATTTCGGTTTCGGTTTTTAGCTTTAAAAATTCAGTTAACCAAAAAAAACCGAATTAGCCAAAACTTTATTATCTATTATATATATATTAACATATAATACATATATAATATGTATAAAATATATTATATTGTATTATATTATGTATTAAAATATATAATTTATTATATACATTGTATAATATATATATTTAATCTATAATACATATTAAAATATATATTATAATTTATATATATATATATATATATATATATATATATTATTGAAATTCGGTTTTAACCGAAATAACTGAAAACCAAATTGACAATTTCAATTTCGGTTTCAGTTTTTCATTTAAAATTTTGATTTATTCAATTCAGTTTTAAACCAAATAAATCGTTTGCTCACCCCCTAGTGGGCTCAATGTTGCCCTTAACTTTAGGAGCCACCCTATCATCATCGAAAGGGACTCCCATGTCGTCATCATGTCGCTTAAGAAACAGATAGACATCCCTTGGAGATTGAGGACCATCATCAAAGAGTGCAAGAAGCTGGTTGATTAATTGAGTGTTATGTCTTTCTCCCATTTTTTCATAGAAGCAAAACAAGCAACAGATTGGATGGCACATTAGGCTATCTCTTCTTTTGAATTCCTCTCCTGTGTATCTCATATATTTCCTCTGAGCAGATTTTTGGAGTTTGGTGATGGATTTTTCTATTACCCACCTCAATGCAGACGTGACTAGGGCTCAAGTGGGCGGCTCAGGTCTGCTACTCACAACCTGTTCCTACATCTCTACCCACAGCACATTATAAATTTATAATTGCAAAATGGCTCTTGTCATTCTTAGGAAGACGTTGGCAATACATGACACCGATGACAGTGGTGCATTATATCTATTATCTGTAGATGTGGGAACAGTTTGTGGTAACAATCTGGAGGGACATGATTAAGGTCTAAAAATTAGTTATTGCAGGGTTGCTGATTGAATTAATTTTGAGAAGGGGATCAAATTTGTACCTTTTATTTTAAGACGAATCTATGATGCAAAAAATACATGATACCGGAAACGCCTTAACTAATCAAAACTTATTGTATAATTGTTGAAAATCTACCTGATTGGTTGCTAATGTTATGATACCAGTTAGATTTGTTCATGGGTTGGGTAGCCCGATGGCCTGGCCCGGTCCGTACCTTGGTCGGGCTTGGTCATATAATTAGGCCCGCAGGTCTAACCTCGGGCCTAACACAGTAAACCCGATTGTGTTTCGGGCTAGGCTCGGGATTTGTCAAAAAAGCCGGGTCCGATTCAGAATTATATATTTTACAATTATATAATATGTATTTTATATATTATATAAAATATATAAATAATATAATATTTATTAAAATATATATTTATAATTTAATATATACATTTTTTATTCTTTTCTTTATAATTTCCCTCTCTCTCTCTCTCTCTCTCTCTCTCTATTCAGCCACTTCAGCAGTAGTAACAGTATGGGCTAAATTTCGGGCTCGGGCCCAGGCCCGGGCTTCGAGCTTTTTATGAGGGCCAAGCTTGGGCCCAAGTTGTAGGCCTGATGGTCGGGTCGGGCTTGGGCTCGGGCCTTAAAAAAATCCGTTAATACAGAGTGAAAGCCCAGCCTGGCCCAGCCCATGAACAGGTCTAATACCAGTTAATTGGTTATAAATTTTTTCGATATAACGTCTTTCTCATTGAACGATCTGCCGGTCAAGGATCTGGTTCATGGGTTGAGCGGTCCAATTGTTCAAACTAAACGAATGACCCATTCTAACAAAAAAAAAATAAAAATTAAAAAATAACCAAAACCATTATACGGTTCGGATTGGACAGTTTGACCGCCTGAATCAGGGATATAATGACCAAATCAACGATTTTTTTGCAAAATAAGGTTCTAGGTAAAACGGAACCGATCATCTGAATGATTCCCGGCTTTCCATTCCGGTCCGATTTTGAAAAACATGCACAAAACTCGTCCTACCGTCCTCACAATATTTCAGCCATATCCATCGGAAAATCCTCCCATGAATGAAAATATGCAAATAGGGAGATGTTTCCAATGGATGGCTGCAAATGGTGTGAGGAGTGAAGAAGATGTTTAAGTCACTTGATTATATATAAAATCCTAATGGTCAGAATATGTGGACTTTTTGAGAGAGGCGTGAGAAACCCGGTTTCATGTTCTACCCGTCAATGAATTAGTGGATGCCCAGAATCAATGTGAAGAGACGTACAGCCGCCGAAAATGACGAGACTTCACATTTTTCTCCGAATCGGTAGCCTAAGCTTGCATGGAATCAGTCATCAAGAGTCGGTCGACACTCGACAGTGGGTATAGAAAAAAAGTAGGGGTAAAGCAATCCGAGGTTGGCTGATTGCCTGTGATTGTTGTAGGACCCGAATCCGCACCACAAAAATCCCACCAGATTTCCTCTTTCTGCTTCTCTGCAATTAGCTCCCGTCAGGACTCGGGAAGATCATCCTTTACTCTGGTTCTTGGGCATGTCCGAGGGAGAAGATTTCGAAACCTGACGAGACATGGCAAGTTCATCCATGATTTGGGTTATTGGATTCAGTCTCTTGTTATTGCCAGCGTTCAGATTCGGAGCCGCTCAGCCTAGTGCCGCCACCCTCGTGTCTGATGAAGGTAAGATCACACTTCTTCTACTCACCGTTTGATTATATTCAGAGAGGGAGAGATGTTCTTAATTAGTTTCTTGGAGCTTTTGTTCTGATTTTGGGTTTTGAATAATCTTCGAAGGCTCGAAGCTATCTCTCTGTGTTTGTTTATATGTATGACAGTGGTGGCTCTGAGGGAAATAGCGAAGAGGTTGGGGAAGAGGGAGTGGGATTTCAGCGTGGATCCATGTAGCGGCCAATCGGGATGGACGACGCCTGGGGCGCCGTATACACAGCAGAACACCGTCGCCTGCGGTTGTTCCTTCGCCAACAAGTACAACACTACCAGCTGCCATGTCACTAGAATGTATGTCTTTCCATCTTTTTATCTTATCCTGGAGTTCAAATATGGTATATTAATTACTAATATTCAAATTCAGATTTCAACTAATCAGTTAAAAAAAAGTTCACTGGTTCGAGGGAATAGGACCGTGGAGTCAGAATACCGGAATGGGAACGAGTAGTCCCATTCCGCCGTTTAGTTTTTTTTTATTTTTTTTTTGACAAGAAACCCCTCCAATCCAACCTACGATTGAGTTGTTATGAAAAAGGAACCTCCGTACAATTCCTTGTCGTTGCCGCCGCCCCCCTCTTCCTCCTTCCTCCAAATCAGCTACCACTCTTCTTGTTATCTGCGTTATCTGCTCGAGCTTTTGCTTCTACTTCTGATCTGTTCCTTTTGCAACTGCAACTCATCTGCTCGAGCTTTTCTTGCTCTCTACATCGTTTACTCGAGCTTTTGCTTCTGCTCCCTCTGCAACTGCAATTCATCTATTCGAGCTTTTCTTACTGTTTGTATCGTCTCCCTTCCCATTCCAAACAGATGCAATGCAGCACAGGTATTAGAAGAAACATATATTAGAGAGAGAGAAGTTGTGTAAGATGAGTGTGCTTTATGTGTCAATGTGCGTATGAAGAAAAGCTCACTCTTGTAAGAAGGCTACTCTATTCTTCTGGGTTTAGTGTCTTCATTACTTCTGTTGGAGAAGATGGAGTCACTGTAACTTTGGAGGAGAAGTTCTGAGGCGCGTCTGAAGGCACTATCTTTAGAATGTTATTTACCCCTACTCAGTTGTACTGAGTTTGCTATTGGGTTACAGGCAAATTCGTTCCCAGGATACAATAGAGCCTTGGGCGAGAATCTGCAACCAGCAAAGTTGAAGAGTCTCCAAAGAAACCTTCTATGAGACTGTAGCAAATCGGACTGAGAGAGAGAGAGAGAGATAGTAAATTTCGAAAATGTGTTTCTAAGGCGCGTCTGAAGACACTGTCTTTAGAATGTTATTTGCCCCTACTCAGTTGTACTGAGTTTGCTGTTGGGTTACAGGCAAATTCGTTCCCAGGATACAATAGAGCCTTGGGCGAGAATCTGCAACCAGCAAAGTTGAAGAGTCTCCAAAGAAACCTTCTATGAGACTATAGCAGATCGGACTGAGAGAGAGAGAGAGATAGTAAATTTCGAAATTGTGTTTTGGAATCTGATTCATGCTCCTTAAATAATTTGTGAAGAGGTATGAAGAAAATGTAGGTGCTGGTTTAGAGAAGGCACCTTGAACAGTCACAATTTCAAACATTGTGACTGTTTAAAAGGTGGTTAACAGTTGGTGACTGTTAATTTTGAATTGTGCCTCTTGATCACACCCGATCGAATCATGACCATTGATTTCATCAACGGTGATCAATGGTCATCAACGCACCAAACCAGAGCCACCCATCGCGAGCCACGCGAGTGCGAGCAAAGTGCGCCTCATTGCGCCGCACACACGCGTGCGCGCACGCGCGTTGCATGGTATCGAATCCCCATACTCTCCTCTACTAATTCTAAGGAGTGTAAATCAACTCTTATTGAAATACTGAAAACAAAACTTATAATTTTCCAATGTGGGACAAGTTCAAAACTGGGTTTTTGTAAGAGAAAAACTGATTTTTTCAACCAAGTGTGCAGGTGCAGTTTCTCATGTAATTGACCAATCAAACCCATTGGATTTAATCTCTTATGAGATTAAAATCCAACAACTTCAGTATCCACCTGCTCTTTTTTTTTTTAGTGAGATTGCCCCACCCAAATCCCTATGTTACATGCATCCCGAGCTTCCCCACAAAGTGGGCCTCTGTTCTACTCGTTTCACCCATTTTTAAAAGATTAGAAAATACAAAATAATAAAGTGGGCCTCTGTTCTGCTCGTTTCATCCACTTTTAAAAGATTAGAAAAACTAAGATAATAGAAATTGTTGTAATTTCTGCATTTTTTATATAAAATTTTTACTTTTTTTTTTGTAATTTCTACAAATTTTGAGTATTTTCATGCATTTTTTTATTTTTTTATAAAATTATTATAATTTCTATATTTTTCTTGCAAAATTTTTGCATTTTTTGGTATTTTCATGCATTTTCTAATTTCTTTTTTATTTTTATTAGAGGCAAAATTAAAAATCATGGTTGATTTCGATTCCAACCTCTTCATGAAGCAAGCATCATCAATCAGAATCTAATTCCGATTCCTGTCTGAACCAAACAGGTAAGGGGAATAGACCATTCCGATTCCGATTCCGACCACGAACCAAATGGACCCTTAATAAGGATGGTGTCTTCCCAACATGGGCAATACTAATTAAATTTACAAGCATTCCCTATTTAACAACTCAAACATCGTGGGGTCTCACTTTTATGGTGAATCTAGTCTCATCATGGTGAAATATGCGTTATAGTCAACCTAGTTAGGGTGTTGGAATGATTTCAAATCAGATGAAGGTTCAAAATATCGATATGTCTGATACACAAGTAGGGGCGTATTGGGTCATATCGGTATTTTGTTATATATATATATATATATATATATATATATATATATATATATATATATATATATATATATATATATATATATATATATATATATTTGAAAACCACTTAAGGGGGTCAATTTAAGGTTTTTTCACAGTCAGAGCCCTGATACACCCCTTGTAGGAGAGTATTGGGAAACTCCCAAAATGATACATATTGGCCAATACAGGCCGATACATGTCGATACCTTGAACCTTGGATCAGGCATCAAGTGCATATAAATTGAGATTTGGTCAACACAAAGTGTTCCTTACAACAGGCTCCTGAAACATCCCACAAAGTGTTCCTTAGCAGTGACAATGATAGGGGAGGAAAAACAGGGAAGGTGAGGTTGAAGGAGAGAGAGAGAACTCCAACCAAATGCATTGACATCATTCAATTGTTGAACTCGTTGTTGATTGATCGAAGATAAAATCAGGCTCTGTGTGAATATAAATAGAGAAATTTCTCTCTCGTTCTTGCTTATTGCCCGCCTCCACCACTGCCTGTTTCTTCCACTGTCAATCATCTGCGCTGCCAACCAAGGAAAACATATGCACAATAAAAGTAGAGACCTCTGCTGGAGGACCTGAGGAAGAAGAAAAAATAATGGGTTAAAGATGCTTCTGCAACTTGAACAAAAATGCTTTGATTTCTATAGGAGAAAGGCAAATAAAGCTTGCAATCGTTCTTTTGTTGTGAGCATTATTGTAGTAAATAGAACTAGCGGAGGGACCCTGCTTCACAGGGGCTGGAATGGAATGCCGACCTAGTCTTTGGCCAAAAACTGTTGAATCGGTCAATGATTCATTGACTCGAGTAGTCGAACCATCGACCCATTGACCCGTTCAATGGTTTTTGGCCATTTTTTTTTATTTTTTTCATTGGGAACCATTCAAGCAACCGGTTCCGTTTTATCCTAATTTCAGTCCCTAGCCAAAAATTGTTAAATCGATCAATAACCCATTGACCCAGGCGGTTGAACCGTTGACTTGTTCAATGGTTTTTGGTCTTTTTTTTTATATTTTTGTTGTCAGAATAGGCCATCCGTTTGAACCAAACAATCGAACCATTGACCTAAAAATTGGTAGCTAGAACGGTTTTGTCTTTAGGTCATATGAGTCACATGCTCGAATACGTATGGTACTACTTAATGGACCTCAGACACTCAAATTTTTGCCTGTAATTTCTTTGTTAGAACAAGTTGTCTGTATTTTTTTTTTAATTGGGTATCATCTAGGCAGCCATTTATGTTTTACCCCAATCCCAGTCCTTGGCCAAAAACCGTTGAATCAGTCAACGACCCATTGACTCGAGTGGTCGAAACGTTAACCCGTTGACCCATTCAATGGTTTTTTGGCCTTTTTTTTTAATTTTTTGTTGTTAGAACGGGTCATCTATTCAAACTGGATGGTCGAACCGTCAACCCAAAAACCGATGGCCATAATGGTTCCATTTTCGAGTCGTATGAGTCATACGCCCGAATGACATAACATGTATGGTACTACTTAATGGACCTCACACTCAATTTTTTGCTTGTAATTTTTGTTATCAGAATGGATCGTTCGTTTGAATCAGACGATCAAATTGTCGACCCGAAAACCGGTGGCCAGAATGGTTCCATAATTTTTTTCTTATAAACTTTTGTTGTCAGAACAGGCTATCCGTTCGAATCGAACAATCAAACTGTCGACCCAAAAACCAGTGGCCATAACGATTCTGTTTTCGGGTTGTATGAGTTACACACTCGAATGACATAACCCGTATGATACTATTTAATGGACCTCACAAACTCAATTTTTTGCCTATAATTTTTGTTGTCAGAACGACCGTTCGTTCGAATCGTCGACCTAAAAATCGGTGGCTAGAATGGTTCCTTAATTTTATGCTTGTAATTTTTGTTGTCAGAACGGACCATTTGTTCGAACAAGACAGTCGAACTGTTGGTTGTTAGAACGTTATTAACAACATTTATCAATAATAGTAAGTAATTATACTATTTAATTAAATAACCATTAATGATAGTTTTAATAATATTATTTAGTTATTTTTAATATAAAAGTAAATATTAAATTTATTAATAAAATTTATTAACAATATTGGTTAAATTAATAATTACCAAAATTAAATTAAATTAACAATATTTATCAATAGTAGTAATTATAATATTTTATTAAATAATCAATAACAATACTTTTAATAACATTTTAATTATTTTTAATATAACAATAATAATAATCTTTATTAAATTTATTAATAGTATTTATTAATAACAATATTTATAATTTTAATTTAAAGTAAAATTAAAGTAAATATCTATTTATTAACAATGTTTATAATAACAATAATTATTAATTATAATCACTAATTATATATTTATTAACTTACTGTAATAATCACTAGTTTATAACAGTATTTATAATTTTAAAGTAAATACTAGTTATTAACAATATTTATAATAACAGTAATTAATAATTACATCTTTGTTAAATTACTGTAATAATCAGTAATTTATAACAGTATTTATAATTTTAAAGTAAATATCTAGTAATTAACAATATTTATAATAATAGTAATTATTAGTTATAATCACTATTATTAAATTACTGTAATAATCGGTAACAGTAATTACTGTTATTTATAATAGTAATTAATAACTGTTATAATAATAATAGTAATTTAAATAACAGTAATTTATAACAGTAATTACTGTTATTGTAATTAATAAGATAGGGGTGGTCTCACGTGGTAATGCGCGAGTAGATTCCATTTGTGCATGGAGAGCATTCCATTTCCTTCAATTCCAGAGACGAGGTAGCTCTCTCCCTCACTTCCCCTTCGTCTACTACAGCAACCACGGTAGCTGCCGCCACGCCATAACCACCACCACCATGGGCTGGCTATCGCAGGAGGGAGGGCTGAACCACCCTTAAATAGTCAGTTTCTTTCCCATCTATCTTGATCATGTAGAGGGGGGAGGCTCTTGCGGAAGCCCTGCTCACCTGTTACAGTATTTCACCACCGTCACAGCAACCACCGTAGTTGCCACCACCACCACCATGGACTGGGAATCTCAGGAGGGAGGGCGGCACTACCGCCATAACCACCACCTCGAACGCATAATACACTTCCTCCGCATCAAAGATGAAGATAGGATTGAAAACTGAGTTTTTCCTCATAAAGCCACTACTAAATCCCACCCCATCCCATGGCCCACTTCGATATTGAACATCTCCTGACTCTCCACCCTTGCGTAGGAGCAGCTGAGGAAGACCACGAATATCTAGTTTGTAAGTGAAATCTCCCGTGGAAGGGTCCTCTACGGTCTTCCAGAATGTTAAGTACCAGCTATCGCCAGTTTTAAAGTTCAATCCTAACTTCATTCCTGGCATCAATGTACCGGACGGATAATCAAAGCTCTGCCATAAATAGCTTTCTGAATCATCACCACTCTCAACTCTTAGAACAAGATTTTCAGAGTCTAAGAGATGTGCAATTGGGATCTTGGCTGCTCTGGACGAAATCGAGGACCATACAATGCTCCCTGTCTTGTTGAGGAGTACAAGATTTCCATCATCTCCGATCTTTAGAACTCCGAAGGAATCTGTAAGTGGCGGGTTGTCTCTGTTTGCAACCTAAACTATTGTAGGAAGAGGGATGTTCTTGTACCATATCCCCAAGTAACGGTTCCTGGAGTTGCCAGGACTGAAGAATCCAAGTTCAAGGGTTTGACCTGCGGAAACAAGGGTTTGATCACCTGTAATAGTTTGGTTTAGAGCTATGGTGTCGACTGCTATCGAGATATTTGACAGGAAACAAAGAACACTGTAGCAAAATATTAACAAGGGAAGACCCTTCAACTCCATTGGTGCTCGTTCTCAAACAGCGAACAAGTTTGTATGGCTGAATCTTGTTTATAACCAGCAACATCCCAGTAGCTGCCGTATATAATAGAGTAGATGGGAGCTTTAGTGCGGCAAGTGGCGCTTCAATCGTTAAATCCGCACAGTGAACAGGCGTACCTTCCCACGGTCACACACTTCAATCGTCCCCTCCTAGAGCGTCATCAAAAGTCACGCTCTCCGGTCTCTCTCAACCTCCGTTCTCAGACCTCCCTCTCCGCTCTCCGGTCTTTCAGTAAATTATTTAGTTTTGATTGGACTCCATGGAAACACAGTATAGGATTCCTTTTCATGTTTAAGTTGTTTTATTTTGAAAATTTAAAGAAGCATAAAAAGTAAAATAGTTTTTTGTCTTTCTATTAACGGGTGCTGTCAGAAAGTATTAGTCAATTGTTAAAAAAAAATAAGGGTATCCTTAGTCAATTTTTTAGACAATTAGCTAAAATCACAAGGATAATTTAAAAAGTTTACCCTTTGATTCATTGGTTTTTTTTTTTATTTTTTATATTTATAATATATATTATAAAGAAAATACAAAATAAATACTATACTGGTAGTTTCGATTAATCATTAATTTTTCATATTGATTAACCGAAATCAAACGGATACCTTTAAATCAAAATCAAACCAACCAATTTGGTTAATCAGTATTTTACGGCACTGAGGTTCGATCGTAAGAATAAGGAGAATGGGTGGTAGAAGATTCCAATCTGACGTGGAATGTAGCTCCGTCATCTTAATAGGGACAAGGGTAAGAGGTGACAACATTCCATAAGGGCATTCTGGTAAATTAACGTAACGACTTGATTCACCAAGAAAAGCTTGTGAATAGACTAAAATTCGTGTTGGTATAAGCAAAGCATTAAAAAACTAAACTCTGAAAGCCTATACGCAATTTAATTCATCCATGTATTGCTGGGCTCCAATTTGTAGCCTCAGTGGATAATACTCTCTCATTAAACACTGCAATTAGCATGATCAAACATTCAATGGCTTCACTTCAAGTCCAGCAACAAAATATTCACCTCAGTAGAGCCCTGTTACGCCATTGATGCAATTGTTCGTTCATTGCCATCTTAAACTCTTAGAAATAGATGCCAAAGGAAATGGGAACCCTTAATATTAAACAGCGGATAACTGTATAGATTGGCTTTAATGTGGGTTTCTTTCATGTCTTTGATTTCCTTGTTCTTCAGATTTTTTTTTTTTTTTTTTTTTTGAGTTTATGGGCAGTTTCTCATGTCTAAACCTCCTTTGATTCGGATTGCAGACTCCTCAAGTCTCAGGGTCTACAAGGAGTGCTCCCGCCAGAGTTGGTTAAGCTCCCATACCTGCAAGAAATGTAAGAGCTTCCCATATCCCCCACTCTTCATTGAAGCCTTTTCTCCACCTGAAATCCCTTAGTTGCCAATTTCAGTATTAGCTAGCTTAACTGCAAACTCATTTCTGTCTCTCTTTTGCAGTGATCTCACCTTCAATTACCTTAGTGGTACCATTCCTCCAGGATGGGGTTCTATGCGGTTAGAGATCATGTAAGCCTTCCATTCGCTTCTTATCACATTGATGGTGTACTTCAGCAACTACCTTTCTTTCTTGTCTAAAATTAATCAAATGGTGTTACTGCAGCTCGATTTTTGGAAATCGTGTGTCGGGATCAATCCCGAAAGAACTAGGGAGTATGACAACTCTCAGAGAACTGTAAGTTTTGTTTTCTCCTTCCGTGCTTCAATCTGTTTAATTATTCAACTTTATTTATACAATGTAGTTCGAATTTTCAGGATCCTGGAGGCTAATCGCATGTCTGGAGTTCTTCCACCAGAGCTTGGGAATCTAATCAACTTAGAGAGACTGTATGGCCTTTCCGTCATTATGCATTCTTTATGGAATCTTAGAATTAATAGGGTTTTCTAAAATTTCCATATTAAAAGGTTTGATCATGTCTCTTTGTATCCTTCAAGTGTAATTTCCTCGAACAATTTCACGGGGCAGTTTCCAGAAAGACTCTCTGCACTGGCCAATTTGAAGGACTTGTAGGTTTCTATAAAATTTTGACAACTTTCATTTTCATGTCTAGAGCTTTTATTTTTCCTCTTTTTCCTTCTCAAAACTCTTTTTTGTTTTACCATTCTTATTTTACTTTGATACACTGCAGTCGGATAAATGATAACAAATTCAGTGGAAAGATTCCGGGCATTATAGGGAACTGGACAAAACTTACGAGATTGTAAGAGTTTCTGCATTCAAAGTCTGATTACCATTTAAAAATTTGGAATTCAAGGAAGGTTCTTCCATACTCATTTACGTAACTGATATTTGCTTAACAACAGAGAAATGCAAGCAAGTGGTTTTGAAGGACCCATCCCTTCAGAGGTTTCTCTTTTAGCAAACTTGACTAATCTGTGAGTTGAAAGCTGCCTTGCATCACATTCTTTTAGACAGTTCGTAGTAAATTGCACTTTCTCATTTAATCTTTAGCTGACCAATTTATGGTAGTTATTCTGAGTGAAATTTTCATAACCAGGAGGATCAGTGATATAAATGGACCAGAAGCATCATTTCCGCCATTAAATGAGATGAAAAGCCTGAAGACATTGTGAGTTGAGATATTTAACAGCTCTCAGAATCTATTGGAAGTAAGACTATCTGTAACATTTGGTTGTTTTAACTGGTACTCGTTTGATTTCTTACTATAGGATATTAAGGAGTTGCAACCTTGCTGGAGAATTACCTCCATATATTGGGGGAATAACAAACCTATTTACATTGTATGTCCTCTCTCTGTCTCTCTCTATCTATCTATCTATCATTCATGGGAAGAAAGTGTGAAGTTTTTAAGATAAGTGGTCAATAGGGTTATTACCCAATGCTTGTCCACTTGTCCCAGCTATCTGGGATATTGGGAGGGGACTGGATATGGACCTAGCGTTTTACACAATTTTTTCGCAAAACTTTTTAATGTACACAATTAATATGAAAAAGAAAATCGATACTACAATATAAATAGACAATTTATTTGCACTACCAATGTCCCCTCCTCTTGCAAAAACTCAGGAAGACCAAATAAAGAAACAACAAGATAAAAATGAAGATCCACATAAACATATAAACAAACTTAAGCAAGATATAGCGTAAAACATGGAAGCTGTGGCTTGAAAATAATGAAAAGGATAGGTCGTCTTCAAACTAAATAGCAAATTCTCCTTTTAGACAACAAACTTTACAAAAGCAGGGATAAGCTTCTAACCTTCAAGTTATTGTATAAGATTTTATATACATAAGTTGCCCTTTAAAAAGCAAACTCATGCCCCCTATAATCTGCTGTCAGTGATTACAGAAATGATGGCATTGGAAGCCTGCTGACCCTTATAGGAATTTGTCCAACAAATAAGCAGCCTCTCCATCATTCCGATAACTGCTTCTTTCAAATATTTGCTCCCTTTAAAGTGTGTTTGCTTTCAAGCTGTTCTTCTTGTGAACAGTATTGCTCATACCAGACTGATCAACATACAACCAATGGAACAATCTTTTACAAGATGTTGCCCCTTTTTCTGAATCCTATTGACATCCAGGAAGACATAAGAGTGTTTAGGTCCCTTGGAATCACCCATAGTTTTCCAAATAATTTTAAGAAGTGTATCCAGCTTCTCTGATTGAAATTGCATTGAACCAATTCCTCCTCTTCACCACAAAGACAGCAAAGGTTTTCCAACATCATTCCTTCGGAATATAGGTGATTAATAGTGAGAATCCTATCCAGAAGTGCAATCCAAAGTAAAAAAGGGATCTTTGAACTTTGAAGGCATCTTGAATTTCCAGATCCATGGCATTTAGCACCTCTTGACTCTACCAGTTTGTTAAAAAAAAGAACTCAGAGAAACAGTCCAAATTTCTGCATTTTACCTCATCTATTAACTTCTTCAAGAAGTGATAACAGCTCCTGGAACTCATAGTCATGCAGTTTTTCTATTTTAACTTCTAAGAAGAATCTTTGAGATTATAATTTATCTTCTTGTTGTGTTGTATTATTCTCAAATCAACTCAATTCAATCGTTAATCCTAACAATTAGGGGTTGGCTACATGAATCCTTTCTTGCCATTCATGTCTCTCAAGAGCCATGTTTCCTGGTAAATTATAATTCCTTAAATCATTTTTTACTAATTTGGTCCATGTTTACTTCCACCAGTTCATAACTTCAGAATTTTTTGTTCTTTCTTTTTTCGACATACAAAAGTTTGTCTTTACTCTTCAGCACGTCTGTTTCTTTTACAAGCATTTGATTCATACCAAAAGGATGGAATAATAGTTAATGATAAATATGCTAGTTCTTTTTTTTTTTCAAATTTTCAGCAAACGGTAAACATTGATGAAAATCAAGTGGTTAGAAAAGTTTGTTGTACCAAACCTGTTTCTTATTCTAGTTTCCCTGTTTTTCTACAGAGATCTCAGTTTTAACAAGCTAACGGGGCAAGTTAATAGCAGCTTTAACAGACTTTCGGAAGTAGATTATGTGTATGTTATCTAATATTATAGCTATAGTTTGTTTTATAAGAAATTCATAGAGGGACTTTTAATTGGTTAGTGCTCAGTTAAACATCATTGATATGGATTTTGGTCAGGATTCTAACTGCAAACTTACTGGATGGTCCTGTGCCTAAGCAGATGCTAGATAATGGAAGATACATGTAAATTCATCTTTTCAAGAATTTGGTTATTTTACCAAATAATTTTTTTCATCATCATTTGTTATTGTTGCTATTAATTTATTATTTCTATTTTTATTACTGCTATCAATTTTGTGTGATAGTTGCTCTAATTTCTTTTCTATGCAGTGATCTCTCCTACAATAAGAACTTTACAATAGACAGCTCAATCATACCAGATTGTCAAGAAAGGGGCATGTAAGAAAACTTTGTAATGCTAGGTTATTTATAGTTCTAAATATTGTGATGAAATATT
This sequence comes from Nelumbo lutea, assembly GCF_056320005.1. Taxonomy (NCBI): domain Eukaryota; kingdom Viridiplantae; phylum Streptophyta; class Magnoliopsida; order Proteales; family Nelumbonaceae; genus Nelumbo; species Nelumbo lutea. The sequence continues at coordinate 99,016,791 of NC_142686.1, read as the reverse complement.
TCCATAACTAAGAGACAAGTCTCTATTTTTCTCAATAATGGAAAGAGATTCATTAACAGAAAAAGGGGTGTTTACAGAACAGGTAAAGATATTTCAGTAAAGAAAGAACAAAAACCAAAAAGTACAACGTCATCACTGGTTATCATGTATGAGGTTTAAAGTTAACAAAAAATCTACTCCAGAAAACAAATCATCCAGATCTTTGAATTCAAGATGTGTAATCAGTCATTTCATGGTTAATGAATAAATGTTGAAAATACTATTGTTTAGATGTTTTCCTGAAAAAAATCTTTATGTTTCACTCTATATTATGTCCTGCAGAAACTTATTCAGGAGCTCTATTTCTAGAAACAACTCGTAAGTTTCTTCTTTCTTTGGAATTGCATTTTAAGTTTTGATTTTGGTCAGAATGACCAGTGCACAATGTGTTTTCTACTTTGATTTGTCTGTTTGTTACATGGAAAATCATCACCAAGTATGATATTATGAAGCTAACTTGATCTTGACCTGGTCTTGGATCTAGAAATGGAGTTCTTCCATGCTTGCAAAGCTCTCAATGTCCACAAAAAAGTATGTTCTTTTGAAAGTAAAAAGTGTTTGTTGTTTTTATGCGGTTTTCTTTTTTTCTTTCTTCAGTTATTTGTTCTTGATGTTAATATTCTACATTTTCTTTCCAATAAGTTAATATCAAATTTAGCATAATTTGTAGACCCATGCAACTGATATTTAAGAACCAAACCATTTTAAAGATCAATTACCAATTTCAAGCAAAATAACATGAACAATTTCAAGAAAGAAAGCATTAATTATGTCACAACATAGAGATTTCAGCATTAAGGGGAAGGCAAAGAAAAATGGATAAGAAGAAAGCAATTGGTAAAGAAATATACAAGCAGTTGGCCCAACCTTTAATTTTATAAATAAATTTATTCATAATGACAAAAATGTTTTTGTGACATGTAATTAGGGTTTAAAATGTTGGTGTCAGTGGAAATATTGGTTATCCAAATATAGGAAGCTTGTTGGAAATGCTGGATTTTTCCTAGTGGAAATACTGATATGATAGAAGCATTGTGAAATATGTGACAATATGAAATAACATTTTATGAAGTGATAAAAGAAGTATAGTTATACCTTTTTAAATTATTATCTTGTTCCAAACATCAAACAAAGCTAAGAAACTAAGGTTAATAGATAAAATAATATGCTGTGAAGTTGTCTTGTAAACTTCAACAGTCAAAATCTACATGATAAAGTATGTTTAAGAAAAAATTATACTCATACAAAGTTCCAATTATTCTAATTATGACCAAATAATCTATTATACAAAATATAACTAAGATTTAACTTTATGTTTAAAATGAATTTTGAACTGGCCTAAAGTGGTAATCATGCACACTAGTGGGTAATAATACCGTTACTCCACATATCTACAAAATTGTCACTAACTTATGTATAAAACCATTTGTTCTACTTTGGTAATAATTGTGAGTCAAAGGAGTTCCCCTTGTAACAATCCATTTTCACTTGGTCTAACTTTCAGGAAATCTCAACATATTTAATGAAGCTTGGGAGAATCTTTGGAAGGGTTTGGTGACAAAAACGAAAAGCCTTACATAGGGTTAAATCTGATTATTGTCCTATGTTGTTAGGCCAGTAACTTTAGGGGCTGGACCTATACCGTTTAGATTATTCTAATAATAAACAAATAATATATTATACAAAATATAACTGAGAATTAAAATTATGTCTAAAAAGAATTTTGAACTGGCTTAAAGTGGAAATCATGTGCACTAGAGGGTAACAATACTACTAGTCCACATATCTACAATATTGTCACTAACTTATGTATAATACCATCTCTTGTACTTTGTTAATAATTGTGAGTTAAATGGAGTTCCTCTTGTTACAAGCCATTTTTACTTGGTCTAACCTTCAGGAAATCCCAACCTATTTGAAATTGGATAGATTTCTCTTAAATGGAGCTTGGGAGAATCTTTGGAGGGGTTTGGTGACAAAAGCCTTACCTAGGGTTACCTTTGATCGTTGTCCTATATTTTAGGCCATGAACTTTTATAGGTTGGACCTATGCCATTTAGATTTGAGAATATGTGGCTGACACACTCGAGCTTTGTATAGAAGGTTGGGGAATGATGGCGTGAAGAGTTGAGGGGAGTGAAGTGGAAAGGAGTTTGGTTCCATAAAATACTGAAATTGTTGAGACCCAAAATAAAAGAATGGAATAGAGATCATTTTGGGAGATTATAGGAGCAAAAGTCCTCTTTACTTTCTCGCATTGAGGTTTTGGATGAGAAGGAATCTCAAAGAATCATGAATGAGTAGGAAAGAGAGCTGAGAAAGGAGCTGGAAGTTCTCTATAGTGAGGAATCTCCTAGATGCAAAAGTCTAGGCATAGATGGATTAAGGAAGGTGATGGAATACTAAATACTTTCATGTAGTGGCTAATGGGAGACAGAGGAAAAACTTTGTGGCTAAATTAGAGATTGATGGAGAAGTGATCTCCTCTCAAGAAGAGACAACAAAGCTTTTTGTAGATCATTTCAAGTTAATATTGAGAAGAACTCTAAATCCCAGTGAGATTGGAAGGATGAGATCAGCCTAGATTGGATGAGACAACTTTGAGTTGTCTGGAAAGGAATTTTAAAGAAGAGGAAATTAGACAAGAAGTGTTTTATGTGGATTGTTGGGAAATAATCAAGGAGGATTTGGTTGAAGTTTTCAAGGAATTTGAAGAGAGACATAAAATCAACCATAGAGTTAATGCCACTTTCGTAGCCCTTGTTCTTAAAAAGGTTGATGCTAAATGATGGTGCGCGATCTGGAAGCTCCTAGCTGGAAGATTACCTAGACATTCGCGTAGCGAGTTGGATCAAGCTACAAGACAAAGGATTAGAGAACCCGGGGTGGATAACCCAACAAGGTCACTCCGATGCTTAAGTTAGTATTATACTCTGGTTGCGAGCTGAAAGCTTGAATGCAAGTAAGCTAGTGAGCAAGTAATCGCGTGTACCCGAGTCTTGGGGGTTGATACCCTTATATAGCTGGGCTGTCGTGGGTCTCATGAAATGTTCCCGGGGTCTTCGGCCCGAGCCGTAGGGGTCCATTTTGCTCAGGAAGGCGGGAACCACACTAATTGATAGGGGTTACCATTTCCCTCCGATTCGGACAAGATGAAGTTAAACCTAACGGTTACGTGGCATGATCCCGAAAGGTTCAGAGATAGCTGGCTGGCTCCTAGGAATCTTCTGTGTTGCTTGATTAGCCTTAGTCATCCGAGGTGCCCAGAGCTTGGTGCCATCCGAGGTGGCTGGGATTCCGAAGTAACTAAAATCGCCAAGGTGACCGTGGTGCTGAGTCATCATCCAGCTAGTGGGCTACATCCACGTGTCCTCTGTTTATCAGGTCGGGCCAAATCACCCCTCATCACTAAACACCCTAAAGACTACAAGCCTATTAGTTCGGTGACTAGCATTTATAAACTTTTGGCAAGGGTGATGCCTTTGAGGATCAAATTGGTCCTATTGTCCCTCATTAATCAAGCTCAAGTAGCTTTTGTACAAGGTAGATGTTTTCTTCTAGGAAAAAGAGAAGAAGAGAGGAAGAAGAGAGAAGGAAGAAGAAGAGAAGGAGGGAAGAGAGACTATTTCAAGAGCCAAAAACCTTACTGGCAGCTACCAGCTCTATATTCATATCAATGAGATTAAAATTAAAAAGTAAGAAATTACATATTTGCCTTTGGCAGCACACCTCTTGAACTAAGCTTTGGCATCATCATAATTCTTCCATTCTATAGGGTCCGTTTTGCTCAGGAAGGCGGGAACCACACTAATTGATAGGGGTTACCATTTCCCTCCGATTCGGACAAGATGAAGTTAAACCTAACGGTTACGTGGCATGATCCCGAAAGGTTCAGAGATAGCTGGCTGGCTCCTAGGAATCTTCTGTGTTGCTTGATTAGCCTTAGTCATCCGAGGTGCCCAGAGCTTGGTGCCATCCGAGGTGGCTGGGATTCCGAAGTAACTAAAATCGCCAAGGTGACCGTGGTGCTGAGTCATCATCCAGCTAGTGGGCTACATCCACGTGTCCTCTGTTTATCAGGTCGGGCCAAATCACCCCTCATCACTAAACACCCTAAAGACTACAAGCCTATTAGTTCGGTGACTAGCATTTATAAACTTTTGGCAAGGGTGATGCCTTTGAGGATCAAATTGGTCCTATTGTCCCTCATTAATCAAGCTCAAGTAGCTTTTGTACAAGGTAGATGTTTTCTTCTAGGAAAAAGAGAAGAAGAGAGGAAGAAGAGAGAAGGAAGAAGAAGAGAAGGAGGGAAGAGAGACTATTTCAAGAGCCAAAAACCTTACTGGCAGCTACCAGCTCTATATTCATATCAATGAGATTAAAATTAAAAAGTAAGAAATTACATATTTGCCTTTGGCAGCACACCTCTTGAACTAAGCTTTGGCATCATCATAATTCTTCCATTCTATAGTTTGGTAGTGATCCAACTCCCTCCAAACCGAGGTAAGAGCTGAATAATATTCTGAAAAACTACGGTCACCCTGTTGGCCTGTTTACAGGTTGAGGACTCAGCCTTAACTGATAAATCTTTGCATAGTGTCTCTGCTCAGAATAGGTTATTTCGGCTTGTTCCCATATCTCATTTGCAGTCTCTGCCTGTATAAAATTCCTCTTTACACCTGGTTCCATGTCTACAAGGAGCCGAGACATCACCATAATGTTCTCCTGGTCCCACCTATCATGTTCAGCTGTCCCACTCTTAGGTTCTTTCACTTTCCCATTTATGTATCCAGCTTTTCCCCTAGCTGTAACATATAATTTCACACCTTGAGCCCACTCTACGTAGTTCAGACTATTCAAAGGGGTGATTGGCATCGGCAAAAATATATTTATCAGCACCCATACCAGCTGTACCATGGGTTGATGTAACCCTAAATAAGCTGAATCTTCAGCTGCCATATTAAGTAGGTTATACAAGTCATTAAAGAACCACTGATGTACCCAGAAATATGTCTTCACCCTATTTCTACCACCCAACACACAAGTAGGGCACAAAACTCACACCAATCTGCCTCCTATAATGGAACACCACTGCTGAAACACACTACCAGCAACTAACAGACAAAAATTTCAATCTTCAATCATCATTAGACCACACAAGGCACACACCACTAAAGGACAGAACATACCAGCACATACTTGTCACTAAGGAGTCACAACTCCTGTACAGCACCTGTACGAGGTTGAACATAACAAAAAGCAGTCTTCACAGCGTCGGCTGTAAACAATTAGGGTTTCCTTGGTGTTACGACCAAGGAAGAACCCAGAGAAAAAAAATCAAACTATTCTGACCAGTCTGAATGAGTCGTTTCACTTCACAGTTCAGGAAATAAAAAAACTGATGAGAAGAGATGTGGTTCTGAGAACAGAGAATCCTCCTATTGCCCAGGAAGTCTCTCTGATACTATTTGTGCATCTTACTACTGCTGAATGCAATGAATGTGATATATACCCAGAGATAGATTTTCCTCTAATTTATCATCAGTGTAATCAACATTATAGAAGGTAAAAACCTCAAGCTAATATGATGCATTAAAACAGAAGGGATGTTCTAGAATGTACATTTAAATGTCTTGATATTCAAAAAATTTCCCATCTTTGTGGTTGATAATGGAAGGCATTAACTGGCTAACAACTATAATTGCAAATGTAATATAGGTTAAGATTAAATACATAAGCTTATTGACCATTTTTCTACTTGGAGATATAATTTCTGAGGTGGTTTCTGTTGTTCAAGTTGCAAACCTTCAAGTTAAAAATGCTTTCACAGCGGTCTTGCCAAAATGGAAAGAAAGAAAGAAAGAAGGAAAGAAAAAAAAACTAGCAGGGAAAAATAAATAAAGAACCAGAGCAAGGAGGAAGACAATGTTTAATCTTACTGCCCAAAACCACCTTGAGAATGTCATCTCACCAAGCCTGTGATGGGACAATGGAGTTTTACCGCTCAAGGAAGAAGTATTTTTGAACCTGCATAATATTACTGCATCACCAAACTTATAAAAACGTTTCGTGTGTGACTGTTTAGCCCATAGATGGGCTTTTTGGTAATTTTTCTTACCATACTATTCTCCTCTAGGGAATGTGCCTAGAAAGTTCCTTAATACAAATTCCCTCCTGTAGGTAAAATATGAAAGAATAAAATGGCAAAATATTGGGCTGAGAGCAGCCACTTTTGTGCAAAAAATGCTGGAGTTTAGGTCCTTATCTAGTACACCCCTTCCAAGACCCTGTATAGCTGTGAAGCCTGGGGTGTACATTGGTAATGACCCAATTTTATAACGCAAATAAATAATCTAAATAGCTCTATTTGGGAACATAGCCCCATGAAAAGTTGGTTAGGCTCTCACCCAAAGGCAGGTAGATACTGTGAGAGAGATGAAAGATAATCCACTCTATTATGTTGGGTTGGTTATATTCAATTAGGTGTACCATATTCTACCTTGCTAAATGCTTCTTCTACCTAGTGTTCCTCTCTTTTTGGTTTATCCCATCCTTCCTAAGAGATACTACCCATCGGAGAACTAGAGGACAGATCCCCATCCTAAATCTTGCAATTGAAATCTTTTAGGCCCTAATGGAATTACAAGTTAAAAATCTTCTTTTCCACATTGACATTTTGAGGTACAAGAGAAGAATCAAAACTTTCTTTGCTGTTTTCACCTCTTAACCCTGTAAGGCAATATATTGTATTGATCAAAGAAACCAAAATATAAAATCAGCCCATGTAAACTGAGAAGCTGTATGGTGGTGTTATACAAAATAAACCAACAAAAACTGTACAATTAAGAAACCAACATAAAAAAAAAAAGAACTAGGATGGATCCCCTGAAAAGGTTTTTTTGTTGAGGTTCTAACAAGCCCAGGAATGAAAAATGGATTGGCAAGTAGAAGAAAACCAAACAAAAAATGCAAACAAAGAACACAAAGCACACTCATATCGATTTACGTGGTTCGGCTTATAGTCTATGTCCATGGGCATCAGAAGAGAAAAAAATCTACTATCAGCAGTGGGATACAGTTATAGTGTTCACAGAAACTGGATTTTGTCCTCAAAATTGTTCTCACACCATTGTCATAGCACTTCATCTGTGCATTGAGAACTACTTCCCATGTACGGCTGCAAACGTTGTGAGGACCAAATCTGATCTCGTGTTCACAACCTCTCACCAAAACCCTAGCTCCCAATACACCCGAAGTTCACACTCCCATGTTTCTCACACATGCTCTTATTCTCTTTCTTGGACCCCCAAGACACAAGTTGACATTTTGTGCAAGGTACAACGCTACTTATATGAAAAAACCCCTAAATCAGATTGATCCCCACTACCTGTCAAGGAATTATCTTTCTTCTCCTGCAAGATCATACTTGTGAGATTTATCAATTTATCAAAAAAAAAGATCATACTTGTGAGTCCAGAGATTAGCGATCCCAACATCAGCGAGTCCCAGCTGCAAGATTAGCCTGCGAATCCAGGTTACCATGAGTACAAAGGACTAGTGAGTCTAGAAGAGCCCCATGAGATCTAGATGATCCATGAGATCAGATAAGCCGCGAGGTCTGATATATTGCAAGATCCACTTGTTTGCGACTCTGGACACTAGTGAACCCCACTTGTCTCTGTGAGTCCATACCTCTTCTTCCATCATAAACCACTATGAAATTTTGCCTTGGGGTTCTCTCAACCTTTCTCAGGTTGGGTCATGGAGTGGATCTCAACTAGAATTCAAGGTACCAACACAACAGTTTTTGTATACTTAACCATAAACATAGATGACCTCTTAGATTGCTTGACCCTATTCTATGGTTTTTCATGCATCTAAATATAGCACTCAAACTCTGGGGAGCCTGATACACTGGATCACTAAGTTATAATATCCTCTTTGGTTTATATTTTCAAATGGATTTCTAGGAGAAGAAAAGATAATGTAAACATCTGATGGAACTGTTAACCTCTGGTTGTTTGTATTCCCCAGTGTATAGCCTCTGGTTGTGCATGGGTCTTTTCTTTTTTTTCTTAATGAATCATTACTTTACCTCTTCAAAAAAAACAAAAAATGTTAGCCCCTGACCACTACATTATGGAGCTCAAAAAACTTTTGGACTCCTCCTAGGATATTCAGTCACGACTATGCTTTGGATTTTTATACATGTATCATTTACCTTATTTGGATGCTATCTTTCATATTGTCTTCCCCTTCCCCATCTCCTTAACCCCCCCAACCCTTATTTTGTTGTTGTCTTTCATCTTGTCTTCCCTCATTTTGGAAGCCTAGGTAATTGTACCTACTAATTCCCTTTCATCTTCAATATAATTTTCATGTAATCAATCAAAAATAGGAAAAAAGGAAGGATATATATCCTGAGTTCAATGGCTGGAAATTTCCACCGCAAAAAAGGGGAAAGTAAGAATCCAGCACACTTTTTCTTGAAAGACACACTTGAAGGGACATTCATAGGTGGTAGGACAGATTAAAATAGAGAATATTGATATAGGAAAATACCTCTTCTCTAGAAGGGACATATTCATACATGTGAAAAAACGTCACTATTATTTTGAACAAGCTATTGCCAAAATATACATGAAATCTTCTGTCATATGCTTTTACTTAACCATCAGCTTTTAATTGGACTATGCTAGGCCCAGTTACAATTTTAACTATGTTATCTTTTCTTGGTTTTGTCCAGTTAGTTCTAATCCACTGTTTCTTGGTGCTAGAATTGTATGAGCTCCATATAAATTGTGGTGGAAAAGAATCAGAATTTAATGGTAGTAAATATGAAGCTGACGAAGACGTTGGTGGACCTGCAAAATACTTGCCTGTTAACAATTGGGCATTTAGCAGCACTGGTAGCTTCACAGACAATGACAATCCTAAAGATACCTTTATAGTAACAAATACCTCTGCACTGTTAATGAATAATGCTTTGTTATACACAACGGCACGCATTTCTCCCATCTCTCTCACTTATGTAGTATACTGTCTTCTGACTGGGAGTTACACTGTGAGCCTTCATTTTGCGGAGATCATGTTTACTAGTGATAGAAACTATACAGGCCTTGCAAGGCGTGTATTCGATACATATATTCAGGTAAACCATGTTGTTTAGTTATGAACTTTCAAAAGATTATAGAAGTCAGGTTTAACTAAGATTAAACATAATGCAGGAAAAGTTGGTGTTGAAGGATTTCAATATAGTAGACGAAGCAGGTGGAGCTGGGAAGGCAGTTGTGAAGAAATTTCGCACAGTGAATGTAACACATGACACTTTAGAAATCCGCTTGTATTGGGCTGGAAGAGGGACAACAAGAATCCCTTCTCCAGGAATCTATGGTCCTCTCATATCAGCCATCTCTGTGGTGCCTAGTAAGTTTACTTTGAAGAACCTCCTAATGTTTTGTTTTGAGTAAGTTCACTTTGAAGAACCTCCTAGTTTATAGTCAATATTAAAAGGTAGGGGCCATGGCTTAGTGTAATAGTAAAATCTCAAGCTGATAAGAATGAGACTGTGGGTTCAAGTTTGTGAGAGGACATTTGTGTGGGAAAAAAAATGCCAAAGGTTAGGTATGTATCCAAACCACCCTGCTCAAGACCTCAGATAGCAGGGATCACATTGGGTAATGGAATTTTTTATAGTCAACATTAAAAAGGCAGGAAAATGGCATTAAAATACAAAAGTTGTGGATACACTTCTGTTTATCAAATGTCAAAAAGAATTTTGAAAAATATTCAAGAAACGTGGACCTTTCAAAAAGAGTGACTTGTTAGGATGTATGAATTTGACATTAATCTTTCCTTTAAGGCTGTTTCCCTATCATTTGTATTTATTCTCTCTTTCTTTCTCAGTTTAATGGAAGACTTTCTTTTGGAAATTGTTTTTCCTGTATGCTGTTGTGCTAATTGTTATGTATCATACATTATTTGAACAATCATCTAATTCAATTAGCATGAATTTCGATATTGTTTACTCAATACAGATTTCAAGCCTCCTTCGGAAGGTAGAAAGAAGATATCTGCAGGTACTGTGGCTGGAATTGTGGTTTCCATAGCAGGGCTTATTTTCTTTGTTCTGGGTTTCCTTTGGTGGAGAGGCTATCTGGGTCACAAAAACACAATGGATCAAGGTGAGAGCAACTAGCAATATATATTCATCTATTTTTGTCCCTTTTTGTTGTTAGGTGGGTGGGGATGACTGGTAAGAGGAGGGGGAGGGAAACATCAATGGTGTTAGGGTCGACTGTATAGGGGTAGTTTGGTCTTTTTACTTATGTTTAGTATGACGTGTAATATTAAATTAAGTGATGTGTCTCATACTTAAGTAGGGGCACAAGAGTCAATTTGTTTTTTATAGAGAAATCTATAAATATAACCTGGTCGACTAGAGGGGTGATTTTCTCTCTAGGTTGAACCAGTCTTTCTTCTTTCTCTTCTCTTCTCTCTTCTCCTCTCTTCCTCTCTCTTCTCTTCTTCTCTTTATCTCTTTCCTTTCTCTTTTATTCTGAAACTGAAAGATATACAGGTCTGAACTTTATCATGGTATCAGAGACAAGTTAAATTAGTTCAGATCTGTATAGTCTTCTGCTCACCCTAGTTTAGTAGTTTGCAGATTTCTCTTAGATCTCTTGGAGTTTGACAAAAAGGCTGAAAAGGAGTGGTTGTTTTTTTCCTCTGGAGGTTTTAATGCCTCCGATTGATTGTGCTGTGGTGGTTTCAAGTGACTGGTAGAAAACCCTCTAATCGATGGATCAAAGAGGGCTGCTACAGTAGTTTTGTGGTCTTACAGTTTTGAGGTTGACTTGTGTGGTTCAAATAAGTGGATTGTATGAGGATATAATGCGAAGCAATGTCTGGTGTGCTGAAGACCTAGTATCAGAAGTGTGAAGTGTTGGTGTGATGTTTTTATTTTTATTCATTTTTGTTGTGTGTGGTGCCAAAAGTGGAGAACAGTGGTGATTACCATTGCTGAAACCTGTGACACTGAATGTTTCAGCAGTGGTCAGTCATAGGAGTGGAACAGTGGTGGTCATTCAGCTGTAGGAGTGGAACAGTGGTGACCATTCAACCGTAGGAGTGTAGTGTGGTGATCATTTGTAAGCCATGGGAGACAGCAGTAAGCATATGTTTGTTATGATTCCCCCTGATTACTTGAATGTGCAAATGACCTTCATCAAACTGAATGGAGAGAATTACGTGCCTTGGGCTAAATCTATTGAAGTTTTTCTCAAAGCTAAGAAAAAAGTCAAGCATGTGAGAGAAGACAAACCTTTAGTTGATTCTCCGGAGTACAGTGATTGGGAACAAGAAGATGCACAGATTATGACTTGGTTATGAAACAACATGGAACCTAAGATTAGTGTGAATTTCATGTTCTTAGACACAGCCAAGGAGATTTGGAATCATGCAAAAAAACTTTATTCAGGATAGGACAACACCACTAGAGTATACCAGCTCTATTAAGAGTACTTTAATTTGCAACAGGGTAATCAAAGTCTTAAGGAGTACTATGCTATTCTGAGGAATCTTAGGAATGAGTTGAATGTGTAATTGTGTATCACCCCCATACATCTGATGTCAAAATTCAGCAACAACAAAGAGAGCAACTTGATATGACCAGATTTTTAGTGGGATTGAAGTCTAAATATGAACCGTGAGAGCACAGATACTAGGTGGGTCTGCCCTTTTATCCCTTGAAGTGGTGTTTGCCCATCTATAGAGGATTTCCATTCGACCTATAGAGAACCCCACCATATTTGATAGGTCTGCTTTTGTAGTGGCAAGAGGGGGGGGGGGGGGAGGTTGTGGTAGTAAAGGAGGAACTCATCAGGTTCAGCCAGGTTGTGGTGGTGGTGGTGGACCCATGTACGGTCGTGGTGGTGGTGGACACATGTACAGTCATGGTAGTGGGCGAGTTGTAGGTCGAGATTCAGGGGAGCTCATGGTAGAAGATGCAGTAATGGTCTGAGAGATGGGGTACTCGATTGACACTCCAATGAAGCTTTATTGTGACAACCAAGCTACAACATCTCCTCCAATCCAGTTTTTCATGAGAGAACAAAGCATATACAAGTTGATTGTCACTTTGTGAGAGAGAAGGTTCTTAGTGGAGTGAACAAATCTTCTATTTGTTAACACTTTGGTGAACAAATCTTCTATTTGTTAACATATCCTGTGTTAACACTTTGGTGAACAAATCTTCTATTTTTTTCCTAGTACAGCATATGTTAACACAGGAAGTCAATGGGAAGATTTGTTCACCAAAGTGTTGAGTCGGACAAGAGTGGACTACATATGTAACAAGCTGGAATTATATGATATACACTTACCAGCTTGAGGGGGAGTGCTAGTGTCGGATATGGGGGCAATTTGGTCTTTTCACTTATGTTTAGTATGAGGTGTAATGTTAAATTAAGTGATGTGTCCCATACTTAAGTAGGGGCACAAGAGTCAATTTGTTTTTTATAGAGAAACCTATAAATATAACCTGGTCGACTAGAGAGGGGTGATTTTTCTTTCAGGTTGAACCAGTCTTTCTTCTTTCTCTTCTCTCTTCTCCTCTCATTCTCTCTCTTCTCTTCTCTTTCTCTCTTTCCTTCCTCTTTATTCTGCAACTGAAAGATATACTGGTCTGAACTTTATCAAATGGAAACTCATATACTTCACTGATATCATCACGATAAGTGAGAATGTACAGTAGAAAGAACTACTCTTCTAGAAAGGTTTGGCAATTTGACCTTTGGTGTTTTCCTGAACTTTTGTCCATCTATTTCATATATTTCTTCACATTTTTCTTGAAATTCTTTGGATTTAGTTTCTCCTTTTTAGAACATGTTTTTGGATTTCATACTATTCCGATAAAAGATGAAGGAATATATAAATGCATTTCTTACTTTTGGACATTCTGTCTTTTTCAAGACATGATTTCACAATATCATGATTTGGACTGTTCTGGTGTACATGCAAGTTTGTAGGCAGATAGCATTTTTTAGTTTATTAAGAGACATATAATATCTATTATTAGCTCCTTGGACAGATATGACTGGTCTAGACCTACATACTGGTTTCTTTACCTTAAGACAAATTAAGGCTGCCACAAACAATTTTGATGCTCCAAACAAGATAGGAGAAGGTGGTTTTGGAACTGTTTATAAGGTATTCTAAAAAATAAAAAGTTACACTGATCTAATTCTCTGTCATGAAATGTATTCATTTCTTCTGTCTGAATTTTGCATACAATAAACTTAACTTCCTACACATGTAGGGTCTTCTATCCGATGGCACCATGATAGCAGTTAAGCAGCTTTCTTCAAAATCAAAACAAGGAAGTCGTGAATTTGTGAATGAGATTGGCATTATTTCTGCTCTCCAACACCCTCACCTTGTAAAGCTTTATGGATGTTGTGTGGAAGGAAATCAGCTATTGCTAATTTATGAGTACATGGAAAATAACAGTCTTGCTCATGTTTTATTTGGTAACTAAGCGTCATTCTCTTAATTGCTTTTTTTTTTTACTTTTGTATTGGGAATTGGTAGGTTCTGTTTCTAAAAGATTACTTTTCTAATATGTTTTGCTCTGATAATATGAAGGGCCAGAAGAATGTCAATTAAAATTGGATTGGCAAACAAGGCACAAAATATGTGTTGGAATAGCTAAAGGCTTAGCTTATCTACATGAAGAATCAAGATTGAAGATTGTTCATAGGGACATCAAGGCTACCAATGTATTGCTTGATAAAGATCTTCACCCTAAAATATCTGACTTTGGGTTGGCTAAGCTTGACCCAGAAGAGAAGACTCACTTAAGCACTCGAGTAGCTGGAACCTAGTGAGACTCCACATTTTACATAAAATGTCATAATTTATTGTTTATGGTACTGTTTTGTCTTCTTGGTGAATAGGGAAAAAATATTATATTACTCCTATGAAACTTGAAGACTATGTTCATTTGAAGAGATTCCTGAATTTCTCTGAACTATATTTGATCTTTTGAGAATCGCAATTGTAGCATTCCTTACTGGTTTAAAGTTGCATAGAAAATACTTTTCCAGAAATAAAAGTAAAACTTTTATGGGAACCATTGTATGGTAGAACGGTAGAAGCCACATTACTTATCTCTTGAATGTAGTTATGATCTTGGTAGGGGATAATATATGTTAGTCTGGAATTTCAGTGGATATATAGCACCAGAATATGCAATGAGGGGTCGTTTGACAGATAAAGCAGATGTTTATAGCTTTGGAGTTGTTGCCTTGGAAATTGTCAGTGGGAGAAGCAATACTAGTTTTTTAGGAAAGGAGGAATGTGATTATCTTCTTGATTGGGTACTTGTACTTTCCTCTTTTTTTTTTTCTATTGTTTCATATAAACAAATTTTCATGATTTATTGCCTTGTTTTTTTAGGTCCTCATTCTGAAAGAGAAGGGAAATTTGATGGATCTAGTAGATCCAAGGTTGGGACCTGAATTCAACAATGAAGAGGTTATGACAATGATTAATGTTGCTCTTCTATGCACAAATGTGTCTGCATCACTTAGGCCTACCATGTCTACTGTGGTGAAAATGCTTGAAGGACAGACTACAGTGCAGGAATTTGTTTTAGATACAAGTATCTCCAGTCATGATTTGAACTCTGATGCTGTGAGGGATCATTATCAACAGAGTGAAGATGAAAGCGTCAGTGAGACTGATATGTATAGCCTGTTGATAGGTGAGCCGCAAACTAGTAAGTCTTCCACAGCGCCCTATCATCTCTTCCCAACCAGACCGGGATCTGGCTAACTGAACGACAGAATGGAGTAGTTGTATAGCTCCTGGATTGTTTTTCTAAAATGTATATGTTGTGCAGTTGTATTTACATTCTTCATTTTTTTCTACAAAGATCAAACACTTGGGATTCTGTGGAATATGAGTGTACGGAAGTTCGAGGAAGTTTTATCGTAACCTCGTCAATGTAACTTTTGTCAAATCAAGATAAATGTATGGTGGAACAAATAAATCAAGAGTTTGTCATTGTTTTGATTATTAAAATCATCTTGGGACATCTCTACTTCAATTATATTTTGCCAGCAGAGAGCAACACCAGTGATCAGGGGCAACATGTTTTCACATTTAGAAACATTGGGTATTTTGTCTGCACATTTATATTGTAATTTTACACTCAACCTCTTATCTTATGGGTTCTTTTATCTATCAAAAACCTCATATCGTATGAATGGTTTTCATCTTTCCTCAGTAGCGACTTCTATTGGCCCTTAGTTGGCCTGTAGGATAATGATGTTGGTACAGTTAGCACCACAGATGACCTCAAGATCACATAGACCTAAAGAGATGGAGAATAAAGTAGAAAAACGGAATGAGAACAAGAAAACATGAACAGAAAGAATGCACACCTAGAACTTTTAATGTGGAAAACCCTTTTGTAAATGTGAAGGGAAAACCCACAGGACACTAGTCTAGAAAACGTCCACTATATCTCTCAATAATGCAATTACAACTTCTCTTGTTTTAGCCAGAGGATAAACACACCAAGAAGATTAACTCTCCTTATCTTTGTACAAGAGGATATATATATATTTCACACCTTGCAATACCCGCCACTACAATCTCACAAACTCGACATCACACTGTGATATCCACCAATCTGCAATCTTGTAAACCCAATCTCACATTTTGCGAGATCCATTTGACTATGGGGCCAAGAACTTGTCTTCGTTCCTTTGCCGGATCCAAAACATTTGTGGTGCCTACCTCTACATGATGAGGGAAAAATCCAACAAATCTCCCCTTCTTGACTCATGAGGAGGGTTCTACCAAGGCTGCCTTGTTTCTGCAAACAATGAGCTTCTCCAGTGTCAGAGTCTTTCATCATATCCAAGCTATTCTCATTGGTATGAATTTTCTCAAGTTTGAGAGACTTCATCTCCGAAGTATCATGAATTCAGTGAAATCTAACATTAATATATTTAGATCTCAAATGGAAGGTTGAAATTTTGCTAAGATGGATAGCACTTTGACTGTTTTATATACTTCTTTTCCTACTTCAGCCCAAGTTCTTGCATGAATTTCTTCATCCACATTACAGCCAAAGGCAACATATTTTTGAAACTTTGACTACCATGAAACTACTCTCCTTATAGGCAACAATACGATAGCCTGTAGTAGACTTCCTAAAATCAATATTGCTAACCATGTCTACGTCTATTCAGCCGTTCAGTATAGGTTTGACATTTTCAAAACACGAACATACTTTAGAGGTGCACCTAAGGTATCTTAGAATCCACTTCACTATAGCCTAGTGTTCCTTTCTAGAATATGAGAGAAATCGGCTTACAACACCAATAACATGAGAAAGATCCAACCTAATGCACACCATGACATACATCAAACTACCCATGATTGATGCATAAAATACACCATTTCTTCTTTCTCTCACTTGTCAAACATTGCTAAGAACTTAACCTGAAATGATTTGCAAGTGAAGAGTTGACCACTTTAGTCCTACTCATGTTGAACCTCTTCAACACCTTCTTAATGTACGTCTCTTGAGATAACCAAAGATTTCAACTCTTTTTGTCGTGGAAAATTCCCATGCTGAGGATTTGTTTGGCTAGTCCCAAATCCTTTCTGATTAACTCCTTCAACTTCTCGATTTTCTTAGCATTGTAGCCTACAATCAACATGACATTTACATAAAGCAAAAGAATGATAAAATTGCCATTAAAAGTATTTTACAAACATCCAATGATCTAAGGTAGTTTTTTTTACCTATGGTCTACCACGAAAGATTCAAACTCCTTGTACCACTGCCTCAGTGCTTTCTTGATTTCTATAGAGACTCTTTCATAATTTGCATACCATATTCTCTTTGTCTTTGACCTTGAATCCTTTTTGTCGCTCCATGTATATCTCCTCCTCTAAGTCTCCATATAAAAAGGTAATGTTAACATTTAGCTGCCCAATTCCTCGATCCATACTAGCATCCATAGTGAGAACCACTCAAATGGAGGACATCTTCATAATCAGTAAGAAAACTTCTTCAAAGTCAATTCCTTTCTTCTGATTGAAGCCTTACACAACTAGTCGAGCCTTGTACCAAGGCTTTGCATCATTTCCTTCAGCCTTCACTTTGAACACCATCTATTTTTGAGTGTTTGTTTGCCTTGAGACAATTTCACTAGATCATAGTTGTGATTGTTATGCAAGAATTTGATATCATCTTGCATAGCTTTCAACTATTCCATCTTATTTGTATGAGACATAGCCTCTTCAAACCTTTCTAGCTCATATCTGTTGGTGACTAGTAGATATTCATTTAGAGGATACATTCTAGAGGGTTGTCTTTATCTAGTAGATCTTCTTAATTGTAGTTAAAATTGGTGGTTTAGGGTCTGCTTGATCATTTTGTATTAAATTAGCACTTCAATTGTTCCCTTGAAAACTATCATGTTCTTCCTACACATCTCCCCCATTTTCATTATACACTATGGGTGGACAAATTAGACCTAAGTCCAAAAAACCTTCTTGCATAGGCTTTTAGTTTCTCCATCTTTTCAAAGTCATCTATAGTTTAATCCTCAAAGAACACAACACCTTTGCTTTTGACAATTTTCTTATCAATTAGGTCTTAGAGCATATAGCCAAACTCTTCATGCCCATAAACCATGAGGATATACTGTTTAACCTTGCTATCAATCTTTGATCTTTCATCTTTTGAGACATGAATTAATGCCTTGCATAAAAAAAAAATCATAAGTGCTCATAGGAAACATCTTTCCCTCTCTAAACTCTCTTTAGCACATCACCATTCAGAGGGACTGAAGGAGAGGGATTGATCAAATTCATTTCATTCATCATTGCTTCACTCCAAAATGGATTTGATAATTTAGAGTGAAAGAGCATGCACCCTAATTCTCTTTATTATGGTGTTAGTCATCCTCTCTAGTCCCTGCTATTCTATTCTACTGGGGTGTCTTTACAATCTTCTCAAGTTTGATGTCATGTTCTTGTTTTCTTCTAGTTTTGTAACTCACCACCATTACCAATGCACCCACTTTTGCTTTCTTCTCGTTTCTCTTTCAATGCTTGTGAGGAAAATGGTTGAACACATTTAACACTTGATCCTTGAACTTCAAAGCATAACCCTTAACTTTCATAGTGTAAAGCCAATGGATGTGCTGGTGACTTGAACCTAAAAACCTAAGGGATTGGTTCAAGTACAAAACTGAAAGAGGAAAGAAAGGGAAGAAAGGAAAGTGGCCGGCCAGAGGGGATACTCATCACATACTCCCTGGAGAGGGATCGGGCTGCTATAGTTTGCCAAAGCTAGAATTCCGACAATGGCATAGTTGGAAGATTTAAAGATGTTGAAGAAGAAGAAGAAGAAGAAGAAGAAGAAGAAGAAGAGGAATAAAGTGTCAAGAACGCTTGGTGTGTTTCTGTTCGCACCAAGAGACTTTTCATTTAACTTTACAAGCAAAATTACAAATGTGCCATTGAATCGGCACCCAAATACAAATATTCATAAAAGGAAAAAAATGCCCTCAAAACTCTTAACACTCCCCTTCAACCTGAGCATAGATATTTATTATGCCTAGCTTGTTGAAATTATTATTGAGCTTTCATTTGGTAACAGCTTTAGTAAGGCAATCAACTAACTAGTCTTCAGACCTCACATAAGGTAGATAAATCTCTCCACTAGAAACTCTTTCTCGAATGAAATGTTGATCAACCTATATATGCTTTGTACAATCATGTTGAATAGGGTTGTGGGCTATGTTTATGGCAGCTTGATTGTCACAATATAGTAACATTGGAGTATCAATTTGTACTCCCATTTCTGTCAACAAGTTCTTTAGCCACAACAATTCTGAGACTCCATGTGCCATAGCTCTGTACTCTACCTCTGCACTAGATCGAGCCACAACTGATTGCTTCTTACTTCTCTAAAATACAACATTACCACCCACTAAGGCACAATATCTAAAAGTAAACTGCCTATCATCAATAGAACCTGCCCAGTCAAAGTAGGCCTCTACCTTCAAATAACCATGATTAGAATACAACATCCCCTTTCCTAGACATCCCTTCAAATAGGCAAGTATTCTATTCACTGCTTGCATATGAGATGATCTAGGCTTGTGCATCTATTGGTTGATTACACTTATAGAATATGATATATCTAGTCTAGTCAAGTACAAGTATAGAAGAGAAGCGACAAGTACGTCTCTAATACACACCTTTGTCAAGGACATCTCCATCATCAACTCCTAACTTATGATTGGGATCAAATTGGAGTTTCAACCAGTTTACAATCCACTTTTCTTACCTCCTAAAGCAAATCAATGACATATTTCCTCTAAGAAAAATAAATGCCCCTCTTTGACCTTAAGACCTCAATCCTTAGGAAATACCAAAGATTTTCGGGATCCTTAATTTCAAATTTAGTAGCAAGGAAAGACTCCAGTTCAGTAATCCCAAAGATATTATCCCTTGTTATAAAAATATCATCAACATATACTATCAACATAGTTATTTTTACATTTGCTCTCCTAATAAACAGGGCATAGTCAGCTTGTGATTGTGAGAAGCCAATTTTTAAGACAACTTTCCTGAATCTGTCAAACCAAGCTTTAAGGGACTATTTAAGGCCATAAAAAGGATTTCTTCAAATGGTAAACATTTCTTTCACTCCGAAGGATGTTCACTCCTGGAGGAAATTCCATGTAAACTTCTTCTTGAAGGTCTCCATTAAGGAAGGCGTTTTTAACATCCATTTGATATAAGGGCCAAGAATAATGGGTAGTAAGAGACATGATAATTTGGATTGAATTCGTTTTGGCTATTAGAGCAAATGTTTTCTGCTAATCGATGCTATAAGGCTAAGCATACCCTTTTGCCACAAGTCAAGATTTATACCTTTCAATTGAGCCATCAACTTTATGCTTCATTGTGTAAGCCCACTTGTATCCAATAGGAACTTTGCCTTCTAGAAGAGAAATAATTTCCCATGTCTAGTTTTTTTCGAGTGCCTCCATTTCTTGGTTCATAACATCCTTCAAATAAGGGAACTACACTGCCTCAATAACATTATAAGGGATAAAAATAGAAGTAATAGAAGAGATATATGCATAATAAGAGGGTGATAAAGTATCATAAGAGACATATTTTGATATAGGATACTTAGAACATGTTTGTCTTGTTTTATGAATTGCAATAGGAAGGTTAAGGTTAGAATCTACATGAGAAGGCTCGACAACATATTCAGCACAAGCATTAAAAACATGAAGAGGTTCAGAATCCAAATTACTTGAATCTAGGAGGTCAGATTGTAATGGACATTCAACTATGGCGTTATCCTCTTTTTCCGTCTAATGAACCACTAATACCAAGATCGAGGAATAGGAGGCACAAGAGGAGGACTATTACCACTGCAAGGAGGAAGAGGATAAGGATTGACAACATTAGTTGTAAGAATCAACATATAAAAGGGAACCCAATCTTCACTAGCATTCTTCCCCTGAAGAGAAAGATGAGAGACGAAGAAAAAGGGAGTAAACTCAAAGGATGTGACATCTTTGGATACATACTTTTTTCTAGAACAAAAGTCATAACATCGATATCCCTTTTGGATTAAAGAATATCCCAAGAAAATACAATTGATAGACTTTGGATCAAATTTCAGCCTAAAAGGATTCATATCATGGACGAAGTAAACACACTCAAAAACCTTGGGAGGAATATGGAATGTATCCTCATCAAGAAAAAGAAGTTGATGAGGAGACTAGAGGTGTAGGGTTGGTGAGGGAGGTCTGTTAATAAGATATACAACTATTTGAGCAGCATCCCCCCAAAATTGAGTTAGAGTATGCATTTAGAATAACAACCCTCTAGCAACTTCAATCACATGTCTATTTTTTCCTCTTTGATACCCCATTTTGTTGGGGAGTATGAGGGCAAGAACTTTGTTGAATCACTCCTTTTTCTTCAAGGAATGTTTGTAAGTACTTCTCAAAGTACTTATTGGCATTGTTAGATTTAATAATCTTGATCTTCTTCTTAAATTATGTCTCCACCATACCGAAGAAATCTTTTACAGTTAAAAGAACTTCATTTAGGCTCTTCATCAAATACAACCAAGTATAATGTGAGTAGTCATCAACAAAGAAAGAATGAAATATTTATAGCCACCCATACATGGAATAGAATAAGGTCCCTAAATATCAACATGTATTAAATGAAAAGCAACATTACTTCTTTGATTACTTTCAAAAAATGTGGTTCTACATTGCTTTGATAGTTAACAGACTTCACATTGCAGACTAGAACTAGGTAAGGACTCCAAAAGAGTAAGAAATAAAAACTTCAAGAAACCAAAAGACACATGCTCAAGACAGTGATGCTACAATTTCAATCAACTTAGTTTCTCATCATGACAAGGCTCAGACTGGCACATTAACCCTAACATTGGATACTGATAGAGAAGATAAACTCCATTGGTTTCATGTCCACTTCCAATCGTCTTTCCTCATACTCAAGTCTTGAAAGACAATGAGATGGAAAGAAGGTTACAGAGCAATTATGAGACTTTGTAAGAAAACTAATAGATAAAAGATTTATATGCAATTGTGGAACATGGAGTATAGAGTTTAGAAAAAGATTATTGGTAAGTTTAACTTCACCCAAACCCGATATTGGGGTCTAGGATCCATCGGCAACGATAATATTACCTTACCCTAATAAAAGTATATAAGTGGTAAAGTAGGAAGGCATACCAACCATATAATCACTAGCTCTTATGTCAATTATCCAAGAACTAGAGGGTGGGACATGTCACACAAGTGTAGTACTTGATTTTGCAAAGGCACTAAAAGAAGCATTTGAACCGGTAGATGTAGGCAACCTGCTCTTTTCAAAATGAAATAAGATGCCTCTCAATTTTTCCATCACATTAGATGTGTCATGAGTAAATTCCATAATAGGAGGATTTACCTCAAGCATGTGAGTATGAGGCATGACTTATGGTAGAAATATGAGCATTTACTTTCTTTCCAATTTTAAATTTCTCAAGTTTTAGGTGGTGATTTAGTTTTTAGCACCTATCCTTGGTGTGCTTCGGCTTCTTACAATTTTCACAAAATACCTCTTTAGGTTTACCAAAACTTTATTAGGCTTTGTGGTGAAAGAATGGTAGGATCCATCTAATGGACGCCAAAAAGGTTGCGGAATGGGTGGGCGAATTTCAAAAATTTCCTACCTTCTCCCAACTAGGAATCATATTCCCTAAATTTAGAATACAATATTCAAGGATCCTACTTGAACCATAATCAAACCAGATCTGTACCAAAAGATAAATGGGAGGAATATACCTGATCCGGAGAAGCAATATCTCCCAAAGTTGGTGTTCACGCCCAAAGAATGCTCCAAGATCTGTTCCTGCTGAAGATGACACAGCTGTGAATGGAACAGAACCAGCAGGGTGCGTCCTACACACTGGATCCTTCACAAGAATCCTCTGGAAGTACTAAACACTGAATCTTTTTCAGTCTTTCTTGCAAAACTGATGTCAAGAACAGATTTCTTGACTTTCTTTTCTGCAAAGATCTAATCTTGCAATGGCAGATGGCGGCGGCAGGAGGAGATCTCCAAAACGAAAAAGGCTGAACTGCTTTTTCTCTTTTTCTGGAGAATATGAGATCTGATCTCAATTCGCAGGAGATTTTCTATCTGGCCATTTTTTCTTGGTTCTAAATCTCCTCCTTTCTTCTTGATTAAGAATCCTCCTAATTAGGAGTTATCCCAATCCAAATCAGTATTTGGATAGGGGATAATCTTAATCCTATCTACAGATAAAGTTAGCTTACTCCTGATCTTATCAGGAGGTTACCAGATTCAAATCTAATTTGAATTTGGTCTCCAAGAGTGGATAAGGCTAAAGGCCCAATCCTTTTACCAACATTAATCTCAGATTCGCCCCAATGATGGGTGATCATATCAGCCCACCTCGAAATGGGCTTTTGGCCCATTAAGTGTTCAGTGTCTAATTACTTTCCAATCTGCTGCCCAGTTGGGCTTCTTTGTATAGCGTGGGATCCAAGCATTGATCTACACACCAGCCACATGGGTTCGGACCAGCCTTTAAAACAAGGCCCAGCCGAATTCACTGAAAAACTCAATGAACCCCTTGATTCCATCATATGGACCCTATGGGCCCAACACTTACATTAAGTGGTCCCTGGGCCAAGCCATCTTATAAAAACCCAGGGACTGTGGGCAGGTGCAAGATTAGCCCATCAGGTATTATCCTCAATGGTCTTACACTTAACCTCTCAGCCCTTAATGATCAAGCACTGCCCAACAAGAGAGGACCTCTCCCTCGGCTGCAAGGAACAGTGCCGCACTCTCCTCTCACATGGATCCCGGGAATTAAAGCCATTTGCAAACAATTCGAAATCGTACATATATATATAAATATATTAATTTTGCAAAACAAAATTCCAACGATTGAAATCAACTGCCGGCAGTTTGGTTTCCATCAGAGAGAGTGCATTCCCGATCATTACCCTTTGTCCGACAAAGTGGCTGATTCTGTCACTATGATCACCCACTCAGATGAATTCTCAAACTGCCCCAACATACCCAGGTTTTGATCCCCGCTAAGGATCTCACTGATTGGCATATCAAAGGTAGCCTGATCCAACACCTAGTGAAATGTCATAATCGAGTCTAGGGG
This sequence comes from Nelumbo lutea, assembly GCF_056320005.1. NCBI lineage: Eukaryota > Viridiplantae > Streptophyta > Magnoliopsida > Proteales > Nelumbonaceae > Nelumbo > Nelumbo lutea. The sequence goes on along the minus strand of NC_142686.1, from coordinate 98,992,967 downwards.
TCAGGTGTAACTTTCCAGTTTTGCCCATCTATCTCCAAGGTCCAGGGCAATACTGGAAATCTGGTACGGTTCAAGGATTCAAGTAATCCCATACTGCATGTGCCTCGGGTCTTACTCTGGTGGCTGAGACAGGCCATCCCAACACTTGGTGGCACACCAGTATCAGCCTTGGCAGGATAAATCTCCCCAGACTTATCCAACGGCTGTGAACATTTAAAACTAACACGAGTCTCTATAAATGTCCAGTTTTAGAGTTTTACACAGAATTAAACCAAACAACATGAATCAAACATGCACTTTATTTATTTCCACTAAATAACAAAAGTACATCAAATCAGATTGAAGCTAAGGGCATACAAAACGGTCTAACAGCTCCCACTTGCACTTAGGTCCAATCTGGTACAAGCCGGAGTCCCATACTTTCCACGTGTTTCTCAAACACCTTCTATGTCAGTGGCTTAGTCAATGGGTCTGCCACATTATCCGCTAATGCTACCTTCTGAATCAGGACGTCCCCTCTACCAACGATCTCCCGCAGTACATGGTACTTTCTCTCGATGTGCTTCGACTTCGAGTCAGCCCGAGGCTCTTTAGCCTGGGCGATCGCTCCATTGTTGTCACACAACAACGGGATGGGAGATGTGCTGGATGGAATCGCTCCCAATTCGTGTATGAACTTCTTCATCCACACGGCTTCCTTGGCAGCTTCACTTGCGGCAATGTACTCGGCCTCGGTTGTGGAGTCTGCAATGGACCCCTGTTTGCTGCTTTTCCAGCAAACAGCACACGATCCTATCGTGAAAACATACCCAGATGTAGACTTTCTATCATTTGGATCCGACTGGAAATCGGCATCGGTATACCCTAGAACTTGTAGTGAAGTACCATCGAATACCAGACAAAACTCTTTTGTCCTTCGAAGGTATTTGAGTATGTTCTTCACAGCAGTCCAATGCTCCTGCCCTGGGTTTGCCTGGAATCTGCTTACCACACTCACCGCCTGAGTAATGTCAGGGCGAGTGCATAGCATGACATACATGATGCTCCCTACGGCTGAGGCAAAGGGAACGTCTCTCATGCTCTCAATCTCCTCAGAAGTCTTGGGAGACATCTTCTTGTAGAGAGTGACTCCGTGCCTGAAAGGAACATTTCCTTTCTTGGAGTTCTCCAAGCTGTACCTCTTGACAATTTTGTCAATATAAGCAGCCTGGGATAATCCAATTATCCGCTTCGATCTATCTCTATAGAGTCGAAGACCCAGTATGTATGAAGCTTCTCCAATATCTTTCATGGAGAACTGCTGTGATAGCCATACCTTGACCGAAGTCAACATTCCTACATCATTCCCAATGAGTAGGATATCGTCCACGTACAATACCAAAAAGGTGATCTTATCCTCACTGGACTTCCTGTAAACACAGGACTCATCCGGATTCTGCTCAAAGTCAAACGTTTTGATTGCAGAATCAAAACGGATGTTCCAACTCCTAGAAGCCTGCTTAAGTCCATATATGGATCTATTAAGTTTACATACCATGTGTTCCTGACCAGCAGCAATGAAGCCTTGCGCCTGCTGCATGTAGATATCTTCACTAAGATCTCCATTCAGGAGCGCGGTTTTGACATCCATTTGCCAAATCTCGTAGTCATGGTACGCTGCTACAGCTAGCAGGATACTAATGGATTTAAGCATGGCCACGGGCGAAAAGGTTTCCTCATAGTCGATGCCTTCTTTCTGAGTATACCCTTTTGCCACCAAGCGAGCTTTAAAGGTCTCAATCCTGCCATCGGGGCCCTTCTTCCTCTTGTAGATCCATTTGCAACCAATTGCTTTTACCCCGGGGGGCGGATCCACTAGAGTCCAGACTCCATTGGTCTCCATTGAGTCCATTTCAGCTCTCATGGCCTCCACCCACTTCTGGGAGTCTATGTCTAACATAGCTTCCGCGTAAGTCACGGGATCCTCTTCACTAGTCAAGGTTTCCACCAGGTAACTATCCTGGACATAACCATATCGGACTGGTGGTCTGGATACCCGGGTGGTTCTTCTAGGTTGGTAATTACCTGGAATTTGTGGGACATCTCCCACTGCTCCTGAGCTCTCCTCATCAAGAACTATTTCCTGACGATGGGTGTCCAGGATGTAATCGGATTCTAAGAACTGGCGTTTCGACTACAGAACACTTTCTGCTCACTCGGGTCATAGAATAGATAACCCACCGAATCCTTTGGGTAGCCTATAAACAGGCAATGACTGGTTTTAGATTCCAACTTGTCCGCACTTGTTCTTTTAACGTGTGCAGGACAACCCCAAATCTTCAAATGTCTTACACTTGGCTTCCTTCCGGTCCAAAGTTCATATGGAGTTTTCGGAACTGATGGTTGGAACCCGATTCAGCACATAGATAGCAGTCTCTAATGCGTATCTCCAAAAGGATGTGGGTAATTGTGAGCGTACGAGAAGTGACCGGACCATGTCTAACAAGGTCCTATTCCTCCTCTCTGAAACACCGTTGAGTTGAGGTGTAGCAGGAGGAGTTAATTGTGACACTATCCCATTGGCCTTTAAGTAGTCCCTGAATTCGTCAGAGAGATACTTGCCACCTCGATCTGATCCAAGGGCCTTAATTTCTCTCCCTAACTATTTCTCGACTTCCTGTCTGAACTCTTTGAACTTTTCAAATGATTCAGACTTATGTCTCATTAGGTACACGTAACCATATCGTAAAAAATCATCTGTAAAGGTGATGAAGTACACGTGTTGATTCCGTGTCCTAACACTCAGGGGACCACATACATCAGTATGTATTAGGTCAAGTGTGCCTTCAGATCTTTCAGGCTTACCGTCAAATGGCCGCTTAGACATCTTACCTTGAAGGCAAGGTCCACAAGTGGGAAGATTTTCTACAGTTAGAAAATCCAAAGGACCATCCTTTACCAGCCTTGTGATTCGGTCAATACCGATATGGCCAAGTCAGTAATGCCAGAGGCACGTGGGACTTACTGTATCACGATTCCTTTTCTTTGGATTTTCGACCGATGTAGTTTCGGTTAAGTTAGTTTCCAGAGAAGGATGTAGAACATAGAGACCATTCTCTTGTTCCCTGCATGCGATGAATTTATTATTCCGTTTAACAGTAATCATATTACTAAAGTAAACAGTATATCCATCAGCACACAGTTTTGAAACAGAAATTAAATTTCTTCTCAAGTTCTGTACATAAAGACAATCTTTAAGTACAAGCATTCCTTCTTTAAAAAACTAATTCTACGGTTCCTATTGCCGCTGCTGCAACACTTGCAGTTGTTCCCAAGAATAATGTCACTTCACCTTCACTCAACCTTCTGGTAACTTTGAACCCCTGCAGTGAGTTACACGCATGAGTTGAAGCCCCAGAGTCAACACACCAGGACACAGAAGTAACTAACATGTTAGTTTCTATGACACAAGTTTCGATGTTACCTTTCTTAGATTCCAGGTAGGTAGGACAATTCCTCTTCCAGTGGCCGGTCTGCTTGCAGAAGTGACAGACATCAGATGCCTTGTTCTTCTTCTGCTTCTTAGGATTGGCAGCCTTCTTCTGAGGCTTCTTTGCCTTTCTCTTTTTCTTGCCCGATTTGTTAGCTTCAGCAAGCATAACCACAGGCTCATCCTCCTTGAGTAGATCCTCGGCTCTCTGCAACATATTGCTGAGTTCCTAGACGCTGACATTCAGCTTATTCATATTGTAGTTCATTGTGAACGCATTGAAGGAAGAGGGCAAAGAATTGAGGATGGCATCCACTTGCGTGCCAAGATCTAGCCCGGATCCAAGAGCTTCAAGTTCGTTAATGTAACCCATCATCCGAAGACAATGGTCATGAACTTTCTGCCCTTTGGTCATCTACGCGGTCATGAACAATTTCAGGACCTTCTGTCGAGTAGAACGGTTATGCTCTTCATACATTGTTCTTAGACTGTCCAATATGTCATTGGCTAGTTCGATCTGATCGAACTGCCTCTGTATTGAGTTGTCTAATGAGGCAACGACAAAGCAGCGGGCTAGGGAGTTCTTATCCTCCCACTCTTGGTAGTCCCTCCTACGGGCCTCAAAAGCCCTATCACCCAGACGTTTCGGGGCAGCATTTTTCACTACCTTGTCTAACTTTTCGGAAGTTAGGACCAGCATAAGATTTCTATACCAGTCGGCATAGTTTGGTCCCTTTAGCTTGTTATCATCTAGAAGCTTTGCAAATTGACCGTTTGCCATTTTCTGATAAAATAGCAAAATCATTAGTCCACAACCTTAGTTTGATTCATGTTACCTACATAGATATGGCTTTTAATCTATGTTCCATTCCCATTTGTTCATCTCTGAGATTTCCCTCCTTTCTCAGTGACGGAGATGACGAAATGTCTCTAGAAATGTGGAAAATCACATGGGGTGCGTGAAGCCAACTGTTTCAGCTGCATAACCTCACCACCTTTCTGTGACGGATCATATCCACTCATCAAATGAGTTTCCCTTTGGCCTCTGTCAGACAAGGTTCAGAGCCGTTTTCAGGTAAACCTTTCTGTCCAGTGAGTGCTTACCCATCATATTCAGGTTACGCCAAGGTACCGTGAGAGAGTTCCTATTTTCTGGTGAAGCCCCTCCCACATTGGTCTATGACGCCCCTATCATCTTATGAAACACTCTAATAGATCCAACAGCAAATGGATAGCCCAATTTTATGGTGCGTTTCCTCATTACTGAAGGACCCATCATTGTGCTAATGACGGAAGGCCTTTAGAGAGTCCATCATATGGGTCTCCCTATCACATGCATTCATATTTGCTAGAGGGAACAAAAACGCCCTAGTTTTAATTTAGGTCAAACCAGAGTGGCTCCCACTGACTTTCATAAAGTCAGATTTCTGGTGGGCCTTAATCGGCTAGGGGTTCCGTACGCATCCCTTTTCAGGGTTGTGGGGCCCACCAAGCAAAGAGGGGTCATCCAATGACCTTGAAGGACACTATGGCAATGATGTGCATTTAGCCATGGTGTGCGCAAGAGCCACTAACGAGTCTTCATGGGCCAAGTACTTATGGCCCATGGTCGCAGCACATCAAACATCCAAACATCACATGTAAAGGAGGAATTGATCCAATCAATTAACTGCTGTAAAGCCCATTGAACAGCCCATTTAAAAACTAAGTCATTAACAATTAATGACTACTAGGTGTATGGGCTGAATCGCAGATAGCAGTTCGGCCCATACAGCTTATCTCACAGTAATGGGCCTTTTGCAGTTTTAACCCTTTAAAATTGGGCTTTACAGGTGGGCCGAATTAATCCTTGTAATTGAACATCAGATTTGGAACAGCAAGTGTGAGAAAAACAGACTGAAAACAGTCCCTATCGAACCCCAGATTTGGTCCAAACAGTTTTGGTCCAATCTAGTCCGAGAGGATCCAAAACTGATTTTCAATTCAAGAATTAATTCATGAAAGATCTGAAATTAATAATTTTGATTTCAAACAATCACAAATCAAACTATGGACTGTTCGCACCACCTGCAAAACAGAGGTTAATCACAAGGGTTGCAGTTTCACAAACTGCAAATCGCAGAAAGCGATTTCTCCAACTGCAAATCTCCAGCGCCACCTTCTTCTTCCTTCTTCTTTAATCAAGAAAAAATAACAGAAATCCTATTTCTATTAATTACATTCTTGATCAAATCCTATACATTCAGTCTAAAATAAAAAAAAATATTTACAAACCGAATATAAATAAATAGAAAGAAAATGGGTGCGCAGACTATCTGCGCCAAATCTGCACTGTGATCTCCAGGTTCGAACATTCCATTAAATCAAAATAAATAAAGAACAATTCTAAATAAATTTTGGATTTAATAAAAATTAATTTTAGATCAATCACCCTTAACAAGAAACAGTTTCTTGAAAAAGAAAACAATCTGCGCAAATCTTGAAAGAACACCTTCTATCCATCTGCGCAGGGTCAGATCTGATTTTCTTTTGGTTCAAGATTCGAACCTGTGGCTCTGATACCACTGAAAGAATGGTAGGATCCATCTAATGGACGCCAAAAAGGTTGAGGAATGGGTGGGCGAATTTCAAAAATTTCCTACCTTCTCCCAACTAGGAATCATATTCCCTAAATTTAGAATACAATATTCAATGATCCTACTTGAACCATAATCAAACCAGATCTGTACCAAAAGATAAATGGGAGGAATATACCTGATCCGGAGAAGCAATATCTCCCAAAGTTGGTGTTCACGCCTAAAGAATGCTCCAAGATCTGTTCCTGCTGAAGATGACACAACTGTGAATGGAACAGAACCAGCAGGGTGCGTCCTACACACTAGATCCTTCACAAGAATCCTCTGGAAGTACTAAACACTGAATCTTTTTCAGTCTTTCTTGCAAGACTGATGTCAAGAACAGATTTCTTGACTTTCTTTTCTGCAAAGATCTAATCTTGCAATGGCAGATGGCGGCGGCAGGAGGAGATCTCCAAAACGAAAAAGGCTGAACTTCTTTTTCTCTTTTTCTGGAGAATATGAGATCTGATCTCAATTCGCAGGAGATTTTCTATCTGGCAATTTTTTCTTGGTTCTAAATCTCCTCCTTTCTTCTTGATTAAGAATCCTCCTAATTAGGAGTTATCCCAATCCAAATCAGTATTTGGATAGGGGATAATCTTAATCCTATCTGCAGATAAAGTTAGCTTACTCCTGATCTTATCAGGAGGTTACCAGATTCAAATCTAATTTGAATTTGGTCTCCAAGAGTGGATAAGGCTAAAGGCCCAATCCTTTTACTAACATTAATCTCAGATTCGCCCCAATGATGGGTGATCATATCAGCCCACCTCGAAATGGGCTTTTGGCCCATTAAGTGTTCAGTGTCTAATTACTTTCCAATCTGCTGCCCAGTTGGGCTTCTTTGTATGGCATGGGATCCAAGCATTGATCTACACACCAGCCACATGGGTTCGGACCAGCCTTTAAAACAAGGCCCAGCCGAATTCACTAAAAAACTCAATGAACCCCTTGAGTCCATCATATGGACCCTATGGGCCCAACACTTACATTAAGTGGTCCCTGGGCCAAGCCATCTTATAAAAACCCAGGGACTGTGGGCAGGTGCAAGATTAGCCCATCAGGTATTATCATCAATGGTCTTACACTTAACCTCTCATCCCTTAATGATCAAGCACTGCCCGACAAGAGAGGACCTCTCCCTCGGCTGCAAGGAACAGTGCCGCACTCTCCTCTCACATGGATCCCGGGAATTAAAACCATTTGCAAACAATTCGAAATCGTACATATATATATATATATATATATTAATTTTGCAAAACAAAATTCCAACGATTGAAATCAACTGCCGGCAGTTTGGTTTCCATCAGAGAGAGTGCATTCCCGATCATTACCCTTTGTCCGACAAAGTGGCTGATTCTGTCACTATGATCATCCACTCAGATGAATTCTCAAACTGCCCCAACATACCCAGGTTTTGATCCCTGCTAAGGATCTCACTGATTGGCATATCAAAGGTAGCCTGATCCAACACCTAGTGAAATGTCATAATCGAGTCTAGGGGTCAGGTGTAACTTTCTAGTTTTGCCCATCTATCTCCAATGTCTAGGGCAATACTGGAAATCTGGTCCGGTTCAAGGATTCAAGTAATCCCATACTACATGTGCCTCGGGTCTTACCCTGGTGGCTGAGACAGGCCATCCCAACACTTGGTGGCACACCAGTATCAGCCTTGGCAGGATAAATCTCTCCAGACTTATCCAACGGCTGTGAACATTTAAAACTAACATGAGTCTCTATAAATGTCTAGTTTTAGGGTTTTACACAGAATTAAACCAAACAACATGAATCAAACATGCACTTTATTTATTTCCACTAAATAACAAAAGTACATCAAATCAGATTGAAGCTAAGGGCATACAAAACTGTCTAACATGTGGACACAAGAGTAATGTACTCACCTACAGACACTTGCATCATAGCATTCCTCCTATTCTCTTCATTCTACACAATTGAATATGCTGTGGAGAGTGACAAAATATCAACACTAAGGATGTGTTGCTTGGTGACATTATAATCAGCATTCAACCTAACAAGTAAATCAAAACTTAGTTGTTTTCGATATACTTCCTATATTATTTAGCATCAACAAGATCATTCCATTCCAAGATGATTAGTTTCTTCCCAAATTGATTGTAAGGAGGAGAAATACTTGGCCACTGGTTTCTCCCCCCATCGCATAGTACATGCTTCTCTTCACAACTAATAGATTCTAGCAATGTTTTTCACTTGAGAATAAGTTGTAGTTAGTGTGTTCCAAATATCTTTAGTTGTTGGAAGGAACATATAGTTATGAGTGATGTGTGGCTGCATTGAGCATACAAGCCATGACATAACCAACAGATTATCATGTTCCCATTTGGAACTGTTTGGATCTCCAGGCTTCAACTTAGCCTCCTTATTGGTAATAAATCTGAGCTTACCTCTTCCACCGATTGTAAGCTTGGCTGATTGAGACCATTCGAGAAAATTTGTTCTATCAAGTTTTACAGTAGTAATCTGCCCTTTGACATTGTCATTGCTTCCTAGGAGAACATAGGTAGGTATGCAAACGTCTTTATGTGAGTCCATCAGTCACAACCCCTCCAAAAAAAATATTTCACACTAGCACCATAGTATTTCAACACCAACTGAACTCCTAAACACCTTTCCCACAAGGTTAGACATCAGTTACAACTGAAAAACTAGGAAAAATACGTATTGACGACAAAACATGGGAAGAAAAAATCTCCCAAAGACGTTTTAGAGCTCCAAAAAATTTAGGATCACTTCTTGCAGTCCCAGGGGTTTACCACAACTCAAACACAAGAGGTTTCAGCAGCAACCAACCCACCATACGAGCATACAAGCCCTAAACTCTAGATCTGGATTTTTTGCCAATTTTAATCCAAAAAATAAAAGAAATATCTAAAACAGCTCCAAACCATCATGAAATTTATACCAAAATTCCCCTAAAACCAAGGCGAATCAACGACCATAAAAAAACCCATGAGGATGTTGTCGACTATACGGACAACTAACATCAACAAGCAGCATGCTGACGTCAACAGGTCTGCCTGTGAATCATGACCAGTAGTAGATAGTTTCCTTGATCGTGTGATGCTCTAGTACCAAGTTGGAAGCTTTAGACATGTTGGAAAGAAGTAGAAGACGAAGAAGTAGAAGAAAGTGTCGAAAATGCTTGGTGTGTTTCTATTCACTCCAAGAGACTTTTCATTTAACTTCACAATCAAAATTACAAAGGTGCCCTTGAATAGGCACCCAAATACAAATATTTATAAAAGAACATATATAAATGCCTTCATACTCTTAATAGGGATGAATGGTAACAGATGACTGTGTAGAAAACAAAGAGGAGAGAGGATAAATGGCAGTTTAAGGAGAGAGGTCCAAAAGTCCTTTGAAAGGGATGGAAAGCATCTATTTATAGGTTTTGGGTGCACATTCTAGAGGTTTCTTGGATTGTGTTTTTCCCTTTTTACCTTTTTATTCTATTTACACATTTAAAACATGTGATTAATTTATCTTTTTAGAACTTTCCTAGTTGTTATTTCCTGATTTGCCCTCTTTGTGCTAGGATATTCCTTGTTTAAATCACATGTTCGTTCTTCTTTTAAGATGTGCTTAGTTGGATTTGCAAAGTGGACCGATTTGACCCGGGTTTAGTCTTGAGTCAATCGGATCTTCATACTTTTGTGATGCCATCCTCTTACACGTAGAACGATCATCAATAGAAATAATAAAATACATAGCAGCACTAAATGTTCTAATGCTCATTAAATAGACATCAATATGAACTAAGTCAAGATAATTAGGACTTCTATGTGATGGAGATCACTAAAATGAAATTGTATGTTACTTTCTAGCCAAACAATCAAAATAAGTCATCAAATGTCTACCTTTGGCAATTGGTAGAATCTCCATCCTTGCAAGGGTCTTAAGTCCAATGGAGGGATCTTTAACTACATTCACTCCCACATTACAGATTGCAACTTATATTATATAGAGGGTATTTAATTTCTCACCTCTAGCCAATACTAGAGATCCTCTAGTGAGCTTCAACTTCCTTTCACCAAAGTAGCTAAAATACCCATCATCACCAATGCAACTAGTGGAAAAGAGATTCAAGCGGATTTTAGGAACATGTGTTACATTCTTCAATATAGCTTGTACTCAACATTGGTTTTCAATCAAACATCAATCATGCCAGCGATCTTGGATGTCCCATCAGTTTCATACCTATAACATAACCAAAGTCTCTGCTAGTATAGATTGTAAAGAAATCCCACCACGAAATAAAATGGAATAAGGCACTTGAATCCACTATCTAGTTGGAATGTTCGCATGCGAGATTCGCACTACCATTATCACAAATGATAATGACATTGCCATCAATTGTAATTATAGTTGTGTCTTTTTCCTTCTCTCTTGTTTTCACCACTTTCTTTTGATTACTCTCTTTTCAAGTTTCCACACTCGTTCATATTGTTCGGCTTACCACAACGATAACATTTGATCTCTTTCCTTAGATCTTACCTTGGATTTCTCTTTGTTCTTGCCATTGTATGGTTTCCTAGTTTTGCTTCTGCACCACTTGTCTACAATAAGAGCTTTAGATTGAGTGAAGGTTCTATGCTCCTTTCTTCTTGTTTCCTCATTAAGCATGTTGTCTTTAACCATGTTCAGGGTCAACACACCATTAGGGGCGAGTTGCTGAGCAAAACTACCAAGGTTTCCCAACTGTCAGACAGGGAGATTTAGAGAAACAGTGCTTGAACCCTGTCATAAAGTACGATCTTCATACTGGACAACTTGTTCATGACTTTCTGGAAGCACTCAGGTGCTCTGCAACACTACATTCATCCTTGTACTTCATGTGTAGAATCTTTCTCACCATGTAGGGATACAAATAAATCTCCGGCTTAACTGGCCAAGTGGGACATGATGGTGGAGTGGCCATAGGCCCTCATTTAATCCTCAACATGTTGGAATATCCAATGGCCATGTGACAAGCCACATGTTGATGGTTGATAGTTGATGGTCATCTCCATGCAATGCTCTCACACACAATCATTTATTTTTAAATAATTACCTATTTATTTATTTTCTATAAAAACAAATTTATTTGATTGCTTATTTAAAAACCTTTTTCATGCATGGAGATACCAATGTTGTTGGATAATTTGGATTCATATTCCAGTTCTTATTGGGTCAATGGATGTCCATTTGACCCAGTCTAGACTGGGTGACCAAGTGGTTAGATCCTTGGTCAAGTTGAGACACTTGTCTCAAATCGGGTGGAGCATAAATACTAATGCTTATCTCAATTGGTTATTCTGATAACTATTGTTCCTAATGTCAAGGAACTTAACATTGGAGGAGCAACTATTTAAGGGACATCTCCCAAGTGCTTCACAACCATGAGAAAAGCCCTTTACTGAGAAAGGAAAATCATCCTCTCAACTTTAGCTCTAATCAGATTAAGCTACTCTCTCTTGCATATTGTTTGAGAGATTGGTGTCTCGGGTCCGATATTGTGAAGCTGCTCTCATTCTCTTTACGTGTAGGTAAAACCGTCGGAAACTTCAGCCATTCGATTCGACCCGCACTTGGTCTAACAGGTATATCCAAATCCAATATGATAGAAAATCCATATGATTCAAATTGAAATTCAAATTTATATTGTTGGACTCTCTGGCCCCTTTGTCAAAGTCAATTCAGATCATTTGCTATCATAGGGCCAGGGTGCAAATGGACCAGATCACGAGTGCCTTGTTCTATGAGGTCTTGCGCTCATATAAACTCTCCAACTTCAACCAAAGCTTGTAAGCATCAACTTCTTTTGCTATGTGATAAAAAATTCTCTGGTCAACCCATTACTTGATTTGTCTGATGACTTTCTTGTCTAACAGTGACTAATAATTGTAGGTCTTGGTTTGTAGTTTGACACCCTTCAACTTAATGGGCTGAAACATCTCCTTGTAGTACAAAATGTCTTCCATCCTTGTCTTTCAGACTGTGTACGTAATTCAAAACAATCAACTTGAACATGGTGCACAAGCTTTCCTCCATCTCACTCAGGTCAAGAATGAAGTCACAAGACAAAACCAACCTTGCTCTAATACCAATTTGTTAGGATTATAGGTGACCCTAAGATTATACAAACCCAAACATATGAAGAACACAAAGTAGAAAAACAGAACAGATAAGAAAACAGGAAGAAAAAGAATGAACATAGAGAATTTTTAACGTGGAAAACCGTTTTACAAATGTAAAGGAATCTCTCAACAATGGGATGAAAACTTCTTTGGTTTCAGCCAAAGGCTAAACACACCATGAAGATTAACTCTCCTTCTCTTTGTACAAGAAGATATCTTTGTCTTACGTGGCAACACATGACTATCTTTTCTTCGTATCTATCTGGCAATATTGTGCCATAAGCAAGGCTGACTTATGAATTATGATATCAAACTATTGCAAGATCAAAATAAATAGCAAGGTCGAGACCTGTGAGGTTATGACAAGTTATGAGGTTGAATAACTTGCAAGATCCACCAACTATGATCTCGCAAACCTAGCACTCATGCCTTACAATATTTGACAACTACAATCTCGCAAACCTGATCGATATTGCACTTTGTGATATCCACCACTCTACGATCTCGCAAACCAATCTCACACTTTGCGAGATCCATTTAACTACAAGCGCAAGAACTCATCTTTGCACCTTTGCAAGATCCAACACATTTGTAGTGCCCACTTCTACATGAGGGAAAAAAACCCAATAGATACCACTTTTAAGACATGAGAAAGTTTCGCCAAATCCAATCTTTTGGCTAGAGCTGTAATGTTCTAGACTTGGCAGGTCATGCTTACTCGGCGTAAATCACCTAAGAGAGAAAGCCCGCCATAGCCTAAGGCCAAGCCCTAATGGGCTTGTGCATGGCTAGGCAATAGGCCTATCATTTTTTTTTTTACTTTTTTCACTCTTTGCTAAGTGAAAAATGGCAAAGAATTAAAAAGAAAAAAAATAAACAAAAAGCACAAACACAAAAAAAAGACAACAAATTGAAAAGAAAGTTCTAAAAAAATTATTTCATTTGAATTTAACATATACAATTGATTTGATCAATTGATTATATATGAAATATTAAAAGTACAATAGAATTTGAAAAATAATAATGAAAGTAAAGAATCATGGGATTGGAAAAAGATAAACAAATTTCAAATAAAATTGAAAATCAAAATTTATAATAATGTTAACAATATTGTACAATTATTGAATATTGAAAAAAATGGCTTCAACATTTTCTTCAGGTTTCACCTCCAACTCCATCTCCTTGATTTGCATTATCTGGTGAATCATCAATTTATGTGTCATGTCCTCTTCAACCTTGTATTTGTTCTCTGCATCCATCCAATCCTTCAAGAATGTGCACATTTCCAGGCTTTGATCATTTATACTACTTTTCTTGTTGTTCAATACCCTGGTACCTATACTAAAACATGACTCCAATGAAGTTGTGGACACTAGAAGGCAAGTAAATGATGTGCCATGTTGGCAAGAACAAGATAATTTTTCTCATGTTCTTTTCACTAGGCTAAATTAACAAAATTTTCTAATTCTTCACTTGTTGAAAAATCTACAAGATTAGATTGTAAATAAAAATGAAGTTCAGTAAAAGAACTTCATGAAGAGGCAACTAATTGTTGCCTGCTTCTATTTATTATTCACCAAATCTTATCTATTACACTACCACAACCACTCTCAAATGGTGTGCCCATATAAGTTCTTTTATTTTCTAATATTTTTATTCATATAAGTAATACATTTCAAATAATAAATTATTATTTTCATCTTTTTTTGTACCAATATCACTGTGTATATTAACATGATAAGGTTCAAGTAAACCGTTTACACCAATTTCTTTAATCCTAAGATCTAATATTGTAGCTAAGCAATCTAAAGGTGGAGTATTTTCTTAACATTTTTTAAGTTTAATTTTTATTACATCAATAATATATTTAAATCCTAAATCATTTCTATATTTTACAAAACCTTCACTAATTATAAACAATTAATTAAATAATATGCATGATATCAGGTAATAAACACTCAATAATAAATTAGTTGCATCATAAAAATATTGTAAAAACAAATCTTTTATACAAATTGCGACTTCCTAATCATCATTAGTTATAAAATCTTGAGGCATTTTATCATTATTATAATGATTTGTAAGAATTTCCCTATATGAAACAAAACTATCTAACATAGAATAGGTGGAATTCCACCTATGTTGAACACCTAATATAATTTTTTTTTTTATATTTTTCCCATATTGTTGGTAACATAAATATTTAAATTCTTCTTTTCTTGCCCCAGAAGTTTTAATAAACATAAGACAATTTCTAATCTAATTTTAGAAATATGTGGTGAAATAATATTTAGGCCACATTTGGTTCATAGGAATAGGGGTTTGGAATCGGAATTGCAATGGGCTATTCTAATTCCAATTCTTTGGTTGGGCGGAATTGGAATCCCATTTCCATTCCTACTAAAATAGAGTTCCCCCATTTGAGGGAATGACCATTCCTTGCCCCTCCCTTGGGAATGAAATCTCATTCCTACTAATTCCAATTCTCATTCCAATTCTCATTCCAATTCCTATATGAACCAAACAGACTATGGGAATATACCATTCCGATTTCAATTCCAATTTTGACTACGAACCAAACGGACCCTTAAATTTCCTATACACATAAACTTAAAATATGGCATGCACTTCTAATATGAAGTAATTTTCCATCTTGGTTTTAATTGAGAGTCGAAAATATTTATAGCATAATCATTATTACTATCCTTATCAAAACTAACAGAAAAACTTTATTTCAATACCATGCATATGTATAGTATTTAAAATACTTATACCAACTGTTGGACCAATAAAATGTCCCACAACACAAATATAACTATAAATATCAAAAAGTTAAATTCTAGAATTAAGATTTAATAGATTACAAATTAAATCTTGATTATATGAATAAAAAATTTCTAAAACATCTACTCTAATAGTATTTTTAGAAACTTTTTTAAATTGAGGATTTACATATTGTTGTAAAGGTTATTCAAGCTTAGGACCCTTAGCTAAATCCTCCCTGTTCTCAAGACATAATCCACATCCATTCATCGAATGTTTTGATGACAGAAGTAACCCCATTAACAGTTTGTGTTTTTGAATGCCACCTATATCACTTCAGCAGTTCAACTCAAGAGAGTCAGAGGCTCAAAGCAGAATTTTGAGCAGAACCTTCTAGAGCTAGAGCTTGCAAACGAGAGTGGAGGGAGTATCTTAGTAGCGATTCCCAAAATAAAGATTAGAGAGATGGATGCTACCTCAAATTCAAGCACCAAGAGATAAACACAAGAATGACAAACGCCCTTGGCCGCGTCATGCTTGCAGAGGTACCGACCATTGCAATTGACTTCATCAAAATTGAGGTCAACTCCTCTGTTTTCAACAATGAGTTCATCGTTCACCACCTTGGCCTCATCCCCAACAGACAGTGCAAGTATTGCTCTGTCAAGTTCCACCTCAAAGTCCACTGTCACTCTGACCCTTTCGTCATCCCTGTCGATGTCACCCACTTAGAATGTAGAGTCCGGTGGTTACAACGCTTCTGAGCAGAGGGGTATACTTATCGTGAAATTGCATTGTGGGCAAGAGCTAAGGTGAGAGTGATAGCTGGAAAGGGGATAGAAAAGAGATTGGGTCGAGAGCAGCCTAAGAAGTATTTATCACATTGATCCCAATACTCATCAATTTGTACTGGTTGACCTTACAGAGGCATACATTGACCATGATGAGGTGATAATGAAACCAAAAGCAATGAGAGAAGCGAGGACTTTTGAGATATATGGTAAAGAAAATAGTTTCATTTTCACTTTTAAATCTAATGTTTTCAAAGTGGGCCACCAGTTCTAACTGTTTAGATCGTGCCATGTCATATATATATATATATATACATATATATATATAGTGGGCCACCGGTTCTAATTGTTTAGATCGTGCCATGTCATATATATCTATATATATATATATGTGTGTGTGTGTGTGTGTGTGTGTGTGTGTGTATAAATATATATTTTATTAACAAATAATGTGTAAATATATTTTAGATATGTTATATATATTTTTAAATTTAATTATGTTTTTTTAATTTTTTTATAAAAAATATTAAAAATTACAATTTAAGGCTAAAAAATCTTTTTTTTATTGAAATAGTAGCACTTACATCTCTTTGGAATGCATAGATTGAAAGAATGGTAGGATCCATCTAATGGACGCCAAGAAAGGTGCGGAATGGGGCAAATTTCAAAAAAATTTCCTACCTTCTTCCAACTGGGAATCATATTCCCTAAATTTAGAATACATTATTCAAGGATCCTACTTGAACCATAAACAAACCAGATCTGAACCAAAAGGAAACAGGAAGGATTATACTTGATCCAGAGAAATAATATCTCCCAAAGTTGGTGTTCACGCCTAAAGAGTGGCCAAGATCTACTCCTGCTGAAGATGACACAGCTGTGGATGGAACGGAACCAGCAGGGTGCGTCCTACACATTGGATTCTTCACAAGAACCCTCTAGAAACCTTGAACACCGAATCCTGCTGTCTTTCTTGCAAGACTATTGTCAAGAACTGCTTTCTTGACTTCCTGTTGCTGCAAAGATCCAATCTTCCAACAGGTAGTGGCGGCGGCTGAAGGAGGAGAAGTCCAGGGACGAAAAGGGCAGAATTGTCTCTTCTCTCCGAAATCTGTGAGAGATCAAATCTCATATTGCAAAATGTGTTTCTTGCTTACTCAAACCCCCTAGTTCGAAATCTGATATTTCTGCCAGGGTTTTCTCCTCTTTCTTCTTGATTAAGAAACCTCCCAATATTTTGGGAGTTATCCCAATCCAAATCAGTATTTGGATAGAGGTTAATCTTAATCCTATCTACAGATTAAGTTAGTTAACTCCTGATCTTATCAGGAGGTTACCAGATTCAAATCTAATTTGAATTTAGTCTCTTAGAGTGGATAAGGTCAAAGACCCAATCCTTTTACTAACACTAATCTCAGATTCGCCCTATGCACTGGTGATCATATCAGCCCAGTTCGAAATGGGCTTTTGGCCCATTAAGTGTTCAGTGTTTAACTAGTTTCCATCCTGCTGCCCAGTTGGGATTCTTTGTATGCCGTGGGACCCAAGCATTGATCTACACAGCAACAACATGGGTTCGGCCCAACCTTTATTACAAGGCCCATCCGAATTCACTGAAAGACTCAGTGACCCCCTTGATCCCATCACATGGACCCTATGGGCCCAACACTTACATTAAGTGGTCCCTGGGCCAAGCCATCTTATAAAAACCCAGGGACTGTGGGCAGGTGCAAGATTAGCCCATTAGGTATTATCCTAAATGGTCTTACACTTAACCACTCAACCATTAATGATCAAGCACTGCCCGACAAGAGAAAACCTCTCTCTCGGCTGCAAGGAACAGTGCCGCACTCTCTACTCACATGGATCCTTGGAATTAAAACCTTTTGCAAATATTTTGAAACCGTACATAAATATATATAAATAAATATATATATATATATATATCTTATTTTGCAAAACAAAATTCCAACGATTAAAATCAACTGCCGGCAGTTTGGTTTCCATCAGAGAGAGTGCATTACCGATCATTACCATTGTCCGACAAAGGGGCTGATCCTGTCACTATGACCACTCACTCAGATGAATTCTCAGACTGTCCCAACATGTCCAGGTTTTGACCCCCACTAAGGATCTCACTGATTGACACATCAAAGACAACCCGATCTGACACCTAGTGATGTGTCATAATCGAGTCTAGGGGTCAGGTGTAACTTTCCAGTTTTGCCCATCTGTCTCCAAGGTCTAGAGCACTACTGAAAATCTAGTCCGGTTCAAGGGTTCAAACAATCCCATACTGCATGTGCCTTGGGTCTTACCCCGATGGCCGAAACAAGCCATCCCAACACTTGGTGGCACACTAGTATCAGCCTTGGCAGGATAAATCTCCCCAGACTTATCCAATGGCTGTGAACATTTAAAACTAACACAAGTTTCTATAAGTGTGCAGTTTTAGGATCTTACACAGAATTATACCAAACAACATGAATCAAACATGCACTTTAATTTATTTCCACTAAATAACAAAAGTACATCAAATCCGATTGAAACTAAGGGCATACAAGACTGTCTAACAGATCCCACTTGCACTTAGGTCAAATCTGGTACAAGCCGAATTCCCATACTTTCCACGTGTTTCTCAAACACCTTCTGTGTCAGTGGCTTAGTCAATGGGTCTGCCACATTATCTGCTGATGCTACCTTCTGAATTAGGACATCCCCTCTACCAACGATCTCCCGCAGTGCATGGTACTTCCTCTCGATGTGCTTTGACTTCGAGTGGGCCCGAGGCTCTTTAGCCTAGGCGATCGCTCCATTGTTGTCACACAACAACGAGATGGGTGATGTGCTGGACGGAATCACTCCCAATTCGTGTATGAATTTCTTCATCCACATGGCTTCCTTGGCAGCTTCACTCGCGGCAATGTACTCGGCCTCGGTTGTGGAGTCTACAGTGGACCCCTGTTTGCTGCTTTTCCAGCAAACAGCACATGATCCTATCGTGAAAACATACCCAAATGTAGACTTTCTATCATCTGGATCCAACTGGAAGTCGGCATCGGTATACCCCAGAACTTGTAGTGAACTACCATCGAATACCAGACAAAACTCTTTTGTCCTTCGAAGGTATTTAAGTATGTTCTTCACAGCAGTCCAATGCTCCTGCCCTGGGTTAGCCTGGAATCTGCTTACCACACTCACCGCCTGAGCTATGTCCGGACAAGTGCACAACATGGCATACATGATGCTCCCTACCGCTGCGGCATAGGGAACGTCTCTCATGCCCTCAATCTCCTCAGAAGTCTTGGGAGACATCTTCTTTGAGAGAGTTACTCCATGTCAGAAAGGAACATTCCCTTTCATGGAGTTTTCCATGCTATACCTTTTGACAATTTTGTCAATGTAAGCAGCCTGGGATAATCCAATTATCCACTTTGATCTATCTCTATAGAGTCGAAGACCCAATATGTATGAAGCTTCTCCAAGATCTTTCATGGAGAACTGCTGTGACATCCATACCTTGACTGAAGTCAACATTCCTACATCATTCCCAATGAGTAGGATATCGTCCATATACAATACTAAAAAAGTAATCTTATCCCCACTGGACTTCCTATAAACACAGGGCTCATCCAGATTCTGCTCAAAGTCAAACATTTTGACGGCAGAATCAAAACGGATGTTCCAACTCCTAGAATCCTGCTTAAGTCCATATATGAATTTGTTGACTTTACATACCATGTGTTCCTGACCAGCAACAATATAGTCTTGTGGCTGCTGCATGTAAATATCTTCACTAAGATCTCCATTTAGGAACGTGGTTTTGACATCCATTTGCCAAATCTCATAGTTATTATATACTGCTGCAGCTAGCAGGATCCTAATAGATTTAAGCATGGCCACGGGCGAAAATGTTTCCTCATAATCGATGCCTTCTTTCTGAGTATACTCTTTCGCCACCAAGCGAGCTTTGTAGGTCTCAATCCTGCCATCGGGGCCCTTCTTCCTCTTGTAGATCCATTTGCAACCAATTGCTTTTACCCCGGAGGGCGGGTCTACTAGAGTCTAGACTCCATTGGTCTCCATCGAGTTCATCTCATCTCTCATGGCCTCCACCCACTTATAGGAATCTATGTCTTACATAGATTCCACGTAAGTCACAGGATCCTCTTCACTAGTCAAGGCTTCCACCAGGTAGGTATCCTGGTCATAACCATATCGGACTGGTGGTCTGGATACTCGGGTGGACCTTCTAGGTTGGTCATTACCTAGAACTTGTGGGACATCTCCCACTATTCGTGAGCTCTCCTCATCAAGAACTATTTTCTGACGGTGAGTGTCCTTGATGTATTCAGATTCTAAGAATTGGGCGTTTCGACTGCAGAACACTTTCTGCTCACTTGGGTCATAGAATAGATAACCCACTGAATCCTTTGGGTAGCCTATAAATAGGCAACGGCTGGTTTTGGATTCCAACTTGTCCGCACTTGTTCTTCTAACGTGTGCAGGATAACCCCAAATCTTCAAGTGTCTTAACTTGGCTTCCTTCCGGTCCATAGTTAATATGGAGTTTTCGGAACTGATTTGGTTGGAACCCGATTCAGCACGTGTCTCTAATGCATATCCCCAAAAGGATGTGGGTAATTCTGAGCGTACGAGAAGTGACCGGACCATGTCCAACAAGGTCCTATTCCTCCTCTCTGAAACACCGTTGAGTTGTGATGTAGCAGGAGGAGCTAGTTGTGACACTATCCCATTGTCCTTTTAAGTAGTCCCTGAATTCGTCAGAGAGATACTCACCACCTCGATCCGATCAAAGGGCCTTAACTTCTCTCCCTAACTATTTCTCGACTTCTTGTCTGAACTCTCTGAACTTTTCAAAGGATTCAGATTTGTGTCTCATTAGGTACACGTAACCATATCGTGAAAAATCATCTGTAAAGGTGATGAAGTACACGTGTTGATTCTGTGTCCTAACACTCAGGGGACCACATACATCAGTATGTATTAGGTCAAGTGTGCCTCCAGATCTTTCAGGCTTACCGTCAAGTGGCCGCTTAGTCATCTTACCTTGAAGGCAAAGCTCACAAGTGGGAAGATTTTCTACGGTTAGAAAATCCAAAGGACCATCCTTTACCAGTCCTGTGATTCGGTCAATACCGATATGGCCAAGTCAGTAATGCCAGAGGCACGTGGGATTAAATGTATCACGATTCCTTTTCTTGGGATTTTCGACCGACGTAGTTTCGGTTAGGTTAGTTTCTAGAGAAGGATGTAGAACATAGAGACCGTTCTCCAGTTCCCCGCATGCGATGAATTTGTTATTCCGTTTAATAGTAATAATATTACTAAAATAAATAGTATATCCATCAGCACACAGTTTAGAAACATAAATTAAATTTCTTCTCAAGTTCTGTACATAAAGACAATATTTAAGTACAAAGACTCCTCTAAAAACTAATTCTACGGTTCCTATCGCCGTAGTTGCAATACTTGCAGTCGTTCCCAAGAATAGTGTCACCTCGCCATCATTCAATCTTCTGCTAACTTTGAACCCCTGCAGTGAGTTACACGCATGAGTTGAAGCCCTGGAGTCAACACACCAGGACACAGAAATAACTAACAAATTAGTTTCTATGACACAAGTTTCGATGTTACCTTTCTTAGATTCCAGGTAGGCAGGACAGTTTCTCTTACAGTGGCTGGTCTGTTTGCAGAAGTGACAAACATCCGATGCCTTGTTCTTCTTATGCTTCTTGGGTTTGGCAACTTTCTTCTGGGGCTTCTTTGCCTTTCTCTTTTTCTTGCCCGATCTGTTAGCTTCAGCAAGCATAACCATAGGCTCATCCTTCTTTAAAATATCCTCGGCCCTCTGCAACATATTGCTGAGTTCCTGGACGCTGACATTCAGCTTATTCATATTGTAGTTCATAGTGAATGCATTGAAGGAAGAGGGCAAAGAATTCAGGATGGCATCCACTTGCGTGCCAAGATCTAGCCCAGATCCAAGAGCTTCAAGTTCATTAATGTATCCCATCATCCAAAGACAATGGTCATGAACTTTCTGTCCCTTGGACATCTACGCGGTCATGAACAATTTCAGGACCTTCTGTCGAGTAGAACGGTTCTGCTCTTCATACATTGTTCTTAGACTGTCCAATATGTCATTGGCTAGTTCGATCTGATTGAACTGCCTCTGTATTGAGTTGTCTAATGAGGCAATGACAAAGCAGTGGGCTAGGGAGTTCTTATCCTCCCAATCTTGGTAGTCCCTCCTACGGGCCTCAGAAGCCCTATCACCCGGACGTTCTGGGGTAGGATTTTTCACCACCTTATCTAACTTTTCAGAAGTTAGGGCCAGCATAAGATTTTTGTACCAGTCGGCATAGTTTGGGCCCTTAAGCTTGTTATTATCTACAAGTTTTGCAAATTGACTGTTTGCCATTTTCTGATAAAACAACAAAAATGTTAGTCCACAACCTTAGTTTGATTCATGTTACCTACATAGATATGGCTTTTAATCTATGTTCTATTCCCATTTATTCATCTCTGAGATTTTCCCTCCCTTCTTAGTGACGGAGACGACGGAATGTCTCTAGAAATATGGGAAATCACATAGGTGTGTGAAGCCAACTGTTTCAGCTGCATAACCCCACCACTTTTCTGTGACGGATCATATCCACTCATCAGATGAGTTTCCCTTTGGCCTCTGTCAGACAAGGTTTAGAGCCGTTTTCAGGTAAACCTTTATGTCCAGTGAGTGCACACCCATCATATTCAGGTTATGCCAAGGTACCATGTGAGAGTTCCCATTTTCTGGTGAAGCCCCTCCCACATCGGTCTATGACGCTCCTATCATCTAATGAAACACTCTAACAGATCCAACAGCAAATGGATAGCCCAATTTTATGATGTGTTTCCT
The DNA here is from genome assembly GCF_056320005.1 of Nelumbo lutea. NCBI lineage: Eukaryota > Viridiplantae > Streptophyta > Magnoliopsida > Proteales > Nelumbonaceae > Nelumbo > Nelumbo lutea. The sequence continues at coordinate 98,970,246 of NC_142686.1, read as the reverse complement.
CATTACTGATGGACCCATCATTATGCTAATGACGGAAGGCCTTTAGAGAGTCCATCAAATGGATCTCCTTATCACACGCACTAATATTTGCTTGGAGGGAACAAAATTACGCCCTAGTTCTAATTTAGGTCAAACCAAAGTGGCTCCCACTGAATTTCATAAAGACAGATTTATGGTGAGCCTCAATCGGCTAGGGGTTCTGTACGCATCCATTTTCAGGGTTATGGGGCCCACCAAGTGGAGAGGAGTCATCCAATGACTTTAAGGGACACCTAGACAATGATGTGCATTTAGCCATGGTGTGCGCAAGAGCCACTAACAAGTTAACATGGGCCAAGTGCTTATGGCCCATGGTCGCAGCACGTTATACATCCAAACATCACATGTAAATGAAGAATTGATCCAATCAATTATCTACTGTAAAGCCCATCGAATGGCCCATTTAAAACTTAAAGCATTAACAATTAATGTTTACTAGGTGTATGGGCTAAATTGTAGTTAGTAGTTCGGCCCATACAACTTTTCTCACAACAATGGGCTTTTGCAATTTTAACCCTTTAAAACTGGGCTTTACAGGTGGGCCGAATTAATCCCTATAATTGAACATCAGATTTGGAATAATCAGTGTGAGAAATATCAACTGAAAAACAGCCCCCTTAGAATCTTAGATTCGGTCCAAACAATTTTGGTCCAATCTAGTCAAAAAGGTCCAAAACTGATTTTCAATTCAAAAATTAATTCAAGAGAGATCTGAAATTAATAATTTTTTATTTTAGACAATCACAAATAAAAAATATGGACCGTTCGTACCCCCTGCAAAATAGAGGTTAATCACAAAAGTTACAGTTTCATAAACTGTAAATCGTAGTATGCGATTTCTCCATCTGCAAATCTCCAGCACCGCCATCTTCTTCCTTCTTCTTTAATCAAGAAAATAAATAAAAAACAGAAATCCTATTTCTATTAATTAATTACATTATTGATCAAACCCTATACATTCAGTCTAGAAAAATTAAAAAATTATTTACAGACCGAATAATAATAAAAGGAAGAAAAAAGGGTGCGTAGACTATCTATGCCAAAACTGCACTGCGATCTCCAGGTTCGAATAGTCCATTAAATCAAAAATAAATAAAGAACAATTCTAAATAAATTTTTTGGATTTAACAAAATTAATTTCAGATCAAACACCCTTAACAAGAAACCATTTCTTGATAAAAAAGGAAAGCAATCTGCGTAGATCTTGGCAGAACATTTTTTGTTCATCTGCGCAGGGTTATATCTGATTTTCTTTTGGTTCAAGATTCGAACCTGTGGCTCTGATACCACTGAAAGAATGGTAGGATCCATCTAATGGATGCCAAGAAAGGTGCGGAATGGGGCAAATTTCAAAAAATTTCCTACCTTCTTCCAACTGGGAATCGTATTCCCTAAATTTAGAATACATTATTCAATGATCCTACTTGAACCATAAACAAACCAGGTCTGAACCAAAAGGAAACAGGAAGGATTATACCTGATCCGGAGAAATAATATCTCCCAAAGTTGGTGTTCACGCCCAAAGAAGTGACCAAGATCCGCTCCTACTGAAGATGACACAGCTGTGGATGGAACGGAACCAGCAGGGTGCGTCCTACACACTAGATTCTTCATAAGAACCCTCTGAAAACCTTGAACACCGAATCCTAGTGTCTTTCTTGCAAGACTATTGTCAAGAACTGCTTTCTTGACTTCCTGTTGCTGCAAAGATCCAATCTTCCAACAGGTAGTGGCGGCGGCAGAAGGAGGAGAAGTCCAGGGACGAAGAGGGCAGAATTGTCTCTTCTCTCTAGAATCTGTGAGAGATCAAATCTCAGATTGTAGGATGTGTTTCTTGCTTACTCAAACCCCATAGTTCGAAATCTGATATTTCTGCTAGGGTTTTCTCCTCTTTCTTCTTGATTAAGAAACCTCCCAATATTTTGGGAGTTATCCCAATCCAAATCAGTATTTGGATAGAGGTTAATCTTAATCCTATCTACAGATTAAGTTAGTTAACTCCTGATCTTATCAAGAGGTTACCAGATTCAAATCTAATTTGAATTTGGTCTCTTAGAGTGGATAAGGTCAAAGACCCAATCTTTTTACTAACACTAATCTCAAATTCACCCTATGAACTGGTGATCATATTTGCCCAGTTCGAAATGGGTTTTTGGCCCATTATGTGTTCAGTGTTTAACTAGTTTCCAACCTGCTGCCCAGTTGGGATTCTTTGTATGGCATGGGACCCAAGAATTGATCTACACACCAGCCACATGGGTTCGGCCCAACCTTTATTACAAGGCCCAGCAGAATTCACTGAAAGACTCAGTGACCCCCTTGAGCCCATCACATGGACCCTATGGGCCCAACACTTACATTAAGTGGTCCCTGGGCCAAGCCATCTTATAAAAACACAGGGACTGTGGGCAGGTGCAAGATTAGCCCATCAGGTAATATCCTAAATGGTCTTACACTCAACCTCTCTGCCATTAATGATCAAGCATTGCCCGACAAGAGAAAACCTCTCTCTCAGCTGCAAGGAACAGTTCCGCATTCTCTACTCACATGGATCCCGGGAATTAAAACCTTTTGCAAATCTTTTGAAACCACACATAAACATATATATATATATATATATATATATATATATATATATTATTTTGCAAAACGAAATTCCAACGATTGAAATCAACTGCCGGCAGTTTGGTTTCCATCAGAGAGAGTGCATTACCGATCATTACCATTGTCCGACAAAGGGGTTGATCCTGTCACTATGACCACTCACTCAGATGAATTCTCAAACAGCACCAACATGTCCAGGTTTTGACCCCCACTAAGGATCTCACTGATTGACACATCAAAGACAGCCCGATCCGACACCTAGTGATGTCATAATCGAGTCTCGGGGTCAGGTGTTACATTCCAATTTTTCCCATCTGTCTCCGTGCTCTAGGGCAATACTGGAAATTTGGTCTGGTTCAAGGGTTCAAACAATCCCATACTGCATGTGCCTTGGGTCTTACCCTGATGGCCGAAACAAGCCATCCCAACACTTGGTGGCACACCAGTATCATTCTTGGCAGGATAAATCTCCCCAGACTTATCCAATGGCTGTGAACATTTAAAACTAACACAAGTTTCTATAAGTGTCTAGTTTTAGGATCTTACACAGAATTACACCAAACAACCTGAATCAAACATGCATTTTAATTTATTTCCACTAAATAACAAAAGTACATCAAATCCGATTGAGCTAAGGGCATACAATACTGTCTAACATAGATCTCGAAAAGTTACCCAAAATAAAAAAAAAAATCACCCCAATCAGATATCAAAGTGCAAAGTTATGGCCTTCAAAAATTTGCATACATTGAGTGTGCAACCCGGTGACCAAGTTAGATGGGTCAGCGGACAAACCGGTCGGGTCAAACAATTCTTGGCCAAGTCAAGGGTTTTTGGCCATCAGATTGGTCTTGACTGAACTAGACCCAGAATCGTGGTTGGGTAACAATTCGAACGTTTCGACCATCTAGGTCAACTGTAGGTTCAAAACATTGGTTAAATATATTGGTGGCACTAAAGCTTTACAAAAGGTGATCAATGCAATCGAAGTGATTAAACAGAAATTGAATGTAGTCAGGATGTCCGAGGAATCTGAAGACGCAAATGATCAATCCGGTAAATTGGGTGCAGACATGCGTGGATGATTGGTTTGATCACTTAAGGCAACATTAGATATAGAGAAGTTGATGTCTTTAGTGATGATTGGCACCAAAAAGTTTCACAAGTGGGCCATGATTCACAAGTGATTTGTTTCACCTATAAGTAAAAGACAATGTCCATTTGGAACCATAACACCCATAACAATCCTTAGCAATTGAAACTTTAAAATCATAGCTTTGGCCACCTCAAACCTATTTGTCATGATCAAGTGCAAATGCCTACTCTGCCTTATATAGATTTTCGCATCTACACATAAAACATGGTGCTCATTCGACCACAAGAACCCCCACAACTGTCATTAATAGTCAAAACTATGAAATTACATTTTTTTAATAGCCTAACCTTGTCTACAGGTTTTAGGTGCCCAAACAAACACCAGTATCCATTAAAAACATTCATTCAAAGAAGAAGGTTACCATCTAATTGTTGAAACCCTCATAACAGTCTTTAATGGTCAAAATTGCAAAATCATAAATTTTCCCGGCCCAACCCTATTCATCAATAATGATAAACTATTTCCAAAAGACCAATGTAACGAGAATGATAACAACAAGAAGAAAAACAAGTTACCTAACTGTAGTCATCCCTTCGGTAGCCAACTCATGGACTAATTTCATAGGCTCAATTTGCCTTATGCAAACATCAACTGCTCTCTCCACACTTTCAAGGCATTCCAGAACATCACTATGACTATTTCCCGATGTAACCTCATCCGACCAACCTCGAGGAATCGCCCACTCAAAAAATTTGCAATAGTCAATAGAATCGCTTTCAGTCGTTGGGCTATTCAGCACCTGCTCCTACAAGTGCAGCACATGTCATTAGCAATATACATGCCTTATATCAATGCTAACAAATAATATCATCCCACTAAAAATATTACCTCAGATTTTAATCGACAAATATAAAACAACTTCTGCGGGGTATTTTGAGTTGTTGAAATTCGAAGAATGCATTTTTGTTTGCAATAGCAATACTTAGTATCATATTGCAAACTACTCGGAGATTGATTCTCGACACTCCATTGGCTATTCATACCTACAAGTGTTCAATAACTCACGATAATGACATCCATATCTTAATCAACATTAAACACTTCATTTTCATTAGCACTGAACTAAGCAACATTCAAATATTCATTTACAAAGGTCCTTACAATAATCAATTAAGGAAAAAATGTAACAAAGTAAAGTGCATGTGGTCAAGCAACGTCAACAAATTCACGGGTGGCTAAACCGAAATGAACCGGAAGCATAGGGGTCGTGCCGGAAACACAAGGGAAACACCTCCACAGCAGTTGATTGCAAGGGCCTAAGAAACCCTCCAACAGCCGCTAAAACTAGTTTTGAGCATCCTGTAAATGGTCAACAAAAGGTGCCTTCGATGGATAGTGAACAGTAAACCGATGCTCCATCTTCCTCCGAATGGTAAATGATGTAACCGGTTCTGGTCATGTACCAATTTGTTTTATTTTTGGATAAGTACCTCGTCATTTGACCTACTCCCAGGAGAGGATGGTCGAGCTCCCTGGTGGCGAACTGCCTGGGGGAGAGTTATGCCGAGATCCCTGATGATGAACTGCCTGGGGGAGAGTTATGCCAAGATCCCTGATGGCGAACTGCTTGGGGGAGAGCTATGCTGAGCTCCCTGATGGCAAACTACCTGGGGGAGAGCTATGCCGAGCTCCCTGATGGCAAACTCCCTTGGGGAGAGCTATGCCGAGCTCCCTGGTGGTGAGCTACCTTGGTGGACTTGGCCTGTGACTCAGAGGGTGGTGGAGCTCCCTGGTGTAGCGCAACCCGGCTGCCCTTTGCATGAGGTGATCTTCTCTCCTTTGTAGGTGGCAGGAGCTGAGGGACCTGCGAGAACTCCATCTTTTCCTCCTCCTTGTATGCGGCGGGAGCTGAGGAACTTGCGAGAATTGAATCAGAGGACCCGGGGGTATTTACCCGACAGGGACTCTCCGATGCTTATGTTAGCACTCTTATTGTAGAGAGCTTGAAGATAATATTTGAGAAATGAGAGAGCTAGAGAGCGGGGATTACCTCCATTTTTTCCCCTCTTATTGTCTTTGGGGGTCGAAGTCCTTATATAGCGGTGTCCTGTCAAATCAGGCGTAACCGCCTCTGTCAAGTCAGGCATAACCGCCTCTGTCTCTTTGCCATAACCGTTACTGCCAGAGCTGAGGTGGCGGGTGCAGGTAGCTGTTGCAGAGTATGGCTCTGCTAGGCAAGGGATAGCTCTCAGGGCTGGTAGGCACGGTGCCACCTGGCGAGAGATGTGGGCACAGGTCTCCAGATCTGTCAGGTACGATTGTCAGGCAGGAGATCTTCCTGTGATATGCCGAACTGCTCTTCCGCAAGCTACCCTGTACCGAGCTACCATGCAAGTGGCGAGCTGTCTGTTAGTGGTGAGCTACCTGTGGCAAGCTTTGTCGAGCTGCCTATGGCGAGCTATGCCGAGCTGTTTGTTAGTGGCAAGCTGCTTATGGCAAGCTCTGCCAAGCTGCCCGTGGCGAGCTATGCGAGTTGTATGTTAGTGGCAAGTTGCCTGTGGCAAGCTCTGCCTTGCTGCCTGTGGCAAGCTATGCCGAGCTGTCTATAAGTGGCAAGCTCTTCCAAGCTATCCAGTTGTCAAGAGGCTGCACTTGGTTGGCATGAGGTGCCAGGTGTCACAATTTCACTGGAGGGCCAAATCCGACCTCATCATTTGCCCCCCACTCCCGAGCTGAGAGTAATTCAGTGAAGGGAGTAGATTTCTTCTTTTGGCCCATAAATCGACGAGCTAGTAAGTGCTGATCCAATTCCTTGGCGAGCTGCCTATAAGGTGAGGAGGTCTCCGCCAGTTCAATATTGTAGCCCTTAGGCTCTGGGGGCAATTTATAGTTCACTTTTGCTGATTTTGCCCTTGTTGAGGAAGCGACTGGGTTTTTGGCAATAATGTGGCCCATAGGCTTTGGGAGCGACTTGTAGTCCACTCTTCTTGATTTTTCCCATGCTGAAGAGGCGACTGGGTCTTAAGCAGTAATGTGGCCCGTAGGCTTTGGGAGTGACTCATAGTCCACTCTTCTTGACTTTGCCCATGCCAAAGAGGCGACTAGGTCTTAAGCAGTAATGTGGCCTGTAGGCTTTGCCTGTGAGGTGACGAGCTGACCAGGTGTCGAGCTACCTGTGAGGTGTCAGGCTGATCAGGTGCCGAGCTACCTGTGAGGTGTCAGGCTGACCGGGTGTCGAGCTACTTGTGAGGTGCTGAGCTACCTATGAGGTGTCAGGCTAGCTAGGTGCCAAGCTACCTGTGAGGTGTAAGGTTGACCGAGTGTCGAGCAACCTGCGAGGTGCCGAGCTGACCAGGTGACTAGCTACCTGTGATTGCACTGCATCAACCTCATAATGTTTCCATGATTTTTTGCTCGGAATTTTTTTAGAACATTTTGATGTCAATGCAAATTGTTATTTCTACCTACAATGTCAAATTAATGTTTCCAACACATGCAAGTGACATTGATTTCATATATATATGATGTGGCAGTACATATTTGTCTTATGAAAAATTACGAACAAGCCCATTGCAGATTTCTGAATTCCACTACAGACCTATAAACATTCAAAATGTCAAATACTCCCACTCTATATACCAATGCTTACCTGCAAATTGGCGTTGGGCACAGTTCGCACAAGCTTTTACCTCCCACTTCGTCACCAGCAAGCGGTGCCCGCGAACTGAGGAGAGCCTCCTCGGTATAATCTAGAAGGAAGGAGAGTCCATCCGGGGCTATATCAAGCGGTTTAACAATGCATGTCTGCAAATACCACGCCTAGACCATGCGGTGCGACTCACGGCAACCAAGAGAGGCGTGACACACAAAGAGTTCAAGTGGCACATGGTTGTCAACCAGCCCACAACCATAGCCGAGTTCCTTAAGCTTGTAGATAGGTTTATAGCAACAGAGGAAGATATCAACCAGAATAGCAAAAGCGCGCATAAGATGAGGAAGAGGGAAGGTGAATCCTCAAGCCAGGGAGACAATCAGAAGAGGAAGGACCTAGCTCGGGGAACAAGGCCAGGCCAGCCGTTCTGAGCTCCTGCGGCACAGCTGTTCTGAGCTCCCGCGGTAGACCAGACTGGCTATACACAATTGAATGCAAAGCGGGCCGAAATCATGATAGCAATCAAGGACGCCCCTTATGTAAAGTGGTTGCCCCGTCTGAGAGGGAACCCTAGTGAAAGAAATAAGAACTTATATTGTACCCTAAAAAAGATCACGGTCAAAGTACCAAAAATTGTAAAAATCTCCACGACGAGATAGAAGAGCTCATCCATCGCGGATATCTGAGAAATTTTGTACATAATAATCATAAGAATAATAAGGCAGGTCGGCAGGGAGAGCAAGCTAAGGATGCTCCCGAATCCAGCAACAGACCAGCAGAGCAGGCACAGAGGCATCCCACGGAGGAGAGACCGGCTCGAGGGACTATCCACGTGATAGTTGGAGGGTCAATCGTTGCGGGCTGCACCTTGGTGCGGCTCGGACATCAGCTCACGAAACCGCCAGTGAAGAACGGAACCTACCAAAGCGGCCAAGGACAGAAGACCCAATCCTCTTCACAGAAGACGATGCGCACGGGGTCCACTACCCCCACGATGACACACTCATAGTGAAGGTGAAGATCAACGATTTTGAAGTCAGGCGTGTCCTGGTTGACTCTAGAAACTCAGCGGACATCCTCTTCAAGGCCGTGTTCGACAAGCTCCAGCTGCGAGAGGTTGACCTGATGCCCGCAAACATCCCCTTGCTGGGTTCCAGGGAGAATAAGTCAGACCCCTGGGAAGGATAACTTTACCTGTGGAGGTTGGCACATGGCCCAGCATAGTGAGGCTCAACCACGAGTTCTTGGTAGTCGCAACTCTCTCCCCCTACAATGCCATAATAGGTCGGTCGATGACCCACGTCCTACGAGCTGTGGTCTCTACTTACTATCTAGTGATGAAGTTCCCTACAGACTTTGGAGTGGGAGTAGCGCGAGGTGACCAGCTTGAGTCTCGCAAGTGCTATGTCACCGCCCTCAAAGGGAAAACCAAGGTGGCCGACGACCTCGAACTGTAGAGGCCCACAGAACAAAGTGAGGAACGAGCTGCGTCCACGGATGAAATGATTGTCGTCCCGACATCAGCAGAGGACCAAACTCGGACACTTCAGATCGGTGCCTTAGTCTAAGAACCCCTGCGATCCCAACTAGTAAGTTTCATACTTCAGAATTTAGATGTTTTCGCATGGTCCGTGGCAGAAACACCCGTCATTGACCCTAGCATCATAACTCACAGACTTAATACTGACCCTGTAATTAGGCCCGTTAGACAAAAAGAAACGCAACTTAGCCCCTGAGCGCTGGAAGGTGATCTACGAAGAGGTCGGGAAACTTCTCGTAGCCAATTTCATAAGAGAAGTCCATTACCCGAACTGGGTGGCCAACCCCATTTTGGTAAAAAAGGCTAACGGTAAATGGTGCATGTGTGTCGACTATACCAACCTGAACCAAGCTTGCCTAAAGGACTGCTTCCCACTCCCCAGGATCGAACGACTAGTGGATGCGACCTCAGGACATTAGTTGCTGAGTTTCCTAGATGCCTACTCAGGCTACAACCAGATCAGGATGGACCTAGCAGACAAAGAAAAGACCACCTTCATAACCGAGGTCGGCCTATACTGTTACAAGGTCATTGATCGGCCCAAAAATAGAGTGTTATGTAGACGACATGGTTGTCAAGACCCAATTTTCACACGATTTAATACAAGACTTGCATTCAGTTTTTGAAATCCTGCTTAGATTTAACATGAAATTGAAACCAAATAAGTGTGTCTTCGGTGTCACCTCGGGTAAATTCCTGGGATACATCGTTAACCGACACGGCATCGAGGCTAACCCAGACAAAATAAAGGCCATCTTAGATATTAGGCCACCCCGAAAGATGAAGGAGGTTCAAAGGCTTAATCATCGAATAGCTGCTTTGAGCTGCTTCATGTCCAAATCGGCAGACCCTACCCTTCTTTAAAGCAATTAAGAACAAGGGTTTTGAATGGACCGAACAGTGCCAGCTCGCATTCGACGAGCTCAAGAAGTACCTCGCTAGCATACCAGTCTTGACCCGACCCAAAGAGGGTGATGTTTTAGAACTATACCTCTTGGCGAGCGACGAGGTAGTCAGCTCAGCACTAATAAAAGAGGTATACCGTGTCCAACGACCTATCTACTATGTTAGTTAAATGTTGCAGGGAGTAGAGACATGATATACAAAGATAGAAAAACTAGCCTACGCGTTGGTTATCGCGGGTCGGAAGCTCCGTTCGTACTTCCAAGCTCACACTGTCGTCGTCATCAACAACAAACCTCTGAGGCAAGTCCTACTCAAGCCCGAGGTCTCTAGTCGACTGACAAAGTGGGTCGTTGAGCTCAACGAGTACGACCTTCAATATAAGCCTTGAACTGCTATTAAGGCCCAAGCCTTGGCGAATTTCGTGGCAGAGTGCACCTTCAGCTCTAAAGTCCCCAGGCCGGTTGAGCACGAGGCCCCCAGTTCGGGCGAGCCCAGAGCTCCCAGGCCGGTCGAGTCTGAGCACCGTGAGGTAGTAGCCAGTGCGGCATCTCTCCTAGTTAGGCCAAGCGCGAATTGGGATGAGGAGCCCTAGATCCTTCAAATGGATGGCTCCTTGAACCAGCAGGGTAGCAGAGTCGGGATAGTTCAGCACAGTCCAAGTGGCATGAAATTGGAGTACGCACTATGCTTCGAGTTCATCACGTCCAACAATGAAGTGGAATATGGGCTAGCCCTGACCAAAGAAGCGAAAGCCAAACATATCATCATCTGCAGTGACTCCCAGCTCGTGGTCAACCAAGTTATAAGTGAATACGAAGCTCAGGAACCGACCATGATTGCCTACATAGCCAAAGTAAGAGAGGCCCTGCTCAAATTCCAATCAAACTTCATCAGACAAATCCCAAGGTCGGAGAACTCTAAGGCCGACACCCTATCCCGACTAGCCAGCAACAGTGATAACACCATGAGGACCATGTATATAGAGGACCTGCCTCAGCCTAGTATTCTCGGAGGGAGGGGGCAGAGGAGGTCGCACCTGTCGTTCGAGCAGAGCCAAGCTAGATTGACCCGCTTGTGAGCTTCCTGCTACACGGGACCCTCCCTACGGATCGCAATGCCACTAGAAGGGTAGAGCGGCAGGCGACCAAATATGTCATGATAGACGAACGGCTGTACCAAAGATCCTACACGCTCCCCTACCTGCATTGCTTGCGACCCTCCAAAACTGAATTCGTACTTCGTGACACTCATGAGGGCCTATGTGGCGGACACTTGGGGGGCAGAGCCCTCACCCAGAAAGCGCTATGACAGGGATACTACTGGCCAACATATTGTTGTAAAGGTTATTCAAGCTTTGGATCCTTAGCTAAATCCTCCCTGTTCTCAAGACATAATCCACATCCATTCATCGATTGTTTTGATGACAGAAGTAACCCCATTAATAGTTGTGTTTTTGAATGCCACCTATATCATTTCAGTAGTTCAACTCAAGAGAGTTAGAGGCTCAAAGTAGAATTTTGAGTAGAACCTTCTAGAGCTAGAGCATGCAAATGAGAGGAGTGGAGGGAGTATCTTAGCAGTGATTCCCAAAATAAAGATTAGAGAGATGGACGCTACCTCAAATTCAAGCTCCAAGAGATAGACACAAGAATGGCAAATGCCCTTGGTCGTGTCATGCTTGCAGAGGTACCGACCATTGCAATTGACCTCATCAAAATCGAGGTCAACTCCTCTGTTTTCAATGATGAGTTCATCGTTCACCACCTTGGCCTCATCCCCAACGGACAGTGCAAGTATTTCTCTATCAAGTTCCACCTCAAAGTCCACTATCACTCCGACCCTTTCGTCATCCCTGTCGATGTCGCCCAATTAATATGTTGAGTCTGGTGGTTACAACGCTTCCGAGCAGAGGGGTATACTTATCGTGAAATTGCGTTGTGGGCAAGAGCGGAGGTGGGAGTGATAGCTGGAAAGGGGATAGGAAGAGAGATTGGATCTAGAGCAGCCTAACAAGTGCTTATCACATTGATCCCAATACTCATCAAGTTGTACTGGCTGACCTTACAGAGGTATACACTAACCATGATGAGGTGATAATGAAACCAGAAGCAATGGGGGAAGTGAGGACTTTTGAGATATATGGTAAAGAAAATAGTTTCATTTTCACTGTTAACTCTAATGTTTTCGAAGTGAGCCACCGGTTCTAATAGTTCAAGTCGTGCCACGTCATATATATATATATAAATGTGTGTGTGTGTATAAATATATATTTTATTAACAAATAATGTGTAAATATATTTTAGATATGTATATATATTTTTATATTTAATTATATTTTTTAATTCTTTTTTATAAAAATATTAAAAATTACAATTTGAGGTTCAAAAAGCTTTTTTTATTGAAATAGCAGCGCTTACAGCTCCTTGGAATGCATAGATCTCGAAAAGTTACCCAAAATAAAAAAAAAATTACCCCAATCAGATATCAAAGTGCAAAGTTATGGCTTTTGAAAGTTTGCATACATTGAGTGTGCAACCCGATGACCAAGTTGAATGGGTCAGCGGACAAACCGGTTGGGTCAAATAATTCTTGACCAAGTCAATGGTTTTTGGCCATCTGATAGGTCTTGACTGAACTAGCCCCAGAATCTTGGTTGGGTAACGGTTCAAACAGTTTGACCATCTAGGTCAACTGTAGGTTCAAAACATTGCTTAAATCTATTGGTGCCATTAAAGCTTTACAACTGGTGATCAATGCAATCGAAGTGATTAAACAGAAATTGAATGTAGTCAGGTTGTCTGGGGAATTTGAAGACGCCAATGATCAGTTTGGTAAATTGGGTGCACACATGCGTGGATGATTGGTTTGATCACTTAAGGCAACATTAGATATAGAAGAAAAGTTGATGTCTTTGGTGATGATTGGCACCAAAGCGTTTCACAAGTGGGCCCTGATTCACAAGTGATTTGTTTTACCTATAGGTAAAAGACAATGTCCATTTGGAACCATAACACCCATAAAAGTCCTTAACAATTGAAACTTTAAAATCATAGTTTTTTCCTCCTCAAACCTATTTTTCATGATCAAGTACAAATACATTCTCTGCCTTATATAGATTTTCGCATCTACACATAAAAGATGGTGCCCATTCGACCACTAGAACCCCCACAATAGTCATTAATAGTCAAAACTATGAAATTACATTTTTCTTACTAGCCTAACCTTGTCTACAGGTTTTAGGTGCCCAAACAAACACCGCTATCCATTAAACACATTCATTCAAAGAAGAATGTTCCCATCTAATTGTTGAAACCCTCATAACAGTCTGTAATGGTCAAAATTGCAAACTCACAAATTTTCCCGGCCCAACCCTATTCATCAATAATGATAAACTATTTCCAAAAGACCAATGTAAGGAGAATGATAGCAAAAAGAAGAAAAACAAGTTGCCTAACTGTAGTCATCCCTTCAGTAGCTAACTCATGGACTAATTTCATAGATTCAATTTTCTTTATGCAAACATCAACTGCTCTCTCCACATTTTCAAGGCATTCCAGAACATCACTATGACTATTTCCTGATGTAACCTCATCCGACCAACCTCGAGGAATCGCCCACTCAAAAAATTTGCAACAACTAATAGAATTGCTTTTAGTCATTGGGCTATTGAGCACCTGCTCCTACAAGTGCAACACATGTCATTAGCAATATACATGCCTTATATCAATGCAAACAAATAATATCATCCCACTAAAAATATTACCTCAGATTTTAATCGACAAATATAAAACAACTTTTGCGGGTTATTCTGAGTTGTTGAAATTTGAAGAATGCATTTTTGTTTGCAATAGCAATACTTTGTATCATATTGCAAACTACTCGGAGATTGATTCCCGACACTCCATTGGCTATTCTTACCTACAAATGTTCAATAACTCACGATAATGACATCTATATCTTAATCAACATTACACACTTCATTTTCATTAGCACTGAACTAAGCAACATTCAAATATTCATTTACAAAGGTCCTTACGGCAATCAATTAAGGAAAAAATGTAACAAAGTGAAGTGCCTGTGGTCAAGCAGCGTCAACGAATGGGTGGCTAAACCAAAATGAACCGGAAGCATAGGGGTTGTGCCAGAAACACGAGGGAACCACCTCCACAGTAGTTGAATGCAAGGGCCTGAGAAACCCTCCAACGGTCACTAAAACCAGCTTTGAGCATCCTGTAAATGGTCAACAAAAGGTGCCTTCGACGGACGGTGAACAGTAAACTGATGCTCCAGCTTCCTCCAAATGGTAAATGATGTAACCCGTTCTGGTCATGTACCAATTTTTTTTTTTTTTGCTAAGTACCTCATCATTTGACCTGCTCCCAAGAGAGGATGGTGGAGCTCCCTGGTGGCGAACTATCTGGGGGAGAGCTGTGCCGAGATCCCTGATGGCGAACTACCTGGGGGAGAGCTATGTCGAGCTCCCTGATGGTGAACTGTCTGGGGGAGAGCTATGCCGAGCTCTCTGATGGCGAAATGCCTGGGGGAGAGCTATGCCGATCTCCCTAGTGGTGAGCTACCGTGGTGGACTCGTTATTTGTCCTACTCCTAGGCGGCCTGTGACTTAGAGGGTGGTGGAGCTCCCTAGTGTAGCGCAACCCGACTGCCCTCTGCATGAGATGATCTTCTCTCCTTTGTAGGCAACAGGAGCTGATGGACTTGCGAGAACTCCATCTTTTCCTCCTCTTTGTAGGTGGTGGAAGCTAAGGAACCTGCGAGAATTGAATCAGAGGACCCGGGGGTATTTACCCGGCAGGGACTCTCCGATGCTTAAGTTAACATTCTGATTGTAGAGAGCTTGAAGATGATATTAGAGAAATGAGAGAGCTAGAGAGCGGGGATTACCTCCATTTTTTCCCCTCTTCTTGTCTTTGGGGATCGGAGTCCTTATATAGTGGTGTCCCATCAAATCAAGCGTAACCACCTCTATTAAGTCAGGCATAACCGCCTCTGTCTCTCTGCTGCAGCCATTACTGCCAGAGCTAAGGTGGCGGGTGTAGGCAGTTGTTGTAGAGTACGGCTCTACTAGGCAAGGGATCGCTCTTAGGGCTAGCAAGCACGGTGCCGCCTGGCGAGAGACGTGGGCGCAGGTCTCCAGATCTGTCAGGTACGTTGTCAGGCAGGAGATCTTCCTGCGGTATGCCAAACTGCTCTTCCGCGAGCTACCTTGTACCGAGCTACCTTGCAAGTGGCGAGCTATCTGTTAGTGGCAAGCTGCATGTGACAAGCTCTGTCGAGCTGCCTATGGCGAGCTATGTCGAGCTGTCTGTTAGTGGCAAGCCTCGCCGAGCTGCCTGTGGCGAGCTATGTCGAGCTATCTGTAAGTGGCAAGCTGCCTGCGGCAAGCTCTTCCGAGCTACCCAGTTGTCAAGAGGCTGCACTTGGTTGGCATGAGGTGCCAGGTGTCATAATTTCACTAGAGGGCCAAATCCGCCCTCATCATTTGCCCCCCACTCTCAAGCTGAGAGTAACTCAGCGAAGGGAGTAGATTTCTTCTTTTGGCCCGAAAGTCGACGAGCTAGTAAGTGCTGATCCAATTCCATAGGCTTTGGGAGATGCCTGTATGTGGCGAGTTGCCTGCAAGTGGCGAGTTGCCTGTAAGGTGAGGAGCTCTCCACCAGTTCAGTACTGTAGCCCTTAGGCTCTAGGGGCAACTTATAGTTCACTTTTGCTGATTTTGCCCATGTTGAGGAAGTGACTGGGTTTTTGGCAATAATGTGGCCCGAAGGCTTTGGGAGCAACTCGTAGTGCACTTTTCTTAACTTTGCCCATGCCGAAGAGGCAACTGGTCTTAAGTAGTAATTTGGCCTGTAGGCTTTGGAAGCGACTCATAGTCCACTCTTCTTGACTTTGCCTGTGCCAAAGAGGTGACTGGGTCTTAAGCAATAATGTGGCCCGTAGGCTTTACCTGTGAGGTGCCAAGCTGACCAGGTGACGAGCTACCTATGAGGTGTCGGGTTGACTGGGTGTCGAGCTACCTGTGAGGTGCCGAGCTAACCAGGTGTCGAGCTACCTGTGAGGTGTCAGGCTGATCGGGTGTTGAGCTACCTGTGAGGTGTCAGGTTGACTGGGTGCTGAGCTACCTGTGAGGTGTCGAGCTGACTAGGTGCCGAGCTACCTGTGAGGTGTCAGGCTGACCGAGTGCCGAGCTACCTGTGAGGTGTCAGGTTGACCAGGTGCTGAGCTACCTATGAGGTGCCGAGCTGACCAGGTGCCGAGCTACCTGTGATTGCGCTGCATCAGCCTCGTAATGTTGATCACCCACTCCTACAAGAAGCTACTAGGAGCTCGACCTTCAGGGGTAGCACTACTAACTTTAGGTCACTAGCTCACACGGGAGCCTTGGAAGGCTCGACCAGCGAGGGTGCCTATGTAGTCTGTTGGCCGCCAACTCCCGCAAAAGCCACGAAGAGCTCATCTTTGTAGAGGGGACCTTGCGGAGAGGACTGATGAGGTTTTATCTGAATTGAAAGTAAAGTTGGTAGAGCTTTTTAGTATGCTAACTCCTTTCATAGTCTTTGAGTTCATAAAAAATGTAAATTGTAAAGCAAGAGCTTCAATTTCTAAAAAGTGAGGACTTAGCTTTCTGGGAGAAGAGGACTTAGCTTTTGTAGGATGAGAACTTAGTTTTTTATAGTGTTTTCCCATAGACGGCGCCAATTGATGTAACCGGTTCTGGTCACATACCAATTTTTTTTTATTTTTTGCTAAGTACCTCGTCATTTGACATGCTCCCAGGAGAGGATGGTGGAGCTCCCTGGTGGCGAATTGCCTAGGGGAGAGCTATGCCGAGCTCCCTGATGGCGAATTGCCTAGGGGAGAGCTATGCCGAGCTCCCTGATGGCGAACTGCTTGGGGGAGAGCTATGCCGAACTCCCTGATGGCGAACTGCCTGAGGGAGAGATGCGCCGAGCTGTCTTTTAATGGCAAGCTGCCTGTGGTAAGCTCTACCGAGCTGCCTGTGGAAAGCTATGCTGAGCTGTTTGTAAGTGGCAAGCTGCATGTGGCAAGCTCTTCCAAGCTGTCTATAAGTAGCAAGCTGCCTGTGGCAAGCTCTTCCGAGCTGCTCAGTTGTCAAAAGGCTACACTTGGTTGGCATGAGGTGCCAATTGTCACGATTTCACTAGAGGGCCAAATCCGCCCTCATCAGTAAACATTGAGTGTCGTCCATAGTTGGTGAACGGTGAACACAGGAGGATCTAAGAATGTTTCAACGTCTTAAATAAGGAAGACCGATGATAAAACAACGAACACAGGTAAAGATGAAGCTCCGGTAATGAAATGGCAAACACAAGTAGAGATGAAGCTCCAATGATGAGCAAGAGATGAAGCTCTGATGATGAGAGATGAAGCTTCGGTGATGAAACGGCGAACACTGATAGAGAAATGGCTTTGAGAAATTTCGAAATGGGGAACAAAGATAGAGATGAAGAGAGATGAAGCTCCGGCGATGAAAAAACTGAAAATTTTTGAAATTGAGAAGCTTCAGTGATGAAACGACTCTTTGAAATTTCGAAATGGGGAAGCTCCGGTGATGAGAGATGAAAAACTTAGGTGATTAAAAGACTCTTAAAAATTTCAAAATGAGGAAGACGCTATAAATTCGAAATAGGAAAGACGATTAATGTTTCATAGAGGGGTATAATGGGTATAATACTTAAACTTATGCTGACATGGGGGGAGAGGAGGAGCCGTAACAAATTTCGAATTTGTTGGTTGGGGCTGGCATGGGTTTCGATTTCCGTACGTCTCCCTTCGAAATTTCAATTTCTAAGGGGGAGCTGGCTGAAGAAACCCCTTTGTTTAAGCACTTCTACTGCATTGATCACCATCTGTAAAGCTTTAATGGCGCCAATAGATTCAACAATGAAAATGAAACTATCTTCTTTAACATATATGTCAACAAGTCCTGGCTTCCCCATTGTGCTTTACTTTCGCTATCCCCTCATTAAGTGTATGCCTCAGGATCAACCTTTACAACCTTATGAGTATTGGGATCAATGTCAAAAGTCTTGTTGGGCTACTCTCAATCCAATCTTCACTAATATGAATATTTGGTTCATACATGAAAGTCACATTGGGTGCAGGCGACCACTTTGCGTGGTCTTTTCCTATCCCCTTCCCAACTAGCGCTCTTACCTTACTCTCAGCTCTTGTCCACAACACAATTTCACCATAAGTATACCCCTCTGCTCAAAAGCGTTGTAGCCACCAGACTTTGCATACTGGGCGACATTGGGATGATGGAAGGGTTGGAGATTTTGAAGTCACAGCTGATAACGTCAAGGGTAAAGGTCGGAGTGGTGGTGGATTTTGAAGTGGAACTTGATAGAGCAATACTCACACTGGCCATCCAGGATGAGGCCAAGGTGGTGAGTAAATCCTATATTTAAGTTATTTTTTACTAAAAAATGCTATTAATTAAATCCATGTCAATATATTTAATAATATAAACCCATATATTTTTAAAACTAACTCAAAAACAAAATCATTCTTTGTCCAAGCCGAGGCTAAGAAATTTAACCATCCCAATCAAATTGATCAACCTATGAAGTCTTATTTAGGTAATAAAATTTTCAAAATGGAATGAATATAGAAAATTACAAAAATGTAAAAAAAATTAGACACATTTATGATATTTTTATTAATTAAATTAAAACAATAGGTGTAATAAATAAGAATTATTTTTGTTTATAATGAAAATGAAATACATAATTTAGATTTGACCAAAAATAAAATTATTTTATTATTTAGCAAAAGGGTTCGACTATGATATGGAAAATATATGATATTGGAAAAACAATTGACCAATAATTTGGAATCATAAACATGGTAGCGAATCATGTGTTATTTATCAAAATTCATGGGTGGGTTTTGATTGGTCAAAATTCTTTCCATATCATATCTTTCCCGCATCATAGATTTTCCCTTGGCAAAAATCAATAGTTCAACTTTTGGGTCAAATGTGTTAATACTTAATGTCATAAAATAAATAATAAAAAATCATAAAATAAAAATTAAAAAATAAAATAATACATATGTTTTGTAAAGAAAAACATTCAAGAACATGTATAACATCATATAATTATCATATTAAACAAAAAGTAAGTGTGACATCAAAATTATTTCTACACACAAAACCACAAAAAGAAAATACAAGAAAAATTGAACACATCTTAATTTTATATTTACACTACTATTAAAAATATGAATAAGATTGTGAAATTTTCTTTTGATTAAAATACTCATTTTTGGATTTAGTCCTTATTTAATTGTGACATTTAAATTGTAAATTAAACTACTACTGTTCACATCATTCCCCTCTATTTAAATCTTACATTTCTTTATAAATGAACAAGAAAAGATACACTAAAAAGATAAAACATTACAAAAAGAAGAATCTAGAGAAGCATATAGGCCTATCAAAGATACTTGAAACTTTACAATTTGATCCAATTATCACATATTTGGATGAAGTGCTTATGTAATTAGATTTTGATTTTGCAATTTGCAACCAATTAATAATAATAAACAAAATAAAAATATATATTTATAAAAATTTGTGAATACATTATTACTATCATTATCATCATCATCTAGAATTGCCATGTACAAAGCATGTGTACGCTTATTAGTGAGAGAAAATAGATCAAAATAATTTGACCACCTATAAGGAAGACCATCGACAACACTTATACAAAGAAATGATTTATTGCAAGTTGAAGGAGGGTATAAGAAATGATTAAGTGGCCATAATTAAACAATGGATACGACATTTAAACCTAATGGAATGACCAAACTTGATTCTAGCTGACCAGCTTGACCACTTGGAATAAGGTTAGGATGATGACGATGATGAAAACTGTAACCCAATTTCATAATCCATGTGTCAATAAACTAGTAAATGCCTAGAATGTGAAGGGACGTCTAGGTACCACCGAAAATGATGAACTGAGTTATTGGCTTGGGATTATTCCTGAATTCATAGCCTAATCTCCATGGAATTAAAAGGCTAAAGCATAGTTGAGGTGTAATGGCCAAAAGGGTGAGGCATAAGGCTCAAGGCATTGCAAAGCATAAGCCTCAAAGCTTAAGAAAAAATTAATTAAAGTTTATAAATTGATAAAAATAACATATAAGAGTTTGATTTGTTTTATTCGTTTTTCATTTTTATTATTTTTATTTGACCCATAATTATTGAAGTGCTTCTTCCATATATTGACCTAGGCAATCCATTCTAACATATGCCTATGCTAATCACATAAGCAAATCCATTCCACTTCAATAATGTGGTTAGCTTCATTTTGACAAAGACTTAACCCTTAAAGCAAAACCTATGTGCCTTGCCTTAATGTGTGTACTCCTCACACCTTAAGGCTTAAATCTTTTAAAATAATGCATGGAATCAATCATAAAGAAGGCCACGTCACTCATGTTTAATAGCATCTTAATTAAAAGGTGTTTGGCTCCATTGTGTTGCGCAGGTAATCCATTTTATAAGTAAACGAAATTGCTTGTAATTAAAACATTTTTCATTGCTTCTTTAGGAAATGCATTTGGCATCGATGCTCACCACATAAGCAAAAAAGAGCGTTCTACATGGAATGCACATCTTTAAGAAGCATTTCATTGAGACCTTTCTTGTTCCTAATTTGCATACATGTAACATGCACACATGCAAGATTCCAATATAAAGGCTCAAGATTCACAATTAAAGATAAAAAAAAAATGATCTCTTATACCTAATTCGACTCACAAATATACTATACCTAGTTTAACTTAACTTTGTAAAGCAGAGATCAAACAAGACAAATGATCACCCATGTTTTTCATTTAAAACTAGGGATGTAATTGAGTCATGCCGAGCTGAGTATCAAGATGTTTGAACTCGAGCTTGACTCAAAAACATATAGTCTGAAACTTGACTCAAGATTGATTGAGTTTCATGTTTCTGTCTCGAACTCTACTCAAGTTGATACTTGCAAAATACTTGAGCTTGGCTTGATTCGAGCCAATTATAAATAAATTAGTATTAAAAATTATAAATAAAATATATATTATGAAAATCAATTATAAATTTATTTATTTATATTATAAATAAGTTAATGCCAAAATATTAATGTTTATTTATATTATGAATACAAATATATTAAAAAGTAGCATTTTATTACGAGCTTGATTAGGCTCGCTAGACACTTGAGGCAGGTATTATGAAGTTCAAATTCGACCTAACCAATGTCAGCTCTTTTAATGAAATGAAAAATAACAAAGTATACTTTTACAAAGATAAAACTTTACAAGACAAATGATCACCCCATTTGATTTATTTTTTCATTCTTTTCATTTATGGGGATAAAAACTTGAAGAAAATGAGGTGAAAATGAAAAACAAGCAATCTATTTTTCATATTTTTCATTTATGGTGATACAAACTTACATGCACATCTACATTTTAGAGGTGGACCTTGGTGGAAGTGAAGAGGGTAGAAAGGGGTTAGGGCATTTTTCTCGATTCGAGTGGGGTACCGAAGACCTTGTATGTAAAGCAAACCACTGGGTCAAGCTTAATTTGATATGCCAAGTAGACCCATGTCATATTGGATTAGAGGGTGTTTGGTTTTGTGAGCGTTTTCTTGAAAAAATGCCACCACATCAGCACCACTTAGGCATTGGCATTTATTGAACATGAAACCATTGTTTGGTTTCAATGTTTATCAAATAAATGTAAGAAAAAAAAAACAAAAATGTTTAGATTTATGTGCATGAGTCATTTGAGGAACTTCAAATTCTGGTTTCTCCCAACAACCCCACGTTTAAATGCATTTCTTACTTGGATCTGATGTGGCATCTTACATGGGAGGTCTAAGAAATGATCCAGTGCATTGCAGATCTATCTTGCCCATGTTCGATATTTATCATTCTATCATTGTTAGGATACCGATTATGAGCCACTGGATGTGATTTGCACGTAGAATTGACCGTTGGATCTCAATATCAGTCATTAAATACATGTATGAGTACTCTAGGCCATTAGAAAAGAATGATAATGTTCCAACAAAGCTAAACAGTGTCACATTGGATCAATTAGGGTATTGCTTGAAACGCCCCAACCAAACAGAAAAATGAAAAAAACGTTTCTTGTATGTTGAGGTGGCATATGGTTTTATGGAGTGCTACTTGAAACACCCAACCATGCAAACAACAAAAACAAGAAATGCTTAAAGTGATGTTTTCAATAGAAGTGTTTGTCTAAGAAACACCTATCTATAAAAAGGCATAGGGGGATGATTCGACCATGTATGGGGAATATCTTCCTATTTGTATTTTTTATTCCTGGAGAGATATTCCCAATGCACGATTGTAAATGGTTGTACGGACGATGTGAGCATGGTCTTGTGAGGACTGAATCCAAATTCCATTTGGGGAATCCTGAGGTAGAATTGGTTCCCAATTGTTTATCACATAACTAGCTTTCCAAGCGGGTGTTTGGCACTGATGCATTTCACAAGTGTTTCGTTTTACAAGTGTGCCTTGATTCACAAGTGTTTCATCTTAGAAGAGTAATCAGATTTTTCAAATTCCAATGTGCTAGGGCTGTTCACAGGTCGGGTTGGATCGGTTTATTGGCATTTTTCCAACCGACCCGACCTGGTCGGTTTACCTAGAAATGAAACCGAAACTAACCCAATACTAAGTAAAACCGACCTGGTCAGTTTGAATCAGTTTGGGTCAGTTTTGTGAATGATTCTCTCGGTGTGAACGGTAATGGATTCAAGTCTAACAAAGCAAAGGTTGGATGCCTAAAAATTAAAAATGATTTGATGGATTAAAAGTAATATTTTATATATCAGAAAATTAAAAGTGTTGCACCAAGTTTCACAGTACCAGTACCAGCAACATACACCAGACCTCGCAGCAAGTCCCACCTCGGCACACAGCCGCAAAGCAAACCAAGCCTTCCCCCCGGAGCAAACGTCCTCACCAAGAAGAGATCTCCCGGGTCCAAAATCCCTCCAAGAGCCAAGCCTCTTCCCATGGTCGGGGGCCACCGAGCTGGTCAAGCCCGCAGGCCCCCAGCACACTCAATTCGGGCTCCTGCTCGTGGAAAACCAATTTGGGGCCCTAGCCACTGACCACGGGCAAGGTCTCTCAATCCAAAGCTACCACCAGCAGTCCAAGCCCATCAAGCTTGGCGATACTGAAGCAAGCAACACCAACACTGAGCCAACGCGGCAACAACGGAGGTGCAGATGAGCTCGCCAGACTGCAACGTGCGACCTGCCCGAGCTCAAAGGTAAGGAGGAGGTAAGCTCAAGTGAAGCAAAAGCTACCCTCCTTTCTGTTCCGTCCCCCTTGTCTCCCAAACCCCTTGCTGTTCCGATGCCCAAGGACTTCAAGCTCCCCCGTCTCGACAAGTATGATGGGTCATTCAACCCAAATGATCACGTTGACGCATTTCAGTCCCAAATGCACCTGGCGAGAACTAGTGAATCCTGCATGTGTTTGGCCTTCTCCACTACCTTCAAAGGAGTGGCCCGCACGTGGTACCGAAACCTTGCTCCCGGGTCGATAAGGGGCTGAGCGCAGTTCGCACAAACTTTTACCTCCCACTTTGTCACCAGCAAGCGGTGCCCGCAAACTGAGGAGAGCCTCCTCGGTATAATCCAGAAGGAAGGAGAGTCCATTCGGGGCTGTATCAAGTGGTTTAACAATGCATGTACGCAAATACCACGCCTAGACCCCACGGTGCGACTCGCGGGAGCCAAGAGAGGCATGACACACAAAGAGTTCAAGTGGCACATGGTTGTCAACCAGCCCGCAACCATAGCTGAGTTCCTTAAGCTTGTAGACAGGTTTATAGCAACAGAGGAAGAGATCAACCAGAAGGGCGAAAGCGCACCCGATAAGAGGAAGAGGGAAGGCGAATCCTCAAGCCAGGGAGACAGTCGGAAGAGGAAGGACCTAGCTCGGGGAACGAGGCCAGGCCAGCCGTTCCGAGCTCCTGTGGCACAACCACTCCGAGCTCCCACGGTAGACCGGACTAACTATACACCATTGAATGCAAAGCGGGCCGAAATCTTGATGGCAATCAAGGACAACCCATATGTAAAGTGGCTGCCCCGTCTGAGAGGGAACCCTAGTGAAAGAAATAAGAACTTATATTGTACCCTTCATAAAGATCATGGTCATAGTACCGAAAATTGTAAAAATCACCATGATGAGATAGAGGAGCTCATCCGTCACGACTATCTGAGAAATTTTGTACATAATAATAATAATAATAATAAGGCAGGTCGGCAGGGGGAGCAGGCTAAGGATGCTCCCGAATCCGGTAGCAAACCAGCAGAGAAGGCATAGAGGTAGTCCCCGGAGGAGAGACCAGCCCGAGGGACTATCCATGTGATAGTTGGAGGTCAATCGTTGCGGACTGCACCTTGGCTGCAGACCAGACATCAGCTCACGAAGCCACCAGAGAAGAACAGAACCCACCAAAGCGGCCAAGGATAGAAGACCCAATCCTCTTTACAGAAGACGATGCGCACGGGGTCCACTACCCCCATGACGACGAACTCATAATGAAGGTGAAGATCAACGATTTTGAAGTCAGGCATGTCCTGGTTGACTCTGGTAGCTCGGCGGACATCCTCTTCAAGGCCGTGTTCGACAAGCTCCAGTTGCGAGAGGCCGACCTGAAGCCCACAAACACCCCCTGCTGGGTTCCAGCAGAGAAGAAGTCAGACATGGGAAGGATAACTTTACCTGTGGAGGTTGGCACATGGCCCAGCATAGTGAGGCTCAACCACGAGTTCTTGGTAATCGCAACTCTCTCCCCTAACAATGCCATATTAGGTCGGCCGATCACCCACACCCTATGAGCAGTGGTCTCTACTTACTATCTGGCGATGAAGTTCCCTACAGGCTTCGGAGTGGGGGTAGCGCGAGGTGACCAGCTTGAGTCTCGCAAGTGCTATGTCACCGCCCTCAAAGGGAAAACCAAGGTGGCCGACGACCTCAAATTGGAGAGGCCCACGGAACAAGGTGAGGAATGAGCTGCGTCCACGGATAAAATGGTTGTCGTCCCAACTTCAACAGAGGACCCAACTCAGACACTTCAGATCGGTGCCTCAGTCTGGGAACCCCTGCAATCCCAACTAGTAAGTTTCCTACTTCAGAATTTAGATGTTTTCGCATGGTTCGTAGTAGAAATGCCTAGCATTGACCCTAACGTCATAACTCAGAGACTTAATACTGACCCTGTAGTTAGGCCCGTTAGACAGAAGAAACATAACTTACCCCCTGAGCGCTGAAAGGCGGTCGACGAAGAGGTCAGGAAGCTCCTCGCAGCCGATTTCATAAGAGAAGTCCATTACCCAAGCTGGGTAGCCAACCCCATTTTGGTAAAAAAGTCTAACGGTAAATGGTGCATGTGTGTCGACTATACCAACCTGAACCAAGCTTGCCTAAAGGACTGCTTCCCACTCCCCAGGGTCAACCGACTAGTGGATGCGACCTCAGGACATGAGTTGTTGAGTTTCCTAGATGCCTACTCAGGCTACAACCAGATCAGGATGGACCCAGCAGATGAAGAAAAGACCGCCTTCATAACCGAGGTCGGCCTATACTACTACAAGTTCATGCCCTTTGGGCTAAAGAATGCCGGGGAAACCTTTCAAAGACTTGTAAATAAATTGTTTGAGCCATTGATCGGCCGAAAAATAGAGTGTTATGTAGACGACATGATCGTCAAGACCCAATTTTCACACGATTTAATACAAGACTTGCATTCAGTTTTTGAAATCCTACATAGATTTAACATGAAATTGAACCCAAATAAGTGTGTCTTCGGTGTCACATTGGGTAAATTCCTGGGATACATCATTAACCGGCGCGGCATCAAGGCTAACCCGGACAAAATAAAGGCCATCTTAGATATGAGGCCACCCCGAAAGATGAAGGAGGTTCAGATGCTTAACGACCGAATAGCTGCTCTAAGCCGCTTCATGTCCAAATCGGCAGACCCTGCCCTTCTTTAAAGCAATTAAGAGCAAGGGTTTTGAATGGACCGAACAGTGCCAGCTCGCATTCGAAGAGCTCAAGAGGTACCTCGCTAGCATACCAGTCTTGACCACCCGGCACGAGGTGGTCAGCTCAGTACTAATAAAAGAGGTAGACCGGGTCCAACGACCTATCTACTGTGTTAGTAAAGTGTTGTAGGGAGCAGAGACAAGACATATAGAGATAGAAAAACTAGCCTACACGTTGGTTATCGTGGCCCGAAAGCTCCATCTATACTTCCGAGCTCACACCGTCGTCGTCCTCACCAACAAACCTCTAAGGCAAGTCCTACTCAAGCCCGAGGTCTCTGGACGACTGACGAAGTGGGTCGTTGAGCTCAACGAGTACGACCTTCAATATAAGCCCCGAACTGCTATTAAGGCCCAAGCCTTGGCAGATTTCGTGGCAGAGTGCACCTTCAGCTCTAAAGTCCCCAGGCCGGTTGAGGACGAGGCCCCCAGTTCGGGCAAGCCCAGAGCTCCCAGGCCGGTCGAGTCCGAGCACCGTGATGTAGCAGCCAGTGCGGCATCTCTCCTAGTTAGGCCAAGCACAAACTGGGATGAGGAGCCTTGGATCCTTCACATGGACGGCTCCTTGAACCAGCAGGGTAGCAGAGCCGGGATAGTTCAGCACAATCCAAGTGGCATGAAATTGGAGTACGCACTACGCTTCGAGTTCGTCGCGTTCAACAATGAAGTGGAATACGAAGCGTTGATAAATAGGCTAGCCCTGACCAAAGAAGCGAAAGCCAAACATATCGTCATCTGCAGCAACTCCCAGCTCGTGGTCAACCAAGTTACAAGTGAATGCGAAGCTCACAAACCAACCATGATTGCCTACTTAGCCAAAGTAAGAGAGGCCCTACTCAACTTCCAGTCACACTTCATCATACAAATCCCGAGGTCGGAGAACGCTGAGGCCGACGCCCTATCCCAGCTGGCCAACACCAGTGATAACACCATGAGGACCGTGTATATAGAGGATCTGCCTCGGCCTAGCATTCTCGGGGGAGTAGAGGAGGTCACACCTGTCGTTCGAGCAGAGCGAAGATGGATTGACCCGCTTGTGAGCTTCCTACTACACGGGACCCTCCCTGCGGATTGCAATGCCGCCAGAAGGGTAGAGCGGCAGGCAGCCAAATACGTCATGATAGACGAACGGGTGTACCAAAGATCCTACACGCTCCCCTACCTGCACTGCTTGCGACCCTCCGAAACTAAACTCATACTCCGCGACACTCATGAGAGCCTATGTGGCGTACACTTGGGGGCAGAGCCCTCACCCAAAAAGCACTACGACAGGGATACTACTGGCCAACAATGAAAACATACGTTGTTGAACTCGTCAAAAAGTGTGACAAATGCGAGAAGCATGCCAACATCCACCATCAGCCCATTGCCGACCTCAAGTATCTCACCAGCCCATGGTCTTTCGCACAATAGGGGATCGACATACTTGGACAGTTTCCATCGGCGATAGGCCAAAGGAAGTTCCTGGTGGTAGCAGTAGACTACTTTACCAAGTGGGTAGAAGTTGAACCTCTCATAACGATCACAGCCCGAAACGTCCAGAACTTCGTTTGGAAGAACATAGTGTGCCGCTTCAGGTTACCTCGGGTATTAATTTCCGACAATGGAAAGCAGTTCGAGGACATTAAATTCCAGAACTGGTGCCAAGACATGGGAATCCAACAAAACTTCACTTCAGTCGCACACCCTCAAGCAAACGGTCAGGCAGATGTCACGAATAGTGCTATCCTCCGCGGATTAAAGGCACGCCTAGACCGAGCTAAAGAACTATGGGCGGATGAGCTGTCCAGCATTCTATGGGCTTACCAAACCACAGAGAAGACCGCCACAAGCAAAAACCCCTTCAACCTTACATATAGCACCGAAGCAGTCATCCCAGCTGAAATTGAAGTCTCATCACTGCGGCTAGAAGCATATGATGATAAGACGAACGAGAACGAGCCTACCAGCAGAAGGTAGCTCGGTACTATAATGCTAGAGTCAAGAAGCGGAACCTCCGCGTCGGTGACCTGGTACTCCGTAAAGTTATGGTACCTGAGCCCGGTGTTGGCAAGCTCGGGTCGAACTAGGAAGGAATTTACCGAGTCAAGCGAGTGCTCGGGAAAGGAACGTACGAGCTCAAGACCCTAGAAGGGAGACAAGTACCTCAGGCGTGGAATATCGTCAACTTAAGACAATATTACTCATAAATCACTGAACTGAGTAGACCACGAGTTGCTCCTAGAGCTTAAGGGCCAATTCACCGAGCTATCAATGACCTTGGCAACATGGGACCTAGTCACCCCCTCGACAGGGGCAGACTATTGGGGGAGTGGACCGTGAGTCGCTCCCTTTAGCCTAAGGGATAAAACCCCGAGCTAACTAAAGACCTCAGCGCTATGCATGACTTGGCCGTCTCGCCAGCATAAGCTTAGTGTGCCAAAGACAAGGACATCTCGGGTATGAACTCTCTGATGCTCAGCCCACCTCGGTATACACTGCTAGAGGTAAACGCCAACCTAAGTAGCCAATCAGATAGGTTAGGCACGTGCCTTACTGTGTCCACCTCGGTGTACATCGCAAAATCTTGGAGTCACCCCTACTAAGTATAGGGAAACAGTTTGAGGTGACAGTAGTAGAGGAATGCCCACCTCAAGAACTAAACCCGCTTGCTTGATAACTCGAATAAGACACACTTCGGCAGAAGAGAATTACACAAACACTTAGCAAAATACACACTTTCATTACATAATATGTGCTTTCATTACAAAAAACCTCAATACAAAGGATCAAGAAAAAGAGAAAATAAGACTGAGCTCACAGGCCCAGAGTACAAGGAGCACACAACTACTTCGAAGGCTTGTCGACTTCACTCGGAGCCTCTTTGGGGGTATCAACCAGGTCGGTAGCACCAGCCTCCTCATCGCCACCCTCCTCTTCGGAGTCTGTGTCATCCATGGCCTGGCGAGCCATGTCGTCTGTGATCCTCCAGGTGGTGATGGCACTTGTGTCGAGGTGGGGTATATATGTCTTATTAACCATTTGTTGAGCTTAAACCCCCTACGGTAGACCTGCGACATCACGTCATCAAACCTAGATGATTTGACATAGTCGATGATGGCTTGGACCTTCGTCTCCTCGAGAGCTTGATCGAAGATCTGGGTCTTCTTCTTGATGTCAACTTTGAGATACTCCGCCTCGTACTCCAAGGCCCCCTTGGCTTCCTTAAGGTTCCACACCTCGAGCTTTAAGGCCTCCAGGCCTGCTCTGAGCCCGTTCACTTCAGCCTTCAACTTGTCCCTCTCGCGGGTTAGCTCCTCCTTCTCTGACAACAGAACTTCAATGAAACTCTTTTGAGTTGTAGCGTCACCTTCCAACTGATGGATCTTAGACCGAGCTGCCCTCAGATTAGTATGGGCTGTGCGAGATGACTCCTCGGCAGCCAAAGCTCGCTTTAGATATCTATCAGACTGAAGGGTCAACGAGTGCACGGCGGTGTCCACCCAGCAAAAGGAGGTCGATCAATACCAAAGAGAAAAGAATGAAAGAATGGGAAAATGATGATTCTTAGAGTGTGAACTCACCACCATAGTGTGGGTTGTAGCGCGGGCCCCGAGCTGACCAGGGGTGAGATCGGCTCAGTCTGTAACCATTGCGGGGTAGATAGCTCCTTTACTTCTTTGGAGGCTACACTAGGGGATCAGGATGCTCTCCTCCTCCTGGCTCCCCGAGCTGGACACCGCTGTCTCAGCAGCATGATGAGCCGATTCTTCGGAAGCCTTAGTAGCAGCTTCAGTGGGATTAAGAACTTCGGCAGCAGCCCCAGTTGGCTCAGCAACCGGCTTTGCCGCCACCTCAGGCTCCTGAGATGGTAAGTCCTCCAAATCTATCACTAGAGGGGCATTAGGGAGCTCGGGCTCCGAGATAAGGGCCTATGGGAGTTTAGGCCCCGAAGAAGGAACCTATGGGAGGTTGGGCTCAGGGGTGGGGGTACTTGGGGGCTCTATGCGGGCCTTCTTGGCGGTTCGCTTCTTCCTCTTCTTCATCTGGCGAAGGAACCTCTGACTGGTAATCCTCTCTTCCTCCATGGGACCTGCAATAGAGCTTTGTGTCAGTAAGCTTGAAAACACTTAGCTGATTAAGCGAGATGCGAAGGTAAAATAGACCTACCTGGGCTCAAACCGGCCTGAATGAGCTTCCCTTCGGCATTGTAATCTTTGTGATCAAACTCGACCTGAGCCCATGAGTGGAGTGTTTCCTCGTCTTCTCGTTGAGAGTAATGCTGGGGTCTTGAGTAGCCACCCTCCAACTAGTAAGGAAGGTCCACCCCGTGCTGCTCCAGACTACAAAGTAGTCCCGCTTCCAGGCCGGGACCTTGCTTGGGAATTTTTGTAACAATTTGAAGCCTAAGCGAGGGGACAGATAGTAGGTCCGCCTGTGCTCGGGGAGAACGCCCGAGGCGCTTTTCTTTATTGACAAAATAGAGCAAAGGATGTCTATATCTAAGGGAAGGTTGTATTCGAAACAAAGGGAGATAGTCCCGACCACGTTTCGAATAGAGTTTGGGTGGAGTTGGTTCAGTGTGACATTAAAGCGTCTCAACACCTCGGGGATAAGGGGGTGAAGAGGGAGGCGAAGCCCACCGACGAGTTGCTCCCTAAATATCACGATCTCATCCGGACCGTGCTCCCAAGGGAAGTTGCTGGTAGGAAGACTATATGAGTATTCCTAATGTAGGTTGAAGTGCTGGATGAGGTGCTGAAGTCTCTCTAGCGTCATAGTGGATGGCCTGAACTGATCTGGCACCTGACCTCGGTGGGAGGTGGACGCCAGCCTACCCGAGGTCACCCGTGCCTCATGAGACGGCTGGGCAACAATAGGGTCACCCTCACCCGAGGTAACCACCTCGGGCTCATCTAAGAGACTATCCCCACTAGACATTGAAAGAACAAACTGAAAAAGGAGAAAGGGAAGCTCGGGGACTCACCAAGGAAAAATGCAACCGAACTAGGACTAGACGAGCTAGAAGACCCGCGCTGAAGACTCTAGATGCGAGCTCAATCTAGATGAAGGATACTTAGTGGCGAAAGAAAATGACCAGGGTCCCCCACTATTTATAGCCGCTAGGCCCAGGCATCGACAGTCAAGGTCGAAGCGATCTGACGGTTCTCAAGAAAACCGGCTACGAGGCTCTCGAGGTGAAATCAGTTTAGCCCATTTTTTGGGGTCCATGAAGTTCAGATCGTGTGACGTCGGCGCGTGAGCTGTATGTAGCCCAGGTTTTTCCTCCGAGTGAACCGAACGCCAGGCCGATATGACCAACGGGTTGCCCGACAGGGTGGCATGAGTGCTGAGACAAATCCACTCGGTGCACCATGAACTCCCTGCGCTGGGTCAGCGCCCCCAGCACAGGGAGTGGGGGCAATCGATGGAGGGTGATTTGGCCCGACCTCATAGCATAGGGACACATGTGCGTGACCTGGCTCGACGAACAACTCAGCCTGACAGCACAACCGTGACTCGACAAGAGGGACCCGCCGAGTCCAACTTAGCCGCTCGGCGAGTTAGGGAACTCGCCGAGGACTAGCGCCCGACCAACCTTGACTCCCACCAAGTGTAGGACATCCCTAGCTCCTAGGGCCCGAACTCCTCTCAGGGCCCGAGCTCCTCCTAGGACCCGAGCTCTCCCCAATGAGCTCTAAGCCTCTCCCAAGGAAGGGAGCACCCTGATTCGACTTGGGTGTCCCGAAGTAGGGACACCACGGGCCAACGCCATTGGCTCCTCTATTGAGGATGCACCTCAAGTAGAAAGCAGCTCGGCCCATCACCAGTACCTCGACATCAGGAAGCTCGACAGAATGCAGCTCGGCTCAAGATAGCCCGAAGGTCTAGAAAATATCTCTCTGATAGCATCTACTGAACCTAGAGGCGGCGCTGTACCTGCCACCTTTGAAATATGTCTCATACCCAACAGGTACATGTCCTGCAGGGATGGCCCACACCTGCCACCTCAACCCTGGAAATGGCAGCTGTCAAAGAAGGACAATGACAGTTACACCTGATCCGGCAGTGGCGGTTGTGCTTAATTTGGTAGAGACTCGTTATAAAAAGACCATAGCCCCCAAGGGGCCAGGGTAATCTCTAACTTTGCGCTTTCTATACTCTTAGCTTCTTTCATACTCTCCATTTCTTACAAAACTCTAACTTAAGCATGGGAGTGTTCCCACCGGGCGAAATCCCCGGGAATTCTTCATCTCATCCTTCTTCTCAGGTACCCTTCATCGCCAGTTTGGAGCCAAGTTTTGGCCAGCTAGGAGTGCCTAGATTGTGTAGCATCAGTTCGTGTTTGAGAGAGAGAGAGAGAGAACTCACTGCCGCTACCGCTGCCTATATTCACTGCCTCATCGGTGTCTGAGATTTGAAAGAGAAGTGAGAAGAGGAATGAGAGAGAGAGAAGGAGAGGACTCACCGCCGGAGTTGTTACATTGGTGAATGTTCACCGCCTCGCCGATTGTGTGGCTGCCTGAGAGTGTGAGGACTAAGAAGGATGTGAAGAGAAGAGAGGTTCGGCTAAGGGGAAAGAGGTGAAAGAGGTGAAAGAGAAGAGAGGTTTGGCTTAGGGTTTTTTAAGTTTAGTCTATACGTCGGTCTGGGCCGGGTTATTTTGGAAAATCTCGAGCCCGGCTCAAATTTATTGCGGGTCGGGCTTTTTGACCCAAGGTTAAGCCCGTCCGGGGGCCAGGCCAGCTCGTCGGGCCACTTGGCCCATGAACAGGTCTAGGGACGGCTAGTTTAAGCTTTTTGGGTTTTTTTATAGAAATAACCCCCAACAATTATAAATAGTTATATAGTGGTATTTATGTATTTTGCTTTGGGGGGAGAAAGAATGACACAAATGCCCCCAACAGCTATATAACATTTAGTTTGGGGGCATTTTGGGTAAAGTGATAAACAACTTTACAATGACTAAAATACCCCTTCCAACTAAAAAATTGTTAGTTTTTAGGGTATTTTGGGTAATTGAATTATTTTCAATTCATATAAATAGCCTTATCCTCCACCATTCTCATCACACCAATTCAACAATTCTCTTAATCTCTTCTCTAGTTCTCATACTCTCTCAAGTTGCAATCTCTTAATCTCTTATACATTCTCTGATTCTCTAATTCTCAACTTTATTAAAGTTTCAACAAGAAGAAGGTTTACTCAACAATTCTGTATCTCAATTCTCAAGTTAGCAATTTGGGAAGCTTGGACTTTTGGAGTTGAAAGCCTTCAGCCGTTGAAATCAAGTTGGGATTATGAATTGGCAATTTGGGTAAGTGCAATTAAATTAATTTTTAGTTTTTAGAACTTAAAAAATGGTTGGCTCCTCCCAAAACCAATTCCCCAACATGTTCAATGTGAACGATATTTAGTCACAGCATGGTAGTATTAACATCAATATGAATGCTATTGATATTGATGGAACTTCCACCCTTAGTACTAATACTAGGGAAAGAAAAAGAAGACCTCTAAGTTGATTAGCCCAGTTTAGAAAATATTTAAAATAAAGGAGGTTCAGGGGAAGTGAAAAATAGTTGTTTGCAAAAATATAGGAAAGACTTTAGTTATTGTAGCAAGGGTGGTACAGGTCATTTGCGGAAACATTTGCTCACCTAAGAAAAAGAAGAAGAAGAAGAAGAAGGGAGAAAAACAATACAAACACAAAATTGGGCAGGGGGTTTTGGTACTTTTAAATATTTTCAAGAAAAAATGAGGCAAGAATTAGCAAAATACATTGTACATACTGAACAACCATTTTGTTAGTTGAAAGTACTAAACTTGAAAAATGGTTATATAATTATGTAAATCCACAATTTAAAAAAGTTTTTAGGAATATTATTAAACCGAATGCTTTAAAAATTTTTTATTCATATAAACAAAATTTAATTTATATGTTATTAAATCTTAATTCTAAAGTTGCAAGTACTTTTAGTATTTGGACTTCTAAATTTAACATAAGTTATATTTGTGTTACTAGTAATTTTATTGATGAAAATTGACTTTTAAATAAAAGAATTTTAAGTTTTACTAGGCTTGAATGGCCACATTGTGGCCCAGCTATTGCTGCAAGTATTTTAAATACTTTACATGCTTATAGAATTAACAATAAATTATTTTCTATTAGTTTTGATAACGATAGTAATAATGATTTAGCAATAAATATTTTAAAATCTCAATTTAAAGTTGTATTTAAATGATAAATTATTTCATATCAGATGTACATGCATGTCACATCTTAAATTTATGTATTCAAGATGCTTTAAATATTATTTCTACTCACATTTCTAAAATTAGAAATTTTATTATTATATTAAAAGTAATGGAGCAAGCAAACAAGAATTCAAATATTTATGTCAAAATTAAGGTTTAAAATATAAACATTTTATATTATATGTTAAACATAAATTGAATTCTACTTAAGTTATGTTAGAAAGTTGTATTTCTCATAAACAAATTCTTAGTGATTTTTTATAATGCAAAAATGCCTACTGATATTATATTTGAGGAGGACCAGGAAATGGAAATTTGTGTAGATTTTTTAAAACATTTTTATGGTGCAAATAATGAATTATCGGGTATTTATTGTCCAACTAGTTGTAATTTAGCTTATCAACTAATGATGATTAGTGATTATTTTGCAAAATATAAAAATGATCCACAATTTAAAAGTATTGTTGGAATAATGAAAAATAAATTTAAAAAATATTGGGAGAACATTTCTCCTCTTTATTGTTTAGTTACAAAATTAGATCCTATGATTAAGAAAGATGGTTTAGATATTTTATATGAAACATATTGTGAAAATATGAATATCGAAATTGGAAATAAAAAGAAAAAATTAATAGTTTATCATTTAAAATGTATAATTTATATGAATCTTAAGTAACATGGAATAATAAAAATTCTACAACTTGTGAATTTGAGTCAAGTAGTGAAAAAGAAAAACTTTTTTATTTAATAAGAGGTATATATCCATTGCCTCGACAATAAGTTCATTTATTGAACTTAATTTTTATTTACAAGCAAATTTTTCTGCTTTAGGTGATTCTTCCTTCACCTCGGAGGGAATAAATAATTTTGATATTTTAGCCTAGTGGAGTGAACATGCAAAAAATTATCCAGTTCTTACCGCCATGTCACGTGATCTATTAACCCCTCCAATGTCTATTTCTTTTATTTCTTTGTTAAGTAAAACTAAATTATTTAACTTTCCTTTGAGAATTATTTGAAAAATAAGAAATTTAACAAAGAAATGAAAGAAATACTTAACCAAATAAGAAGTTAAAAAGACAAAGACTCAAAGTGAATAACAAATTGGAAGAAAAACAAGAAATTTATTTCATTTAAATTTGAATGATACAAAGCATATAATGGTTGGATGAATGAAATATGAAAATTGGAAAATAGAATAAAATAATCAAATATAAAAAAATACAATATAGTTACAAATTGAAAATAAAATTACATTATTAAAAAATATCAAATAAATTAAATAAAATTAAAACAAAATTTACCATAATTTGAAAAAATGGTATACAACTATTGAGTATACAAAAATATTAACTTTATCATTTTCTCTTATTGTTCTTGACTTTGATCATTGCTTCAGCTGAAACATAAGGTATAATGTCATGACATGCCTGTGACACGGCATGGGCCCCCACGGGCTTGAGCCATGGGCCGTATCGGGCCGACCCCCAAATTATCCCTGAGAGGGCAATAAGGCCCAGATCGGCCAACAGTCCGGCACGGCATGGCCCCACTCTGCGTGGGCTGCAGGCGGGCCGTGCCAGCACGGCCCGTTTTACAGGGTGGGAAGTGAATCAGGTGATGTGGGTGGGGCGCCCTCTGTAGTGTAGGGCGCCGATCTGATCTCTCTGCTTTCATTTTTGTCTTATCAGTTGTCATCGTCAGTATCATTACCTTAGTGGGTAAAGAAAAAGGAAGGAGATCACATTGTGGATGGTTGGTGAATGACCCGATATCCGCTGTACAAAAATCTCAACTCTTCTCCAGTTCTCTCTTGGATTTCCTCTTTCTGCTTCTCTTCGACTAACTAGCTTCATTCACTCAGGAAGATCGTCCCTAGCTCGTCTGGTTTTTTGGCAAGTCCGTGGGAGAAGATTTAGAAATATGATGACATAACCATGGCAAGTTCATCCATGATATGGGTAACGGGGTTCAGTCTCTTCTTATTATCATCGTTCAGATTCGGAGTTGCTCAGCCCACCCTCGTCTCTGATGAAGGTAAGACCACAGTTCCCCGCACCGTGTGGTTGATTCATAGAGAGAGATGTTCTTTGCCTCGGAGCTTTTATTCTGATTTTCAGTTTTACGATAATCTTCGAAGTTATATATATTGTGTGACAGTGGAGGCTTTGAGGGAAATAGCGAAGAGATTGGGGAAGAGGGACTGGAATTTCAGCGTGGATCCGTGTAGCGGCCAGTCGGGATGGACGACGCCCGGGGCGACGTATCGACGGTTGAACATCGTCGGCTGCGATTGCTCCTTGGTCAACAACAGTACTTGCCACGTCACTAGAATGTACGTCTCTTTCTTTCTTTGTTCGATTTTACCGTTTTTACGGCATTCTCTTGTCTGCTACCAGTCAACTTTTCACCATGGTAACGACAGTTTCAGAAATTGACAAAGTTCGGCTGTTTAACCGACAATAACGCCCCACGTCAGCTAGCTATCAAGTGTACGTAGATAAAGACTTCAGCTAATTCGAATTTTTCGGTGGGCTGTCGAATAAATGACAATGCCCCCATTCTACAGGTTGAATGGTTGTAGGCCCCATTTATTTTGACTGGTTTGGTGGACGTTATTATTGGATTCACTGTCACAGCTGATGAAATAGCTATCATCTCGTATTCATATGCTCGTTTTGAGTATTTGAAAGACAGCCTAAAGTGCATTTTTTCATGGAAAATTCTCCAATTAATACCCTTTATTTTGGGCTTAGTAACATTTTTATCTCTAAATTTTAAAATGCGATCATTAGTATTCAAATTTTGAAAGTGTGACAATCCAGTGCTTGTGGTTAATTTATTGTTAGTTGGCTGTTGAGTGACATTTAAAAAAGATATAAATAAATTTCTGAGTGTCATCTAATTTTCTTTATCAATCATCCAAATATCAATAAAAAATTAATGGTCTCTAAATCATTGTCTCTTCTATTTAAGAAAGTTAGGGTCACTCACTCAAATGTAATCCCAATTTTCTTGAATGCAAGAGGCTTAATTTTTTGTCAATGTTTAGATGATTGATAAACAAAATTAAATGACACTTGAAGGCCATCTATGTCTTTTTTAAATGTCACTTAACGGCTAGTTAAAAGTAGGTACTAAATTGTCACATTTCGAAAATTCGGATACTAAATTGTCGCATTTTAAAGTTTAGAGACCAAAATGACACTATGCCTAAAGTATAAAATATGCATTCAGGGGTGTTAGACAAAGTGATTTTGCCATGTTTTAGAACGTTCTGAAACGCCTTTGTTTAGAGGTGTGGCTCGTTCTACTACAGCTACACCAGTATCCCATGATGTAAAACGTGTCACACCCCTCCTCTATGTTATTTTTTGACTCCCTGCTCTTCACCCTTATTATTTGTTCTACATTTTATTAACCTTTGTTTGTAAACATTTGTTATTTGATTTATTTTTTATTAAATATACTAAAATTATAATTTATATATTAATAATTAATTATTATTTTATACATTAGATTTATTGAAATAATTTTTATTATATTTAATAATTTTAATAATTATTTTTATTACATTTACTTATATTATTTTATATTAGATTTAATTATTTTATCAAGTGTTTTTAACCCATCGTTGACCTAACTAGTTCAACTATTTGGATCGTCACCTAATCATGATTCTGGGTCCAATTCTATTAAAACCAATAACAATTATTCAATTAAGTTGTCGAACCATTGACCCATCCAACCTGGTGACCATGTCACAAATTGCACAATAATGTGTATGCAAACTTTCTAAAGGCCATAACTTTGCGTTTTGATTTTTGATTGGAGTGATTTTTTTCTTTTTGATTTTTTGTAACTTTTGAACATCTATTTCCGTAAAAAAAAAACAATTTTTTGGCCTCGAATTACAATTTTTAATATTTTTATAAATAAAAATTTAAAACTAAATAAAAAATATAAATTAAATATAAAATAATACATATATTACATGTAGAATATAATTATATATTGTTTATATTGATAAAATGTATATGTATGTATATATATATATATATATATATATATGTGTGTGTGTGTGTGTGTGTGTGTGTGTGTGTATGTGTGTGATGATATATATTTAATATACAGAATGATAATATGACATGATCTGACTCATTCGACCCAAACGGTCAAATCGGTGGTAATCGATGACTAGAAGGTAAAAAGAGTTCATACTCCATGTTGGTTTTAAAACATTGATTTTATGGTATATTATTTGTATAAATTAATTTTAAAATTTCTTTTGATTAATTGTAAAATGTAACACATATAACAAACATGTTGAAAATATACATTTATGCATTATAAATAATATTAGTATCAATGTATGTTATATATGTGCCACACATTAACATATTTTACTAACATCATAAATTTATAATGCACACCATGTCACTTTGTTTAATGCAAATTTCTTAAAGTACCCCTATGGTTTAGGAAATTAACTAATTCTACCCTTACTATTTGAGTACCCTTAAGTTTTCTAACAATTGTCTAAAACCTCTCTTACCGTTAACTTTCCATCACACTCGGTTCACATTTGAAATCACGTGATTGATATATTTTTTAAAATTCCTAAAATATAGGGGTGTCAACGGTGCTCAAAATCCGATTTCGAAATCAAGATTCGATATAATCGAATCGAATTTAGATAATTCAAATATCTAATCGGTCGAATTCGGATATGACCTGATTCGATTTGATAAATATCTGAATTAGACCGATTATTTAATTCCTATATATAATATATAAAATTTTAAATATTTTATATAATTTATATATAATAATGAAATTATATAAATAATTTATATATTTATATACTTTATATAAATAAAATATTTATTTTATATATTTATTAATTACCTAATGATTAATTAGTCAAATTCAAATCAAATCAAATATTCAAATATTTAATCTAATTTGAATTCGAATATTAATATTCGATATCGAATATCGAATTTTTTAATCAAATTCAATATCCTATTCCAATTCGATTCGTTAACACCCCTACTAAAATACCTTTCAACACCATACGAAGCCGTTTCACCTTCTCCTCCTGTCAAACTAAAATGTTCTGTTTCCAATCAATTCTTCTCTCCGCTACCTTCACCCTCACAGTGTTTCATTGTACTTTGCACAGTTCTATATTCCCTCAAATAAAATGTAAAAGGATAAATTCGACATTTCAATTTTCTCACTAATACTTAACCACGGTATCAATTGTAAAAAAGCTTGGTTTACAAACAAATCAATTTCCTACTAAACCATAAAGGTAATTTGAACAAATTTGCCTTAACTCAATTGTTAGAACACACGACACTACGTACCTTGGTAATGTGGTGTGGTGTGGTCTGGGGCCCACACTTTTTCCGACCACAGAACAGAACAACCTCTTACGCGGGAATGTAACTAAACATACAGGCGCATTCTTAACCTGAAAAAACTGATGAACTGAGTCAAACTAGGAAGAGCTAAAAGAAGCTGCCATGATGCCTTCCCAGAATGGTAGCCCCTGTTATTCATATTTAACACGTTTCACATTGTCGTTAGAGAACAGAAGTTCAATAACATTTTCAAATTCTAGTGTTGATGTTTCAATTTCAGAAACAAGAAAATTAAAAGCATTAGAGCCAACGGTTTGTTTGCCTTTGCCTTATAGAACATAGATGGCAAAATAGTATGGGAGCCATTAATTTTAATTCTTCAAACAGGGGATAACTGCATAGATTGGCTTTAATTGGGTTTCTTTGCTTTCAGATTTTTTGAGTAAATGCGCAGTTTCTTATGTCTAAACCTCCTTTGATTCGAATTGCAGACTCCTCAAGTCTCAGGGTCTACAAGGAGTGCTCCCGCCGGAGTTGTTTAAGCTTCCGTACCTGAAAGAAATGTAAGAATTTCTCATGTTCCCCACTCTTCATTTAAGCCTTTCTCCACCTTGAACCATTTAGTTTTCAATTTCAGTATTAACTAACTTAACTGCAAACTCATCTCTGTCTCTCTTTTGCAGTGATCTCACCTTGAACTACCTTAGTGGTGCCATTCCCCCAGTATGGGGTTCTATGCGGTTGGAGATCATGTAAGTATTCCATTCGCTTATTATCACACTGATGGTGTACTACAGCGACCACCATTTTTCCTTTGTCTAAAATTAATCAAATGGTGTGTCACTGGACTTACTGCAGCTCGATTTATGGGAACCGTGTATCGGGATCAATCCCGAAAGAATTAGGGAGTATGACCACTCTCAGAGAACTGTAAGCTTTGATTTTTCCTTCTGTGCTTCAATCTGTTGAGTTATTCAAGTTAATTTATATAATGTAGTTTGAATTTTCAGGGTCCTGGAGGCCAATCACATGTCTGGAGTTCTTCCTCCAGAGCTTGGGAATCTAATCAACTTAGAGAGACTGTATGGCCTTTCCGTCAGTATAAATTCTTTATGTATCTTAGATTTAATAGGGTTTTCTACAATTTCTATATCTTTAAAGGATTTTATTATATAAAGGGTCATCTCTCTTCTCTATCTCGTTCCAGCGTGATTTCCTCGAACAATTTCACGGGGCAGTTGCCGGAAAGACTCTCTGCACTGACCAATTTGAAGGACTTGTGGGTTTTTATAAAATTTTGATAATTTTCGTTTTTCATGTCTAAATTTCTTTTCTTTTTTCCTTCTCAATAACTCTCGTCTGTTTTACCATTTGACATACTGTAGTCGGGTAAATGATAACAAATTCAGTGAGAAGATCCCTGGTATTATAGGGAACTGGACAAAACTTACCAGATTGTAAGTGTTTCTGGTTTCAAAATCTGATTACCCTTTAGAAATTTACAATTCAAAGAAGGTCCTTTCGTTCTCATTTGTGCAACTTAAATTTGCTTAACAACAGAGAAATACAAGCAAGCGGTTTTGAAGGGCCCATTCCTTCAGAGATTTCTCTTTTAGAGAACTTAACTAATTTGTGAGTGTAAAGCTTCTATGGACCATGCTCTTTTAGAATGTTTGCAGTAAGTCATACTTTCTCTCTTAATCTTTAGTTCACCAACTTCTGGTAGTCACTCTGAATGAAATCTTCATAAGCAGGAGGATCAGTGATATAAATGGACCAGAAGCATCTTTTCCTCTATTAAGTAAGATGAAAAGCTTGAAGACATTGTGAGTTGAGTTATTATACATTTCTTAGAATCTGTGGAAGTAAGACTATCTGTAATATTTCGTTGTTTAAATTGATATTTGTTTGATTTCTTACCATAGGATATTAAGGAGTTGCAATCTTACTGGAGAGTTACCTCCATATATTGGGGAAATGACAGACCTATTTACATTGTATTGTCTCTCTCTCTCTCTCTCTCTCCCTCCCTCCCTCTCTTGCTATACATATGTAATGCACATATTTGTTTGTATATGTTGCATTTGCATACATTTGTAGGTTGCTGTCAGAAGAGAAAGAAGGTAAAACAGAAGAGAAAAAGGTGAAAATTGAAGCAATCATATGGACTGGTGGTTCCCCACCTGAGATTATATATCAGGGAGTCAGTAAAAAAGGGGGAAAAGACAAGTATACCCCTAGGTACATATCAAACTAAGAAAACAAATAAATGTGCTCCTAACAACACTCCTCCTCAAGTTGGGTTGTATATATCTATCATACCCAACTTGTTAGTTGTTACAAATATCAGTATGTTGAATGCGAGTTACACCCTTAAATGAAAATATTGCCCAATTGCTTATTAGAGCTTACATAAGGAATGCAAATTTCACCCCCTCTAGATTCTCAAGAATAAAATTTTCATCCACTTCAATGTGTTTGGTTC
The DNA here is from genome assembly GCF_056320005.1 of Nelumbo lutea. Taxonomy (NCBI): domain Eukaryota; kingdom Viridiplantae; phylum Streptophyta; class Magnoliopsida; order Proteales; family Nelumbonaceae; genus Nelumbo; species Nelumbo lutea. The sequence continues at coordinate 98,928,179 of NC_142686.1, read as the reverse complement.
TTTCGTGCATTACTGGATTGTGAGCAATGATGATTGCAGCCTTATTATCACAATAGGGACATTAGTTTTAGAATTTCAAACCCTAACTCAAATATAATGTTTTTGAGCAACAAGATCTTTGCAACTCCATGTTCCATGGCTCTATACTTGCCACAACACTTTGTTTCTTGCACTTCTAGGTTACTAAGTTACCTCCAACAAATGTACACTAAGTTGAGATTATATACTAGGTTACTAAGTTGCTTTTTCAGGTTACTAAGTTATCACCTAGTTTGCATCTTTATATGCTTATACCTTAAAGTTCCCATCATTAGAAAAGAGAATACCCTTCCCAAAATATTTCTTCAGACATCTAAGAACTCGCTCTACTACTGCAAGATGAATGGCCCTAGGGGAATGCATATAGTGACTAAGTACTCCAACTACATAGGCAATATCATGATGAGTCATAGAAAGGTATGGGAGTTTACCAATAAGTCTATGAAACTATCGAACATTAAGAATTGACTCACAATCATCTTCACCAAGATTGTGGTTGTTATCAATGGGAATATCAATTGGTTTAACTCCTAGTTTTTTTGTGTCCTTCAAGAGATCTAGGATATATAATGATGAATATGCTGTTCCACTTTTCTTTTGACAAATGGTAAGTTTTGATTGATGAAAATCAAATGGATAGAAAAGTTTGTTTGCATCAAGCTTATTTCTTATTCTAGTTTCTCTGTTTTTTCTACAGAGACCTCAGTTTTAACAAGCTAACAGGACAAGTTAATAGCAGCTTTAACAGTTTTTCAGAAGTGGATTACGTGTATGTGATCTAATTTTATAGCTATATCTTGTTTTATAAGAACTTCATAAGAGGGTTAGTGCTTAGTTACAATCACTGGTGTGGATTTTGATTAGGTTTTTAACTGCAAACTTACTGGGTGGTCCTGTGCCTAAACAGATGCTGGATAATGGAAGATACATGTAAGTTAATTTTCTCAAGTACTTGGTAATTTTAATGTTGTCTATGGGTGACTAACATCTTTGGTTTTACCAAATAATTTTATTTATCATCATAATTTGCTATTGTCATTTTCATTTCTATTATTATTGCCACTGTTAATTTTATGTGATGGTTGCTCTAATTTCTTTTCTATGCAGTGATCTCTCTTACAACAAGAACTTCACAATAGATGGCTCAGATGCACCGGATTGTCAAGAAAGGAGCATGTAAGAAAATTTTGTAATGTTGCTTCCTTATGACTCTTAATTCATATTCTCTATATACTAAAACAAGGTGTTCGTGCTGCCAGCTTTCCTATTTATCTTTTTCTTTTTGAATTTTTGCAAAATTTCATTCATATTTTTTTGAATTATATCTCTCAATGTTTTTAGAAGTTCTATTTACTTTCACGTCTCCCCTTATCCTACAATCTCTATTCTACCAGCTTTCCCTATTTATCTTTTTTTTTTTTAATTTTTGCAAATTTTCCTTCATATTTTTAATTCTTTTGAATTATATCTCTCCACATTTTTAGAAGTTCTATCTACTTCCACGTCTTCCCTTATCCTACAATCTTTCACACTCCCTAATAAATAGGCCTATTCTTGATAATTTTCCTACAATTTTCACATTACCCATATAGAATATGGGTCCCACACATTAACCGATGATTAGAAGTCAGAACCCATGTAGTATATAGGTTCCATACATCTAGAACAATTTTTTGCATGACCGTATAGTGGTTCCTGTTGGAAGGGTTAGGATCCATCATATAGATGGCCAAACCTTGCTAGATGGCTGGGCGAAATTTAAAAAATTTTCTAATCCTTCTAGGAATTGAACTCCCTATGTTTTGGAAAACTACATTTTTCCGGATCGGTCTTGCACCAAATTTGAAACCAAATAAAGAGGGAGATTTATACCTGATACGGATACCACAAATGCAGATTCCAAGGTGGAAGTTCACACCTAAATTAGTCCTAAAATCATCTTCCATTGAAGATGGTACAGTGTATAGGTGAAGTTGATTCAACAACACAGTTTTTAGCAAAACTACAACCTAATTGCTTGGATCGAATTGGGGAAGGTGAGCCTGAAATTCTGTTGAATTTTTCTTGAAAAATCAGAAAAAAGCTAATTTCTACCAGTCCTTGAAAGCCTAGGTCGTGATAAGGTTTCTTGGAAGACAAAAGAGAAGAAGAGAGAACAAAAGAGAGTGGTATTCTAGTCTAGTTCGCCCTCTTCTTTTATCTTCTTATGGAGCACTCTCCTAATCAAATTAGGAGATTATCCAAATCTAATTTGGATCTAGTCTCTATTAAGAGATAAGCCATATCCTCTTAAGAGGATGGGTGCTCTATACCCATTTCCAAACCCAGATTTGACCTAGAGCAAGTTGTCATGTGACAACTTACTTAATCTTATTAATTATGGGCCTTAGGTCCATTTCCTTCAAAGGCTCATGACCCAAGATGTTGCATGGCCAACTTAGGCCTGATTTGTATGGCATGAGACCCCACAATGACCTCACATAAGTCCACATGGGTTCAGCCCAACCTCTATGAAAAGGCTTAAACGAATTTACTACTAAAAGCAATGAACCCCTGAGCACATCACTATGGGCTCAATATGGGCCCAACATTTACACCTAAATGATCATTGAATTCAGACATCCTATGAAGACCCAAGGATAATGGACTTAAGTAAGATAACACCCATCAAGTAATCAGCCCTGTAATGTTCTCTTACACTTAACCTCTCGGCCCATAATGATCAAACACTACCCGACAGGGAATGACTTTTCCTCTAGCTGCAAGGTGTAGTGTCACACTCTCTACTCGGATAGATCCTAGGAATTAAAACCTTTTGCAAACATTTTTCATGAATCATAATATATCTATCTATATATATATATATCAAATATATTTTGCAAAACCAAATCCCAAACATAGTTGAAATCCACTACCGACAGTTTAGGTTTTCATCAAAAAGAGTGTAAGCCCTATCATTCACTTTGTCCGACAAAGGGGCCGATCGTATGACTATGATCACCCACTCAGATGAATTCTCAGATTGCCCCAACATACTCAGGTTTTGACCCTTGATGGATTTCACTGATTGGCATTTCAAAGACAACCCAATCCAACACTAGTGTAGTACCATAATCAAGACTAGGGGTTATGTGTAACTTTCTAGTTTTGCCCATCAATCTCCAAGGTCTAAGACATAACTGGAAAATGGTCCGGGTTTAGTGTTTCATCCAAATACACACTACATGTGCTTCGGGTCTAACCCTAGCAACTGAGACAAGCTGCCCCAACTTCTTTGGTAGCACATCAGTGCCAGCCTTGGCAGGATAAGCTCCCCAAGTCTATCCAATGGTTGAGAACATTCTAAATTAACACGAGTCTCATAAGTGTCCAGTTTAAGGGGTAATTACACAAAAACATACCAATATCAATACGAAACAATAATGTACTTTTATTCATTTACAATAAATGTATCTGTACGTCAATCTGATTGAAGTTAAGGGCATACATCATCTAAAAGTTCCATACGTTAATCAATGACCAATATTGTACACAGATGCCATTTCTATTATGGTTAATTACTTAAATATACTCTGTGGTTTCTCTAAACTACTTAGATATGCCTTGTGGTTTTGAAAACTACTTAAATATACCTTCTCACCTTCTTAAGTAGTCCGTAGCCCTACTTGACACACATAAGCCCTCTTTAATGAAACATTTACAGCTGTTCATATGTTATTATTATAATTCTGGTTTTGCCTCTTCCGTCCTCTTCTTTCTTTCTCCCCTTCTTTGGTCCTTGAACCATTGAAACCACCTCTGTTTCACTTGTCACCACCGATTCCCCCTGTCATCAACACTAGCTGCCTTCTTTTTCCACATTTCAATCTATTAGTTACATGCCATAACAGAGGCTTGAACCAGTTGCAGCTCTGCCACCACCAAACCGGGCCTCCATTATCGTGAAGATCCATTTCCTTCTCTCACCAATCAATCAGTCAGCCTCCACTGTCCGCTCTCCACTCATTTTTCTCCATTAGGCCCTCAACAAGGTCAAGATCCTGTGGAAGGTCAACCATCGTAGCCTTTTCAACTCCTGTGTTGAGCTAAGACAACCCCTTATGGTCTACAAATACATCCCCAACATGATCTTCTATGAGCACCTACATGGTTTCCATCCTGTTGGCTGTCAATAGTAGAGGTGGTTCTGTGTGAGAATGCTCTAATCTAGAAGGTTTGTTTGTCCACAAGCCTCTGCTACACCTACATAAACAATATTGCAGAGGTGGCACTGTGCGAGAATCCTCTAGTTTTTTTGGTGGGTCCACCAACTCTTATATGATTAGGGTTCAGGGTGTAGCTAGTGGAGCCTTTTGAATTTAGAAGACAAAAAAAGGTAGAGAAGGAGAAGTGAGGAAGAAAAAGAGGGGATTGGTGGTGCTCTGATTGGTGGTTGAGAAGAGCTCAATTTCTGCTGTGTTTGTCAGCTGCAGTGGAGAAGGAGAAAGAGAGTGGAAGAGGGGAAGGGATGAAGGAGAAGTAAAGGAAAGAAAGAGACAGTTAGGATGAGGAAGAAGGACAGAGAGTTTGGATGGAGACAATGAACAGATAATTTTAAAATTAAACTTTATTTGTGTTCTACCATTCTCACCAACACCAACGTTGCAGCGGTGATTGGACTTTGAACGCACAGACAACTATTGCAGTTTGTTTTGGTTCAATATGTCATGTAGGGCTTTTGTCTTTTAATTATAATTACACCAATATTGATATATAATGCTTGACATGTTATATTTTAAGTAGTTTTGGAAGCCACAGGGTATATATAAGTAGTATAGTGAAAGTACATAGTATATTTAAGTAATCAACCCTATGTATTAATTAACTAAATTAATAGCCCCATTAATAACTTGATTAATTAATTAGATTAACTTTAATTAATAATCCAATCAACTTTATTAAATTTAAAAATTCAATTTTATTAAGTTAATTTTTTTTTTGAGAAGAAGATAACTTATATTAAAAAGGGGGGGGGGGGAGGGATGTACAAACAGGCCAAAAGCACAAAAGAAAAGCCTGTATCAGATTAAAGATGGAAAAGAGTTAACACCATACAGGATTTGCAACCAGTTTCTCTGTAGCTTCCCTCTGCTCACCCAAAGAGCTGGTGGACCAGCATCCAATAGAAAATTTTTGAAAAGATCTTCTCACGAACACTACCCATGGAGGAGAAACTATCTTCAAATATTTTTTTGGACCTTTGTTCCCAGATTCCCCACATCACTGCATGAATTATTGCTTTCCAAAAGAGCTTTCCTCTTTTCCCCATCTTTGGATTGGTCCACTGGGGGTAGCAAAATCAGTGACTGAGTTTGAGTTTGGAGGAGTCCAGTTGTAGTTACCATCTAAGAGTGCATCCAGAAAAAATTGCCAGAGGCTTCTGACAATGCTGCAGTTGATTAATAAGTGGCCAATTGACTCTCCATTCTCAAAGCACATGAAGCAAACATGGGGGGAAATACATCTTCTTCCTAAGTATTTCTTTTGTAGTCTGTCACAGGTGTTCAACTTGCCACAGGCTGTCTCCCAAACAAACAAGGAAACTTTGGGGGGAACAAAGGAGAGTCAAATCCTTTTGTCTGGGAAGGTAGGGGGGAAGGGTTCTCTATTAGCTTTTGAAAGTAGGGGGGAAGGGTTCTCTATTAGCTTTTGAAAGTAGGAGTTAGTGGTGAACTAGCCTGAGGGAGTAAGTGACCAAATTAACTTATCTTGAGATGAGGGGGTGAGGAAGATTTCTAAGATCAAGGAGAGGAGTCGGGAAATATCTGAGATTTCTATTTCTCTTCAGTCTCTACGTAAGTTAAAATTATAAGAAACCTGGTTGTTTGCCAAGAGGATGGTTGAAGAGACTAGAGCATTTTATCTCTTACTATGGAAAATAGGGAAGGTAAGGAAACTGATAGGGGATTGTTTCCCCACCAGAGGTCAGTCCAAAATTTTATTTCATTCCCATTACCCAATCTGTACCTAATGAACGAGACAAAAGTATTTTGGGTATTAAATTAAATTTCATTTTGACACAATAATAATTAATGCAAATTTATCTAACAATAACTTATAAAAAAATAAAATCATTTATTATATTAATAATTATTAAATACTAATAAAAATGAAATCCATTTAATTTTCATTTAAAATAATATAAAATATTCACCAATTAATAAAAACTTTTTAATTTTGAAATTAATTTTTAAAATCCATTTAAGATAATACTATTAACTTAAAAAAATCCAACTAAATATAAGACAAATTTATCTAATAATATGTGACCCAAACTTGTTAATTTTGAATTACTAATAGGGTGGTTAGCTGGTGCGCACCAGTAGTAATCTGGGGTCATACTGGAGTGGTGGTTCTTAGTTTCTCTGGTCCTATTGGTTTTGGTAATTCCTTAAGAGATGAGTTGAAAGCTTTAATCCAAGGGCTTGAATTGATGTGCTTGAAAAAAATGAGAAATATTGAAGTAGAGGGTGACTGTCAAACCATTATTATGTGGATGAGAAGACGAGACAGAATACCTTGGATGTTCAGGATGTTGGTGACTCAGGCACGTTCCTTGGCCGCCTCTTCGAACACCTCATTCAGTTGGGTGCCCAGATATGCTAATGGTCTAGTGAACTCTCTAGCTAGGTTGGGGTGTTCAAAAGCCAGTTGGAATGGGGTTGCATAGGGCAGGGGTGTACTTTGTTGTGGAGAGTATTGATGTATTCTAATATTATAGCCCCCACTGTATTGTATTTTCTATTACTTTATTTTTTCTCTATCAACCCTATTAGGGCTTTCTTGTAATCCTTTTGTCCCATAAGGGATTTTTTGTAAATTCTTTAAGCTCATATGGGTTTACTCGTAAATATTCATAATATAACAAAGGCTCTCTACTGTTCATCTTATTGACATGGTATCAGAGCAGGTTCTTTGTATCAGCTATCAGCATCTGATTTCAACTCAAGAGTGAAGGTTATTCTTGAGCAGAGGGACTCTTCAACCTAGACTTAGTGATTGGTGAATTCCTTAGGGAGGAGACTAGACTCTTGATTGTTGCGGGAATTGATGGAAAATGAGCTGATATTGGGGCTGATACTGCTTTCATTGCCCATGGAAATAAGAAACCAACCAATAAGGATGCCTCCAAGGTTCAATGCTATGAGTGTAAAGGGTTCTGCCATATTGCTTCACATTGTAAAAAGAAAAACGTGTGCATTTATTGTAAGCAACATGGTCATATTATTCCAGAATGTCCTATTCAACCAGCTAAAAGGTGTTCAGAAAAAGGACCAACATTGTGCTTACCAAGCAACTGAGAGCTAGACTTCTGATATCATCCCTATAAAGTCTGATTCATTTGCTAAAGGTGAATCATTTGCTTCTATGGATAAAGGGGAAATTCGACAATTGGTATCTTTTGTTATGTCTTCTGATTTCTTTGCTATTGGCTTTGGTTATTATCCTTCCTCATTTCCTATTTGGATTATTGATTCTAGAGCTACTAATCATATGACTAGAGCCCGCCTGAACCCTCAAACAACAATATTGAAACCCATCACAAACATATTGTTACTGCCAATGGTGAAAAATTGGGCATCATTGGTAGTAATGATTTGTCCCTTAGGCTTTCTCCCTCTTCTTGCCTCTCCCTTACTAAGATCTTCCTTGTCTCAAATCTCACCGCAAACCTTATTTCAATTGGACAATTTGTTGATGAAGGTCATATTCTTACTTTTTCTTTTGATGGTTGCTTGATTCAAGACTGGTGCACTAGGAAGGTGAAAGGGAAGGGGCATAGGCTAGGTTGACTATTTGCATTGGAGTTCAAGAAGCCTCTCACAGCCAAGTCATCTGCTTATTTCAACTCCTCATCTAATTCCTTTTATGGTCAAAGAAACAATGTCTCGGATTTATGGCCTAAGCGTTTGGGTCATCCACATTTTGAAAACTTAAAGTTTTTGTTTGACTTTGGTTTTATAAGAAACAAAATTCCTTCTTTGCAAACATTTGATTCTTCATATGCTTCTTGTTGTTTGAGTAAGAGCCATACTTTGCCTTTTTCTCATTAAGTCTAAGCATGCTACTTCTCCATTTGAAATTATACATACTGATGTTTGGACCTCTTCTATTACTTCTTAGTTGGGATACAAGTATTTTTTATTATTTATTGATGATTGTATTAGGTACACTTGGATTTATTTTCTTAGGCACACATTTGGAGTTTTCCTAACATTTCGGTTATTTTGTGCCATGGTAGGAGTTCTGTTTTAGTCTTATGTATGTATCGTTTGCTCAGATTTAGGGGGGGAGTACACTAATGGAGACTTCCTATCTTATTTGAAGACTTATGAGATACAAGTTTAACAAAGTTATCTAGATACTCCTCTTGGCAATAAATCCGATTGAAATATGAGGAAGTAGAGAAGAGAAGGGAAGTAGAGAAGAGAAGGGAAGAAGAGAGAAAAGAAGAAGAAAGAAAGGAAGAAGAAAAGGTTTGGAGCAATGGAACAGTGCTAGCGGTGCCAACTTCTATTATATTATATAGGGCAGCAAAAATAAGAAGGGAAAAGACTCTTGTGCCCCTACTGTAAGTGAAGTACAATAATAGAAAATAAAAAAAAGGTTTTAACTAGCCAAACAGACCCTAGCACAAATAACTAAATTATTTCAACACTCCCCCTCCAGTTGGGCATAGATGTCAATCATGCCTAACTTGTCACACAAATCATTGTGTCGTACATGATGAAGACCTTTGGTGAAGATATCTACAAGTTGTTCCTCTGAGCTGACATATGGAGTATACATTTCTCCATTTACAAGTTTCTCTCTAATAAAATGCTTGTCCACTTCAATGTGTTTCGTTTTATCATGGAGGACTGGATTAGCTGCAATGTTGATAACAGCCATATTGTCGCAATAGAGTGACATAGGGTTGCTAACTCTAAAACCCAATTCTCCTAACAAATTTCTTATCCACATGATTTTAGCAACTCCATGAGACATAGCTTTGTATTCTGCTTCAGCACTAAACCTAGCCACCACACTTTGCTTCTTACTTCTCCATGTGACTTGGTTTCCCCCTACAAAGGCACAATATCCATTGGTTGACTTTTGGTCATCAACTGCCCCTGCCCAATTAGCATCAGTATATACCTCCACCTTCAAATGTCCATGTTTCTGGAACAGCAAACCAGCTCCAAGAAACTTCTTGAGGTATCTGAGGATCCTCTCTGCAGCTTCAAGGTGATTTATCTTAGGATTGTGCATGAACTGACTAAGGACACCCACTGTATAAGCAATACCAGGCCTGGTCATAGACAAATACAAGAGTCTCCCTACAAGTCTTTGAAACTTCTTCACATCTTTTAAGAACTCTCCCTGACTGTCTCTTAGATGATGGTTAGGTTCAATTGGTGAGTCAATTGGTTTTACTCCCAACTTGCCTATATCTTCTAGTAGATCTAGTACATATTTCCGTTGGGAAATAAAGATGCCCTTGTGAGAGCGGGCAAATTCAATTCCAAGGAAATAACATAAGGGGCCTAGATCTTTCACCTCAGATTGAGTGGCTAAGAATTTTTTTAGTCTCCGTATTTTAGCCTCCCAATCTCCTGTGATCACTATGTCATCCACATACACAATTAGAGCTGCAATTTTCCTTTCACATTTTTTCACAAATAAAGTGTGATCTGACTGGCCTTGTTTGAACTCCATCTATTGAACTACTAAGTGGAACTTACTAAACCAAGCCCGAGGTGATTGTTTCAACCCATATAAAGATTTTTTTAGCCTGCACACTTTTTGTTCATTGCTTTTGGCACAAAAACCTGGAGGTTGGGTCATGTACACTTCCTCTTCCAAATCACCATTCAGTAAAGCATTTTTGATGTCCAATTAGTGAAGTTCCCAATCAAGATTTGTTGCTAATGAAAGAAGAATCCTAATAGATTTCATCTTGGCTATTGGTTTAAAAGTCTCTGCACAGTCCACTCCATATACCTGTGTAAAACCTCTTGCTACCAATTTAGCCTTGTACCTTTCAATAGTTCCATCAACCTTGTGTTTCACTGTGAACACCCACTTGCAACCCACTGGTTCCTTCCCTTCAGGAAGATCCACCAACTCCTAAGTGCCATTTTTGTGTAATGCATCAATTTCTTCCTACATTGCATCTGTCCATTCAAGTTTGGATAAAGCTTCTGCCACATTCTTAGGAATAGGGACACTGTCCACAGAGGAGAGGAATGCACAAAATGAACGTGAAACGTGATCATAGGATGCAAAATTAGAGATAGGATGATTAGTGGTATAAGATCTAACACCCTTTCTCTTAGCAATAGGAACATCAAGATCATTAATGATAGGGGAATCAACTTTGAGAGGAGCAGGCATATCAATGGAAGCAAGTGTACCTGGCTGATGGGAAGGATCAACCTTCGGTGAAGCCGATGATGTTGGTTGCATAGTGTCAGGTTCCACGGCTCTTGAACTCTGCTGGCTTTTGTGGCAGCAAAGAAAGACACGGAATGGAGGAGGGTCAGGTAGAGGAGGTAGTTGAGTCTGAGCCTGTTTCTCCTCAACCCTACTCTCCCCTTGAGGAGAAACCAAGAAGAAAGGTTGATTCTCAAAGAAGGACACATCTATTGAGACATAGTACTTACGAGAGACGGTATCATAGCAACGGTACCCCTTTTAAGATAGAGGGTAACCAAGGAAGACACAAGGAATAGCATGAAGATCAAGTTTACACCGAGTAGGTGACAAGTTATGAACAAAGCAACGACACCCAAAAACATGCATTGGAATGGGGAACAACAGAGTTGTAGGAAACAAAAGCTGATGTGGGGCCTTATACTCTAGTAACCGAGAGGGCATACGGTTGATGATGTACGTAGCATTTAGAACAATATCCATCCAAAAGCGCTTCGGAACATTCATATGGATTAACAAGCCATGAGCTACTTCAAGAAGATGACGGTTTTTTCTTTCAGCAACACCGTTTTGTTGAGGTGTCCTAGCACAAGAGCTTCGTTGAAGTGATCCACTCGAAGCAAAGAATTCAGTGAGATCACTATGGAAGTATTCCTTTGCATTGTCCGACTGGAAAATATGGATTTCAGTTTGGAACTGAGTGAATGCCATGCGTTGAAAGTCTTTCACAATTTTAGGCACTTCCTCTCTAGATCTCATAGGGTAAACCCAGGTGTATCTAGAGTAATCATCGATCAAGGTAATGAAGTACTTATATCCAGCCTCATTAGGTAGAGTAACAGGGCCCCAAACATCAGAATAAACAATATGAAACGGAAATTCAGATATTTTATTTCTCAAAGGAAAAGAGCTTCTACAATGTTTACTCAATTGACATATCTGACACTATAACTGACTCACTGATAAAGACTCAAACAACTTTGGAAACATAACTTTTAACGACTCAAAAGAAAGATGACCAAGACGACTATGCCATAAATAAGCTTAACTCTCACCGGACGAACTCAAAGACTCTATAGCCACAAGACCAACTTTATTCTCCAACACGTAGAGACCATCCACCATGCTTCCTCTACCAATCGTCTTCCCCGAGGCCAAATCCTAAAACACACATGAAGACGGATAGAAAGTAACTGAACAGTTCAATGAGTGAGTAATACTACTAATGGAAAGCAGATTTTTAGGTAATTTAGGAACATGTAGTACGCTAGAAAGGGTAAGGCTGAGTGGGAGAGATATGGTTCCTTGGCCGACTATGGTGGAGAAAGAGCCATCAGCTAGTCTCACCTTATCTCTCCTAGAGAGAAGATTGTATGCCTGAAATGAATTTGACTTACTGGTCATGTGGTTTGAGGCTCCGGAGTCAATTACCCAAGGGTAATAGAGGTACGAGATGACACATGAAAGGCAGTGGCAGTGTTACCTGAAGCAGATGCAAAAGAGGTAGAAGGACTAGGACCAGTATCCATCTGGCGAAGAGTCCTACCATATAACTCCAAATGGTCACGGAAAGAGTTGATGATCTCTTCCTTAGGATCAGAACTGGGATGCCTTTCCTGAGTTACCATGGGACCAATCTCTTGAAATGCCATATTAGTTGAGTTATACCTTTTCTGATTCTGCTGACTTGGTTTCTTGCCCTGATCATTGTTGACTTCTTACCCAAATCCTGTGCCCATTTAGGTTTTCCATGGAGATCCTAGCAAGTATCTTTGGTGTCTTGCCTTATGGCAGTGAGTGCACCAAAGCTTACTCTTATCATCTGTTCTCTTCTGAGAGTCTCCCTTCTTAGAACCACCTCCAACATTAGTATCTGAACTTCCCCGGACTGCTAGAGCAACTGGCTCCCCTGGTGTCTTGCCTTTTGGCAATGAGTGCACCAAAGCTTACTCTTATCATCTGTTCTCTTCTGAGAGTCACCCTTCTTAGAACCACCTCCAACATTAGTATCTGAATTTCCCCGGACTGCTAGAGCAACTGGCTCCCCCTCTTAGAAATCATCACGTTTCTTCTACTTTATTCTGACTGAACCAAGGCATAAACCTCCTGAATTGATGGCAAGTCTTTACTTCCCAAGATCTGCACCTTGATGGACTCATATGAAGGATTCAGCCCCAAGAGGAAGGCAAGTACCCATTGTTGAGATACAAGTGATTTGTATGCCTTTGCATCCTCATCACACTTCCAGTTAACATTCTGATAGTAATCAAGTTCTTCCCATATCGATGTCAGATCCGAATAGTACCCCGAGAGACTCCTTTTTCCCTGCTTACAAGTGGACGATTCAGCTTGCAGTTGGTATATCTTGGCGTAGTGTCTTTGCTCTGAATAGGTGGACTTTGCTTGTTCCCATATTTCACAAGTAGTTTCAGCCCACATAAAAGTTTTTCTCACCTGTGGCAGCATGGAAACCAAGAGCCAAGACATCACCATACTATTTTCTTGCTTCCATCTATCATATTCAGCACTTCTGCTCTTCGGTTACTTCACTTTCCCATTGATGTATCATATTTTTCCCCTAGAAGTGATGTAGAGTTTTATTCCCCTAGAACATTCAAGGTAATTCAGACCATCAAAGGGAATGACAGCCATGGGGAAACTCATATCCACTCCCCCACTTACCCCATTTTGATTTCCAAAAATCCCTGAAGTAGCAGAATTCTCAGAAAACATGGTCAAGACAGATTTTTTTTATCAAAAAACTTCCACTTAGGATCCCTCCTTATATCAGAACAAAAAACTCCACACACAACAAGTGATTAGTCCACCCACACTGCAGTTTTTAGACTTAATCTGAGCACAAGACCAGCACCAATTTCTAGAAAAAACAAGATGAAAGATCTGATTTTCAGACCTGTACGGAGTAGCAGTCCCAGCCTACTAGTTTTCTCAGCAGGTCTACAAGCAATAATCACAAGGGGAGATACTTACACACAAGGCATCAAGCCAACAAGTAGAGAAAGCAGGTCATACGTGACCCTTATTTCTTAAAAATGCAAGAAAAAACAAACAGTCTCCAAGTCCTCTATAGAAGTAGAGTATAGAGCTATGTCATCTATCTGTAGTGAAATTGTTTGGTTGCAATCCCTCTTTGATGATCTTGGTGTTCATCTTTGTACTTTGATTTCTCTTTATGTTGACAACACCAATGCTATCAAGATTGCCTCGAATCCCATTTTTCATGAGGATTAAATATATTAAGGTGGATTGTTAGTTTATCTGAGACATGTTTCTTGATGGAGAGTGTGGAGAGTATTGATAAATTCTAATATTATAGCCCTTGTTGTATTGCATCTTTTATTACTTTGTTTTTTTTTTCTATCAACTCTATAAGGGCTTTCTTGTAATCCTTTTGGTCTATAAGGGCTTTCTTGTAAATGTATTAATGCTACTTTTACTCTAATGCTATTTCACTTAACAAAACCTGTGCATTGCAAATAAAATTTAAATCAATTTAAAATATAAATTTAATAAAAATTAATACAAATTATCCCTTTTTTTTTGGTATTACATAGTACACAATATAGCGGAACTTGGGGTGGGAACAGAGCAAGGTGCATGCAAGGTCGACCAACTTAACCATAGAAAGGCTGTGTTTTATGGGCTTGATCCTATACCTCCATTTTTGGAGGGATGTTGAGTGACTAACTTAACCATTGGGTCATTGGATAATACAATTTATCAAAAAATACATAACCCAAAATAATTCTTAGGGTAGGTTGAGTTCATCTTAGCCCAATCCACAATGTCGTAAGACTCCTTATGCCTTTCTTTCTCTTAACAAAGCCCATTGCACCGCACGGGTCCTTGACTAGTATTCATCATCATCATCATCCATGTATTATCCCAACTATATGGGGTGGCTACATGAATCCTGTTTTGCCACTCTGTTCTATTTAAAGTCATATCCATTGTTAAATTATAATCTAGAAAACTTTATGATAAGCTAGTAATTTTCTGATTGTATTCATGTTTATGGTGATGTCTTCTCACCTGAAAGAATGTACTCAATTTTCTTTTAATGAAATTTCATTTTATCACAAAAAAAATCCATTGTTAAATTATTAGTGCTTAGATCATTTCTTACTACTTCTATCCATGTCCTTTTTGGTCTACTCCGAGCTCTTCTAGCACCTTCAATGTGTAACATATCACTTCTTCTAACTAGCGCAGTTGGTGGTCTTCTATGCACATGCCCAAACCATCTTTAGTCTACTCTCTCTCATTTTCACTTATTGGAGCTACTCCTAGTTTCCTATGGATAAATTCATTCCTAATCCTATCCTTTCTAGTTTTTTCACTCATCCATCTTAGCATTCGCATTTTTGCTGCATTCATTTTCTGGATATGTTGTTTGGGTCCTCAACTAATATTGTGATAAAATATTTCCATAGTTAAGACTTTGTCTCTATTTTTCTCAATAATAAAAAAAGACATCCATTAACAAAAAAGGATTTTACAGAAAAACTTAAGATATTGTTGCAGGGGTAGAAACATGGAAAGAATTTATGGGGAAGAAACCAATATTCCAATTCCTATACCAATTTCAGAATTTTTGGGTTATAGAATATTGGTATTGTTTCATTTTTTTATTTATTTTCTAGTTGTTGGTGCCTTAAGAACATGGTTTTGTTTTTTTTAGATTTTTATTTCAAAATCACTATTTTTGGTAACTCTCAGATTTACTATTTATAGTAATTTTCATAATTCCTATTTTTAGTAATTTCTGGTGTCTTTAAATTTAGTTAGTCTTAGTAGGACTAAAGTGTTACTAGATTTGTTTAGGAGTTGCAGTACTTGTTTAAGTGTCCTAACGAGTTACTTGTGGATTTGTCTTATTTTTTATAGCAATTAGGAGTTGTTTAGGATCAGTTTCTGAGTCCAAATTGAAGTCTGTAAGGGAACATCCGAGTTAGTAAGTTGAGTCTATAAATAGAGGCATTGTAATGGGAGTTGAGAAGGGTGATTTGATGAAAGAAAAATTGGTTTAGTTAACTCTGGTTGTTGCCAGAAAATTTTCTCTTTTTCTCCCCTCTCTTCATATCTGTTTCCTTTATAAGTGGCCTGTCAAATTTCTGTTTACCCTAGCAGCAAGTATTCTACTTGCTTTTCTATTCATATTCTTCACCTCTAAACACCCACAGCATTCATTTAACCTCACAAAGCCCACCACCAGATCCTAAGTTAGTAGGGCCCTACCCATCCTACATCATATATTTCATCAAAGAAAGAAGAAATAAAACTAAGAAGTACATCAGCATTGATCATCATGTATAAGGTTTGAAGTTGACAAAATATCATCTCCAAAAGGCAAATCATCCAAAACTTTGAATTCAAGATGTGTAATCAACTGCTCCATTATTATTAAATAAATATTGATTTCTTCTATTGTTTAGATACTTTGTTAAAAAATCCTTATGTTTCACTCTATATTATGTCCTGCAGAAACTTATTCAGGAGCTCTACGTTTAGAAACAGCTCGTAAGTTCTTTCTTTAGAATTGCATTTTAAGTTTTGATTTAGATCAGAAAACAATGAAAAATGTGTTTGCTATTTTATTAGTTTGATTGTTACATGTCAAATCATCATCTGACTATGTTTCTGTTGAAACTTACTTGATCTTGGTGTGGTATTGGACCTAGAAATGGAGCACAGCCATGCTTGCAAAGTTCTCAGTGTCGAGAGAAAAGTATGTTCTTTTGAAAATAAAAAAGTATATGTTGCTTTTTATGTTCTTTTTTTTTGCTTCAGATATTTGTTCTTGATGTTAACATTCTACTTTATGTTTCCAATAAATTATCTATTTTTGAGAATGCATTTCAAGCAAATGATTTTTAAAAATCAAACTTCAAACTATGCAAATGATTTTTAAGAATGAAACTTCAAACCATTTCAAGCCCCATGCAAATGATTTTTACGAATCAAACTTCAAACCATTTTAAAGATCCATTATCCATTTCAAGCAAAATAAAAATGAACATTTTCAAGTGAATGCATTAATAAGGTTACAACATGGAGATTTCTGCATTAAGGAGAAAGCAAAGAAAAAGAAAGAATAAGAGAACTGGTCCAGTGTTTAGTTTTATTAATACTAGTCTAAGAGCAAGTGTTATGCACGTGTGCAAGTAAAGGGTAAAATATAAGTTATCATTGTATAATTAAATTTAACTTTTATGACCTACATGGAACCCAAGGCAAGTATCAGAAGAAAAATAGCCTTTTGAAAAGAAAGGACTGTTTAAAAAGTTGCAGAAATCAGATTTCAAGAAGAGAGAAGAAGAAGAAGGTGGTGGCAACTAGGGTTTAGAGAGAGAGATTTTCGAACATAACCTCCTATCTTACTCCCTTAATTCTATTTCATTAAGTTAAACTTTAGTAATTTATAGAGAGGCCCCTAGTTGGGCAGAAATTAAAAAACATAACATAAGAAAGAATAAAGCTCAGATTAAGGCCCATTACAGCAAAGAACATAAAAGATAAAAAAAGATAAACAGCCTATGGTCCATTCGGCCCATCTTCTCTACACACCCCCTCAAGCTGAGCATAGATGTCAATCATGCCAAGCTTGTCAGTATCATGCTGAAGTTTAACCTTGGGAATGCCCTTGGTGAAGAAATCAACTAACTGTCCTTCAGAAGTGATGAAAGGTAGACACCTCTCCAGAAGCTACTCTTTATCGAATGAAGTGTTTGTCAACTTCAATATGTTTAGTTCTGTAATGTTGTACTGGATTGTGAGTAATGTTGATGGCAGCCTGATTATCATAGTATAACATCATTGGCTTACATGCTCAATACCCAATTCCTCCATCAAGGATCTAAGCCACAGTAGTTCAAAAACTCCATGAGCCATGGCTCTGTATTCAGCTTTGGTTGAAGATCGGGCAATAACTAATTGTTTCTTACTCTCCAAGAGATAATATTACCTGCCACCAAGCTACAGTACCTAGAGGTAGATCTTCTGACATCAATGTTTCCGGCCCAATCAGCATCTGTGTAAGTTTCAATTTTCATATGGTCATGCTTAGCAAATAGAGTTCCCTTTCTAGGGGAACCCTTCAAATAACACAAAATCCTCTCTACTGCTGCCATGTGAGTATCCCTAGGAGCATGCATGACTAATGCAACTGACAGCATATGCAATGTCTAGCTAAGTCATGCATAGATAGAGAAGTTTTCCACGTAGTCTCTGGAAGACTCCCTTATCTTTCAACAATATTCCATCTGAAGTAGAGAATTTATGACTCATATCAATAGGAGTAGCAACTGGTCTAGCACCCATCTTCCCTGTTTCAGAGAGCAAATCAAGTACATACTTTCTCTGAGAGATAAGGATCCCATCCTTGGATCTAGCAACTTCTATGCCAAGAAAGTATCTCAATTCCACTAGATCTTTGATCTCAAACTTTGTATGAAGGAAAGATTTGAGATCATTAATCCCTGATACATAATTACCAGTCACATCAATATCATCAACATACACAATCGGGTAAACGGCCAAGGATCCTCTCCTCTTCACAAAGAGGGTATGATCAGACTGTGTTCGTACATAGCCAAAGCTAACAAGGGCAGCCCTAAACCTTTCAAACCATGCTCTAGGGGACTGTTTAAGTCCATAAAGAGATTTCTTTAGCCTGTAGACCTTCCCTTTCATATATGTTTCATACATCATTGGAGGAAGAGACATATATACCTCCTCATGTAACTCTCCATTCAGAAATGCATTCTTTACATCCAGCTGATAAAGTGGCCAGTCTGAGTGTGCAGCCAGAGATAGCAGAACTCTCACAGAAGTCATCTTGGCAACGGGAGCAAAGGGCTCCAAATAATCAATCCCATATGTTTGTGTATAACCTTTAGCAACCAGCCTAGCCTTGTACCTTTCAATGGTGCCATCAACATGATATTTAATAGTAAAAACCCACTTAGAGCCTACTGGATCCTTCCCTTTAGGTAAATCAACCACTTCCTAAGTGTCATTCTTGTGCAGGGCATCAATTTTTGTTCTCATAGCATCCCTCCATTCTGGAATAGTAAGAGCTTATGACACAGACCTGGGAATTGGGTTAGAAGCAACAGAAGAAAGGTAGGCAAAATATGAAGGAGAGAGCAAACTATAAGAAAGGTGTTTGGAAATGCAATGTGCAGTACACTTCCTTTTTCCTTTCCTAATAGCAATAGGGATATCAAGGTCTGGGAAGGATGACTCCAAAGGGGCTGTATCAGTACTTGTTGTCTCTTCTGTGACTGGAAGTGTAGGAGGCTCATGTGTTGTAGGGGAAACAATATGCTCATTTTTGGTTCTCTGCCATTGATACGACCTGGGATTAAAAAGAGGATGAGGAGGTAAAGGAGGAGGGATAGGAACACTGGAATGAGAATGAAATGACTGATCCTCCCTTGACTCATTTGAAGGAGGAGGAGTCTCAACAGAAGACTTAAGTTACAAGAAAGACAATTCTATCCCTCATAGAAGATGGGACACATAACTTAAACTTAGATACAATAGACCTTTCACTTTCAAGAAGATAATCCAGAATGACCAAAATATCCCTGACTCGAGCATTCTAACACTCCCCCTCAAGATGGAAAATATATATCATATAGTCCCAGCTTGTTACAAATGTAATCTATCCTTCCCCGAGACAATCCCTTTGTAAAGAGATAAGGCGGGATTGGATGAGATGTGAACAGCAGCTTGGTTATCATAGTATAGTTTCATGGGTTTGTCAATTGAGAATCCCATCTCCTCTAGTAAGTTCTTTAGCCATACTAGTTCACATGTGGTATGGGCCATAGCCCTGTACTCTGCTTCTGCACTACTTCTTGCCACCATTGTTTGTTTCTTGCTCTTCCAAGTTACAAGATTTCCACCTAGGAAAGTACAATACCCTGTGGTTGACCTCCTGTCTAATATAGAGCCAGCCCAGTCAGCATCTGTGTACCCTACTATCTCAAGAGTTCCTCCCTTTTGGTATAACAAACCACAACCTAGAGCACCCTTTAGGTACCTAACAATTCTCAGAACAGCTTCTCAGTGAGGAACCCGGGGATGTTGCATAAACTGACTCACCACACTCATAGCAAATGATATATCTGGTCGGGTAATGGTCAGGTAGTTCAACTTTCCCACCAACCTTCTGTATCTTCCAGGATCATCAAACTCTTCACCTACATCCACACTTGGCATTGAGTTCTATAGGAGTCTCTGCTGGTCTGGCACCTAGCAACCCTGTTTCTTCAAGTAGATCAAGGACATATTTTCTCTGACATAGGTTGATTCCCTGTTTTGACCTCGCAACCTCTATTCCTAGGAAATACTTTAGCTTTCCCAGATCTTTCGTATTGAAGGAGTCCTGTAAAAATCTTTTTAGCCTGTCAATTCCATTGCTGTCACTTCCAGTTATGACAATATCATCCACATACACGACTAGCAAGATTTTCCCATCCTTTGAGTTATAGCTGAACACAAAATGATCAAACTGACACTGTTTCATCCCAAAGGCCTTCACCACTTCATTGAACCTGCCAAACCATGCACGTGGAGATTGTTTCAGTCCATAAATTGCCTTTTTGAGCCTACACACCTTACCAGCCTCCCCCTGAGCAACAAACCCTGGTGGTTGCTCCATATACACCTCCTCAACAAGATCACCATGTAGAACGGCATTTTTGATGTCAAGTTGTACAAGAGGCCAATCATACATAGCAACTAATGAGATCAACACCCGAACTGAACCAATTTTACCCACAGGAGAGAATGTCTCTATATAGTCCACACCATATAACTGAGAATAGCCCTTGGCCACTAACCGTGCCTTCAATCGTTCCACACTGCCATCAGGAAGATGCTTCACTGTATAGACCCATTTACACCCAACAGTGTGCTTACCAGGAGGAAGGGCGGTGAGTTCCCATGTGTGATTATGTTGGAGAGCAGAGAGTTCCTCTTCCATGGCTTGCCGCCACCCTGGGGCGGTAAGGGCTTCCTATACAGTCTTGGGAATGGGAACCGATGAGAGTAATGATATAAACTTGCAATGAGAAGCAGAAAGGTGAGCAGTGGAAACATAGTCTGAAATGGGATGAGAAGTACAAGTACGTTTACCTTTCTGCAAAGCAATAGGGAGATCAAGATCTGAGGGAGGAGCAGTAGCAGGATCCGTCGACAAGTGCTGAAGTGGAGGAGGGGCTGAAGCACTTCTGCGGGTATACACTTGAGTAATTGGTGGCCTCTCTGTAGTAACAGGCATATGATGTGCATCTACAGTAGGAATGGGAGCTACGGAAGGAGGGTCCACAACCGGTACAGGAAGAGGAACCACAGAGGGAGAAGAGACCCCAACATCTGAGAAAAATGGGACTGATTCAAAGAAGGTGACATCAGAGCACACAAACGATTTATGAAATTTTGGGTTATAACACTTATACCCTTTCTGAGTCCTAGAGTAACCAAGAAAAATACACTTCGTAGCTCGAGCATCTAGCTTGTCTACTCCAGGCCCCAAGTGTTGAACAAAACAAACACAGCCAAAGACTCTTGGGGTGAGAGGAAATGGAGACAAAGTGGGAAACAACACGGAGAAGGGGGATTGACTTCCAAGGATTGACATGGGCATCCTATTTATTAGATAACAGGATGTAAGAATAGCATCACTCCAAAAATGCTTTGGAACATGCATATTGATCATCAAGGACCGAGCAGTTTCAAAAAGATGTCTATTTTTCCATTCAGCTACACCGTTTTGTTGCGGGGTGTAGGCACAAGAAGTTTGATGAATTATTCCATGATGTTCTAGGTATTGCTGAAATGGTGAAGAGATGTATTCTTCGGCATTATCGAAGCGAAGTATTTTCATATGAACACCAAATTGAGTGCGTATTTCAGCATGAAATTTCTAAAAAATAGAGAAGATTTCACTACGGTCTTTCATAAGATAGATCCATGTCATCCTTGAAAAGTCATCAACAAAGATTACAAAATACTTAAACCCATTGTATGACACCACTTTAACTGGACCCCATACATCAGAATGAACTAAAGCAAAAGGACTTGAGACACGACTATCAGTTCTTGGACTAAATGAGACTCGATGATGTTTTCCCAACTGACATGACTCACAATCTAATGATGAAAGATGACTCAAGGAAGGAACGAGCAGCATCAAAGCCTTGAGAGAGGGATGACCAAGTCTGTAGTGCCATTGGAGAGGAGTAAGAGAGGACTGAAAAGCCACTGGGGGGCCACCACCATCAAGGTAATACAAACCACCTGTTTCATGCCCTCCACTAATCTTCTTCCCCGTCTTGAGATCTTGAAACACACAAGAAGAAGGATAGAAGGTTACAGAACAATTAAGGGACTTGGTTAATCTACTAACAGACATAAGGTTAAAAGGGAACTTAGGAACATATAAAACAGAAGATAAAAACAAGGAGGAGAGATCAACATCACCAACACCACAAATAGGAGATGTAGAACCATTAGCAAGTGTAATTGTCGAAGATGTGGAGGAGTGAGAAAGGGAAGAAAAAACATTAGAAGTCCCAGACATATGGTCTGAGGCTCCAGAATCAATGATCCAGGGTGAGGCTTTGGAAGCTAAACAAGTCATACCTGAGTGGGCAAGCGTAGCTGAATTCTGCTGAGATGTTTGAAGGAACTTCTCATATACTGCCCGTGGTACACTCACCATTTCCTGTCCAGAGGCACAAGCGGGTGCGGAGGGACTTGGGTCAGTTTGCTGGCTTTCAGTAATTGTGCTACTACCCTTAGATGTAGCATGGTTAGCCCAAGTGTTGGGTGGACCACGTAAATCATAGCAGAAATTAACTGTGTGCCCCTCTAAGCCACAATGTGTACATTTTCTCTGAGCATTACCTCTTCCTTTTCCACGGCCCCCCCTGACTCTCGGCCTCCAGTTCAGCTACTAGTCCGGTTAAACATGTGCCCACCACGGTTGCTTGGAGGGCCACTGCTGCCACCACTTCTACTTCCACGGCCACTCCCTTTAGTCACTACCAGACCAAATCTATCAGAGAAGGAAGAATGTTTTACTGGCTCAATGGATGTTCTCTTAAGACGGGCAAAAACTTCTTCAACTGAAGGGAGAGCTGATCTCCCCAATATCTGTACTCTGACAGGCTCATACTCAGCCTTCAAGCCCACAAGAAACCTAGTCACATCAAGCTGTTCACGTTGCTGTTATTGGATCTGGACATCTGATGTTAGATGATGATACACATTCAGCTCATTGCGGATGTTCCTCAAACTTGCAGAATACTCTTCTAAGCTTTGACTTCCTTGCTTCAAATTGAAGTACTCTTGGTATAACTGATATACCCTAGTTGTGTTGTCCTGTCCAGAATACAACTTTTTAGCATGATCCCAGATTTCTTTGGCCGTATCTAGGAACATGAAGTTCACACTAATCTTTGGTTCCATGCTGTTCCAAAGCCATGTCATTATTTGTGCATCATCTTGTTCCCAATCACTGAACCCAGGGGAATCAGAGGGAGGTTTCTCCTCTCTCACATGTTTCACTTTCCTCTTAGCCTTCAAGAACACCTCCACGGATTTTGCCCATGGTACATAGTTCTCATCATTCAACTTGATGGATGTCATTTGAACAGTTAGATAATCTGAGGATAGCTTGATGCCAGTTTTGTTGTCATTCCCATTTGCAAATGAAGCCATCTTAATTATTTCACCTTCAAATATACAACACAACCTCACACTCTTTCACAAGACTTATCTCACTTATAACACCACTAATTCCAGCTTCTTTAAATACACATTACACACCACACACTAAGGCTGAAATCACTCAGTCTTCACATCCAACACTTGGGCTGCACACTGCAGAACCCTTCACCATCAACACACTAAGACTGAAATCACTCAGTCCTCACATCAAACACTTGGGCTGCACACTGCAGAACTGATTACACACAAGGTATAGGAAACATAGATACACCAATCACCACGACACAACCACCACCAATCTACTGCTGTTGTGAGCTTCAGCAGTCGACAACTCTTCCTTCAACATACATACAAAGGGAAATGCAGAGGAACACGACTGAAATGCATATCAGTCACACCGAACATCACCACAACTAACTTTCGAAGCAAAAAGAAAACATTCACAGTCCCTTATTTGGACAAACAACAGTAGTGTTCATACCTGTCCACCACAGCACCGGCCAGAGGCATTCTCACCTCCAGGCCCTCAAAATGGCAACTCCTTTTCAGCCTTTTATCAAGTCTCCAATCAGGTCAGCTGTAGGATGATGAAACCTACTGTGAAGCTGGTGGCGAACCCAAGAAGAAGACAGCAACAAGAAAAACACGAGACCTTATGGCTCAGATACCATGTGAATGAACCCTAGTTGATTCTAGGTCAAAGTAGAAAAGAAGAAAGAAGAAAGAAAAGAGAAAGAAGGAGAGAAGAAGAGTATTCGGCCAGACTGGAAGAGAGAATGTGAAAAATCACTCTCCTAGCCGACCCACTTGAATTTTATTCATAAAACTTAAGTTACAAGAAAGACAATTCTGTTCCTCATAGAAGATGGACACATAACTTAAACTTAGATACAATAGACCTTTCACTTTCAAGAAGATAAACCAGAATGACCAAAATACCCCTGACTCGAGCATTCTAGCAGAAACCATAATATATTTGTATATCTCTATATAAATATATTTTGCAAAAACAAATTTCAACGTTTGAAATCAGCAGCTGGCAGTTTAGGTTTCCATCAGAGAGAGTGCAATACCCGATCATTCACTTTGTCCGACAAAGGGGTTGATTCTGTCACTATGATCACCCACTCAGGTGAATTCTCAGACTGCCCCAACATACCCAGCTTTTGACCCCCTCTAAGGATCTCACTGATTGGCATATCAAAGACAACCCAATTCAACACCTAGTGCAGTACCATAATCGAGTCTAGGTGTTAGGTGTAACATTCCAGTTTTGCCCATCTATCTTCAAGGTCCAGGGCAACATTGAAATTTGGTTTGGTTCAGGGTTTCAAGAAAACCCACACTGCATGTACCTCAGGTCTCACCCTGGTAGCTGAGACAAGCCACCCCAACCAACTTGGCGGCACATCTGTGTCAGCCTTGGCAGGATAAATCTCCCCAGATCTATCCAACGGCTGTGAAGATTCTAAACTAACACGAGTCTCATAAGTGTCCAGTTTAAGGGTATTACCCAGAAACACACCACAATGACATTGATCAATTATGTACTTTATTCATTTACAATAAATGTCAAAAGATACATCAATCTGATTGGAGCTAAGGGCATAACTGTCTAACAATAGAAACCATCCATGTACCAACCATAGGCTATAAGGATTTGGGTTAGATCTCCCATGATAAGTCCCACTTGTCATGTGGATGCCCTATAACCTGAGCCTGAGGACCTTCCAGCTAAAAGTAGGTACAACTGTAATAAGAATAGCTTATTAACAAAAGTCTTGGTTTGTTAACAAAGATGATCAAATACAAAGTACATTTGACTCTGAGTGAATACATGGAAATATTATTTCCAACAATGTTTGATAGATTGAGAGAAAGTAGGCAGTGTGGTCAAAATGACTTTTAAAGGAAACGTTAAGACTGAGATTTTTGGGCACCTAGAATCCCTCCCATTGGGATCCATTCTATAAATACTTTTGTTCATTGAATGCCATGAAGCATCCCTCTCCTTGGCAAACCTTCACATCCATTTCCCCAATAAAGCATATTTTTTTTTTTTGCTTTAAATCTCTCAACACCCAACCACCTATTACGTTATTTTTAGTGTCACTTTTCCAGTTTGTCAAGTAATTATTTTTCTCATCCCCTAGGTTTCAAAGGAAACCCCTAATAATTTTTTCTGTTCTCTTAATGTCCTCAACAGGAGCTTTGGAGAAGGAGAAGAAATACATCGAAAGATTGGAAAGGTGGATTTCATTAGAGTCAACCTACCTCCCTTGGATATATTTCTTTTTCCAGGTTGCCAGTTTTTTAGCAAACCTTTCAATGACCGCTTCCCAAAATGAAACATCCATCAGAGCACTCTCAAAAGGCAATTGGAGATCTTTAATTAGCCAATCCTTAGCCTCGCAACTCGAAGCACTAGCACACTCTTTCACCTCATCATGTTCAAGAATGAATCCCCACTAAATTGCATTTTGACTGATTAATTTTTACTTTCCAAACTACCTCTGCAATCTCTAGGATCCTATCAGATAGCCAATTTCTTGAATGCTTGTAAACTTCCCAGTGATGATGGTATCATCCATAAACTTTGAACGATATTGTCCCCAAAGATGTAGAGGATTGCATCTCTTGAAGAACTGATTTTATTCATAAAACTTCACAAACTCTATGTGAAACCATTGTATACATCAATCCTAAACTTTGTATTATTTGTGCATCTCCAGCCAAAGTTAGAGCTTTTTTCTGGTGGTTTATCATCAAAAGATCAATACCTGTGAGGTTTTGCAGAAAATAAGTCCAAATTGGTGTCTTTCACCTCATGCTTGTTTCTTTTGTTGGTCAAGTAGTGAAACTACTCTACACTTGCTAATCTCCTGCCACTTTGCTTATGGCATGTGGGAACATTTTTTTTTAATCTTTTTGGATGCAGGTGGCCTGCTCCAACAGATTTGAGTAGCCTTTTAGGTGTTAATTTCTTTTCCCTTGCACTAGAGCTGCCATTCTTTGGGTGATTTGGGAAGAAAGGAATGCCATAATTTTTGAGGATTGAAGCCATACTACTGAAGTAATGATTGAAAAATGTAGCAGTTAAGTTTGCTTCTTGGGTCAAAACTACAAATGCCTTTACCCATTACATGGTGGATAACATAATTAGAGACTGAAAGCAGATTGCTAACTCATCTATACCAAGGTTTCTAGTATCTTATGTTTGGACCCCTCCACCACCAAATGCTATTAAATTGAATTTTGATGGGTGCAGCTTAGGTAATCCTCACCTGGTAGGGATAGGGGTGCTTTTCAGATATGAGGAAGGAACAATCTTGTCAATACTTTCAGGTCCCATAGGGCATGCTAACTCTGTCAGGCAGAACTGATGGCACTGTTCCAAGGGCTGAAAATTGGGCAAACTTTAAATTACAACAATTTATTGGTTGAAAGTGACTCGAGTATGGTAATCAGGTGCATGAAGAATAAAAGAGCTGGTC
Organism: Nelumbo lutea; assembly: GCF_056320005.1. Taxonomy (NCBI): domain Eukaryota; kingdom Viridiplantae; phylum Streptophyta; class Magnoliopsida; order Proteales; family Nelumbonaceae; genus Nelumbo; species Nelumbo lutea. Next base: position 98,901,426 of record NC_142686.1, on the reverse strand, counting down.
CTTGGTGTTACAGGCACACTATAAGAGCAGTAAACAGAATAGCATGCGAGTTGAGAGCCACATTTAATTGCATTAGCAGAAAAGAAAATGGACTGGTAGCAGGAGCAACTTTTCTGGGCTGCTACAAGTTGGGGGGGGGGGGGCTGGATAATGATGTACACAGAATGAGAATGTTGTTAGAGCCTAACAGTTGAGAAACTAGGTAATTGCTACTAGACAGGGAGATAAATCTGTTGCTATTTATTTCAGCCCTCAAAACCTTATGGCAGGAGATAGATCATTTGGAGACTGTGTTTTGGGAAAGTGGCAAGGATGCAACAACTAATCAGAAGCCAGTAGAGAAGAATAGGTTTTTTGAGTTTCTAGCTGGACTTAACCTCGAGTATGACATTGCACAGCAGCATATTCATTCTAGAGATAGTGTAACTCTCTCTCAAGCATATGCCTTTGTGTCAAGGAGAGGAGAGTAAGAGGAATGTGATGATGAGGAACCTAGGCCTTGAGAAGTCGGCTATGGTTAGCACAGTGAAACCTAAGCAGAGTGGAGACAAGGGTGGAAATGAACTTAGGAAGGAAGATAAGAAGGATTTAATCTGTGATTACTGTAAGAAGCGTAAACATACCAAAGATACCTGCTGGAAGCTTTACCCTCACCTTGTGCCGAGCTGGCTCAAAAAAAAAAGAAGGGAAATGTGAATATGGTAGTGATTGGTAACTTATTAGGACCACTTACTACCGCTTCCCTAGAGTCTATTGCAGTAGCTGCAATGAGGCCCGAATTGGAGAGACCCCCTAGGATCAAGAGGTAGCCATTCTACTTCTTTTGTACATACAGGTAGTTCACATGCCACTACAAACTATGTTTCCACTACAGGTAAGGAGGGACCCCCTAGGATTATAGATTCAAGAGCCTCAAAGCATATGACCAACATTTCCTTCATTTTCTCCTCATACCACCTCTGCTTTGGCAGAGATAAAGTTTCCACAGCTGATGGATCACATGTTCCCATTGCTGGGAAAGGGTCTGTTAAGATAACCAATACCATTTCCCTACCCTTTGTCCTCCATGTTCCTAGACCGAGTACTAACCTTTTATCCATTAGTAGTTTGACAAAGAATTTGAATTGTTAAGTGATTCTCTCCTGGTCATTGTGTTTTGCAGGATCTAGAATCAAAGAGGACGATTGGGAGTGGTCGTAAGGTAAATGGAATCTACCTTCTTGATGTGATTCCTAGTCACTAGAGTTATCATGTCAGCAGGGGTATTGAGTCAGAGTCAGTGGGCCAGATTATTCTTTGGCATAATCGGTTAGGGCATTTGTCCTTTGCTTCTTTGCGTTTCTTGTTTCCAAAGTTGTTTGAGTCTATTAGTTTATCTAGTTTAGAGTGTGAAGGTTGTCAACATGGAAATCATTGTAGACATTCCTTTAAAACTAATAATAAAAGATGTTCTTCTGCTTTTGATATTGTTCATACTGATGTGTGGGGGCCATATCACATTCCCTCTATGGGTGGCTATCGGTATTTCCTTCTGTTGGTAGATGATTATTCTCGATATTCATGGCTATATTTGATGAGATCCCGTGATGAGGTTGTTAGACAGTTTTGTATGCCCTTAGCTTCAATCCATTTTGATGTACTTTTGACATTTAGTGTAAATTAATAAAGTACATGTTTGATTCATGTTGTTTGGTATAATTCTGTGTAAAACCCTAAAACTGGACACTTATAGAAACTTGTGTTAGTTTTAAATGTTCACAGCCATTGGATAAGTCTGGGGAGATTTATCCTGCCAAGGCTGATACTGATGTGCTACCAAGTGTTGGGATGGCTTGTTTCGGTCATCAGGGTAAGACCCAAGGCACATGCAGTATGAGATTGCTTGAACCCTTGAACCAGACCAGATTTCTAGTATTGCCCTAGACCTTGGAGACAGATGGGCAAAACTAGAAAGTTACACCTAACCCCTGGACTCAATTATGACACATCACTAGGTGTCGGATCGGGCTGTCTTTGATGTGTCAATCAGTAAGATCCTTAGTGGGGGTCAAAACCTGGACATGTTGGGGCAGTCTGAGAATTCATCTGAGTGAGTGATCATAGTGACAGGATCAGCCCCTTTGTCGAACAATGGTAATGATCGGGAATGCACTTTCTCTGATGGAAACCAAACTGTCGGCAGTTGATTTCAATCGTTGGAATTTTGTTTTGCAAAATTAATATATATATCTATATATATATATATGTATATGTATATGTACGGTTTCAAAAGATTTGCAAAAGGTTTTAATTCCCGGGGTCCATGTGAGTAGAGAGTGCGGCACTGTTCCTTGCTGCTGAGGGAGAGGTCTTCTCTTGTCGGGCAGTGCTTGATCATTAAGGGCTGAGAGGTTAAGTGTAAGACCATTTAGGATAATACCTGATGGGCTAATCTTGCACCTGCCCACAGTCCCTGGGTTTTTATAAGATGGCTTGGCCCAGGGACCACTTAATGTAAGTGTTGGGCCCATAGGGTCCATGTGATGGGCTCAAGGGGGTCACTGAGTCTTTCAGTGAATTCAGTTGGGCCTTGTAATAAAGGCTGGGCCGAACCCATGTGGCTGGTGTGTAGATCAATGCTTGGGTCCCACACCATACAAAGAAGCCCAACTGGGCAGCAGATTGGAAAGTAGTTAAACACTGAACACTTAATGGGCCAAAAGCCCATTTCGAACTGGGCTGATATGATTACCTATTCATGGGGCGAATCTAAGATTAATGTTAGTAAAAGGATTGGGTCTTTAACCTTATCCACTCTAAGAGACCAAATTCAAATTAGATTTGAATCTGGCAACCTCCTGATAAGATCAGGAGTTGGCTAACTTAATCTGCAGATAGGATTAAGATTATCCCCTATCCAAATACTGATTTGGATTGCGATAACTCCAAAAAATTAGGAGGTTTCTTAATCAAGAAGAAAGAGGAGAAAACCCTAATAGAAATATCAGATTTCGAACTAGGGTTTGTATGCAAGAGATATCTCCTGCGAATTGAGATTTGATCTCTCACAGACTCTAGAGAGAAGAGACACAGTTCAGCCCTCTTCGTCCCTGGATTTCTCCTCCTCCAGCCGCCGCCATTCCCTGTTGCAAGATTGGATCTTTGCAGCAATAGGAAGTTAAGAAATCAGTTCTTGACAACAGTCTTGCAAGAATGACCAAAAAGATTCGGTGTTCAAAGTTTCCAGAGGAATCTTGCGAAGGATCCAGTGTGTAGGACGCACCCTACTAGTTCCGTTCCATCCACAGCTGTGTCATCTTCAGTAGGAGCGGATCTTGGTTTCTTCTTTGGGCGTGAACACCAACTTTGGAAGATATTGTTTCTTCGGATCAAGTATAATCCTTCCTGTTTTCTTTTGGTTCAGGTCTGGTTTGATTATGATTCAAGTAGAATCCTTGAATATTGTATTCTAAATTTAGGGAATATGATTCCCAGTTGGAAGAATGTAGGAAAATTTTTGAAATTCTCCCACCCTTTCCTCACCCTTCATGGCGTCCATTAGATGGATCCTACCATTCTTTCAGTGGTATCAGAGCCCCAGGTTCAAATCTTGAACCAAAAGAAAATTAGATCTGACCCTGCGCAGATGGACAGAAGATGCTCTGCCATGATTTGCGCAGATTGCTTTCTTTCTTTTTTTCAAGAATTGGTTTCTTGTTCAGGGCGATTGATCTGAAATTAATTTTTGTTAAATCTAAAATTTATTTAGAATTGTTCTTTATTTATTTTTGATTTAATGGACTGTTCAAACCTGGAGATCGCAGTGCAGTTTTGGCGCAGATGATCTGTGCACCCTTTTTCATTTATTTTATTCAATTCGGTCTGTAAATAATTTTTTTTTTATTTTTCTAGACTAAATGTATAGGATTTGATCAAGAATGTAATTAATTAATAGAAATGGGATTTATGTTATTTATTTTCTTGATTAAAGAAGGAAGAAGATGGCGGCGCTGGAGATTTGTAGATGGAGAAATCGCTTCCTGCGATTTACAGTTTATGAAACTGTAACATTTGTGATTAACCTTTGTTTTGCAAGTGGTGCGAACAATCCATAGTTGATTTGTGTTTGTTTAAAATCAAGATTATTAATTTCAAATCTTTCATGAATTAATTCTTGAATTGAAAATCAGTTTTGGACCATTTCGGACTAGATTGGACCAAAACTGTTTGGACCAAATCTGGGGTTCGAAAGGGGTTGTTTTTCAGTCCATATTTCTCACACTTGTCGTTCCAAATCTGATGTTCAATTACAGGGATTAATTCGGCCCACCTGTAAAGCCTACTTTTAAAGGGTTAAAACTGCAAAAGCCCATTATTGTGAGAAAAGCTGTATGGGCCGAACTGCTAACTGCAATTCAGCCCATACACCTAGTAGACATTAATTGTTAATGCTTTGGGTGTTTAAATGAGCTATTCGATGGGCTATTCGATGGGCTTTACAGCAGTTAATTGATTGGATCAATTCCTTATTTACATGTGATGTTTGGGTGTTTGATGTGCTGCGATCATGGGCCATAAGCACTTGGCCCATGTTGAATCGTTAGTGGCTCTTGTGTACACCGTGGCTAAATGCACATCATTGCCATGGTGTCCCTTAAGGTCATTGGATGACCTTTCTTTGCTTGGTGGGCCCCATAACCCTGAAAAAGGATGCATACAGAACCCCTAGCCGATTAAGGCCCACCAGAAATCTGACTTTATGAAAGTCAGTGGGAGCCACTTTGGTTTGACCTAAATTAGAACTAGGGCGTAATTTTGTTCCCTCCAGCAAATATGAATGCATGTGAGATCCATATGATGGACTCTCTAAAGGCCTTCCGTCATTAGCATAGTGATGGGTCCATCAGTAATGAGGAAACGCACCATAAAATTGGGCTATCCATTTGCTGTTGGACTGTTAGAGTGTTTCATAAGATGATAAGGGCATCATAGACCGATGTGGGAGGGGCTTCACCAGAAAATGGGAACTCTCTCACGTACCTTGGCGTAACCTGAATATGATGGGTGTGCACTCACTGGATAGAAATGTTTACCTGAAAACGACTCTGAACCTTGTCTGATAGAGGCCAAAGGGATACTCATTTGATGAGTGAATATGATCTGTCACAGAAAGGTGGTGAGGTTTTGCAGCTAAAACAGTTGGCTTTACGCACCCTATGTGATTTTTCACATTTCCAGAGACATTTCGTCGTTTCCGTCACTGAGAAATGAGGGAAATCTCAAAGATGAACAAATGGGAATGGAACATAGATTAAAAACCATATCTATGTAGGTAAATGAATCAAACTAAGGTTGTGGACTAACGTCTTTACTGTTTTATCAGAAAATGGCAAACGGTCAATTTGCAAAGCTTCTAGACGATAACAAGCTTAAGGGCCCAAACTATGCCGACTGGTACAGAAATCTTATGCTGGTCCTAACTTCTGAAAAGTTAGACAAGGTGGTGAAAAATCCTGCCCCGAAACATCCGAGTGATAGGGCTTTTGAGGCCCGTAGGAGGGACTACCAAGATTGGGAGGATAAGAACTCCCTAGCCCGCTGCTTTGTCATTGCCTCATTAGACAACTCGGTACAGGGGCAGTTCGATCAGATCGAACTATCCAAGGACATATTGGACAGTCTAAGAACAATGTATGAAGAGCAAAATCGTTCTACTCAACAGAAGGTCCTGAAATTGTTCATGACCGCGCAAATGACCAAAGGGCAGAAAGTTCATGACCATTGTCTTCGGAAGATGGGATACATTAACGAACTCGAAGCTCTTGGATCCAGGCTAGATCTTGGCACGCAAGTGGATGCCATCCTGAATTCTTTGCCCTCTTCCCTTCAATGCATTCACAATGAACTACAATATGAATAAGCTGAATGTCAGCGTCCAGGAACTCAACAATATGTTTCAGAGGGCCGAGGATCTATTCAAGAAGGATGAGCCTATGGTTATGCTTGCTGAATCTAACAAATCGGGCAAGAAAAAGAGAAAGGCAAAGAAGCACAGAAGAAAGCTGCCAAACCCAAGAAGCAGAAGAAGAACAAGGCATCTGATGTCTGTCACTTCTGCAAGCAGACCGGCCACTGGAAGAGGAACTGTCCTGCCTACCTGGAATCTAAGAAAGGGGTTCAAAGTTAGTAGAAGATTGAGTGAAGGCGAAGTGACACTATTTTTGGGAACGACTGCAAGTGTTGCAGCTGCAGCAATAGGAACCGTAGAATTAGTTTTTAGAGGAGTCTTTGTACTTAAAGATTGTCTTTATGTACAAAACTTGAGAAGAAATTTAATTTTTGTTTCTAAACCGTGTGTTGATGGATATACTGTTTATTTTAGTAATACGATTACTGTTAAACATAACAACAAATTCATCGCATGCGGGGAACTGGAGAACGGTCTCTATGTTCTACATCCTTCTCTGGAAACTAATCTAACCGAAACTACGTCGGTTGAAAATCCCAAGAAAAGGAATCGTGATACAGTAGATCTCACGTGCCTCTAGCATTACCGACTTGGCCATATCGGTGTTGACCGAATCACAAGGCTGGTAAAGGATGGTCCTTTGGATTTTCTAACCGTAGAAAATCTTCCCACTTGTGAGCTTTGCCTTCAAGGTAAGATGACTAAGCGGCCATTTGACGGTAAGCCTGAAAGATTTGGAGGCACACATGACCTAATACATATTGATGTATGTGGTCCCCCGAGTGTTAGGACACAGAATCAACACGTGTATTTCATCACCTTTATAGATGATTTTTCACGATATGGTTATGTGTACCTAATGAGACACAAGTCTGAATCCTTTGAAAAGTTCAAAGAGTTCAGACAAGAAGTCGAGAAACAGTTAGGGAGAGAAGTTAAGGCCCTTCGATCGGATCGAGGAGGCGAGTATCTCTCTGACGAATTCAAGGACTACTTAAAGGACAATGGGATAGTGTCACAACTACCTCCTCCTGCTACACCTCAACTCAACGGTGTTTCAGAGATGAGGAATAGGACCTTGTTGGACATGGTCCGGTCACTTCTCGTACGCTCAGAATTACCCACATCTTTTTGTGGATATGCATTAGAGATTGCTATCTACGTGCTGAATCGAGTTCCAACCAAATCAGTTCCGAAAACTCCATATGAATTATGGACCGGAAGGAAGCCAAGTGTAAGACACTTGAAGATTTGGGGTTGTCCTGCACACGTTAAAAGAACAAGTGCGGACAAGTTAGAATCCAAAACCAGCCGTTGCCTATTTATAGGCTACCCAAAGGATTCAGTGGGTTATCTATTCTATGACCCAAGTGAGCAGAAAGTGTTCTGCAGTCGAAATGCCCAATTCTTAGAATCCGAATACATCATGGACACTCACTGTCAGGAAATAGTTCTTGATGAGGAGAGCTCAGGAGCAGTGGGAGATGTCCCACAAGTTCCAGGTAGTGACCAACCTAGAAGGTCCACCCGGGTATCCAGACCACCAGTCCGATATGGTTATGACCAGGATAGTTACCTGGTGGAAGCCTTGACTAGTGAAGAGGATCCCGTGACTTACGCGGAAGCTATGTTAGACATAGATTCCCAGATGTGGGTGGAGGCCATGAGAGCTGAGATGGACTCGATGGAGATCAATGGAGTCTGGACTCTAGTAGACCCGCCCTCCGGGGTAAAAGAAATTGGTTGCAAATGGATCTACAAGAGGAAGAAGGGCCCCGATGGCAGGATTGAGACCTACAAAGCTCGCTTGGTGGCGAAAGGGTATACTTAGAAAGAAGGCATCGGTTATGAGGAAACTTTTTCGCCCGTGGCCATGCTTAAATCCATTAGGATCCTGCTAGCTGTAGCAGCATACCATAACTATGAGATTTGGCAAATGGATGTCAAAACCGCGTTCCTGAATGGAGATTTTAGTGAAGATATCTACATGCAGCAGCCGCAAGGCTTCATTGTTGTTGGTCAGGAACATATGGTATGCAAACTCAATAGATCCATATATGGACTTAAGCAGGCTTCTAGGAGTTGGAACATCCGTTTTGATTCTACCGTCAAAACGTTTGACTTTGAGCAGAATCTGGATGAGCCCTGTGTTTATAGGAAGTCCAGTGGAGATAAGATCACATTTTTGGTATTGTACGTGGACGATATCCTACTCATTGGGAATGATGTAGGAATGTTGACTTCGGTCAAGGTATGGCTATCACAGTAGTTCTCCATGAAAGATCTTGGAGAAGCTTCATACATACTGGGTCTTCGACTCTATAGAGATAGATCGAAGCGGATAATTGGATTATCCCAGGCTGCTTACATTGACAAAATTGTCAAAAGGTATAGCATGGAGAACTCCAAGAAAGGAAACGTTCCTTTCAGACATGGAGTCACTCTCTCCAAGAAGATGTCTCCTAAGACTTCTGAGGAGATTGAGGGCATGAGAGACGTTCCCTATGCCTAGCCGTAGGGAGCATCATGTATGCCATGCTGTGCACTCGCCCGGACATAGCATAGGCGGTGAGTGTAGTAAGCAAATTCCAGGTCAACCCAGGCCAGGAGCATTGGACTGCTGTGAAGAACATACTTAAATACCTTTGAAGGACAAAAGAGTTTTGTCTGGTATTCGACGGTGGTTCACTACAAGTTCTAGGGTATACCGATGCCAATTTCCAGTCGGATCTAGATGATAGAAAGTCTACATCTGGGTATGTTTTCACGATAGGATCGTGTGCTGTTTGCTGGAAAAGCAGCAAACAGGGGTCCACTACAGACTCCACAACCGAGGCCGAGTACATTGCCGCAAGTGAAGCTGCCAAGGAAGCCGTGTGGATGAAGAAATTCATACACGAATTGGGAGTGATTCCGTCCAGCACATCACCCATCCCATTGTTGTGTGACAACAATGGAGCGATCGCCCAGGCTAAAGAGCCTCGGGCTCAATCGAAGTCAAAGCACATCGAGAGGAAGTACCATGTTCTGCGGGAGATCGTTGGTAGAGGGGACATCCTAATTCAGAAGGTAGCATCAGCGGACAATGTGGCAGACCCATTGACTAAGCCACTGACACAGAAGGTGTTTGAGAAACACGTGGAAAGCATGGGACTCCGGCTTGTACCGGATTGGACCTAAGTGCAAGTGGGAGCTGTTAGACAGTATTGTATGCCCTTAACTTCAATCCATTTTGATGTACTTTTGACATTTAGTGTAAATTAATAAAGTACATGTTTGATTCATGTTATTTGGTATAATTCTGTGTAAAACCCTAAAACTAGACACTTATAGAAACTTGTGTTAGTTTTAAATGTTCACAGCCATTGGATAAGTCTGGGAAGATTTATCTTGCCAAGGCTGATACTAATGTGCCACCAAGTGTTGGGATGGCTTGTTTCGGTCATCAGGGTAAGACCCAAGGCACATGCAGTATGGGATTGTTTGAACCCTTGAATCGGATCAGATTTCTAGTATTGCCCTAGACCTTGGAGACAGATGGGCAAAACTAGAAAGTTACACTTAACCCCTGGGCTCGATTATGACACATCACTAGGTGTCGGATGGGTTATCTTTGATGTGTCAATCAGTAAGATCCTTAGTGGGGGTCAAAACCTGGACATGTTGGGGCAGTCTGAGAATTCATCTGAGTGAATGATCATAGTGACAGGATCAGCCCCTTTGTCGAACAATGGTAATGATCGGGAATGCACTCTCTCTGATGGAAACCAAACTGCCGGCAGTTGATTTCAATCGTTGGAATTTTGTTTTGCAAAATTAATATATATATCTATATATATATATATATATGTATATGTATATGTACGGTTTCAAAAGATTTGCAAAAGGTTTTAATTCCCGGGATCCATGTGAGTAGAGAGTGTGGCACTGTTCCTTGCTGCCGAGGGAGAGGTCTTCTCTTGTCGGGCAGTGCTTGATCATTAAGGGCTGAGAGGTTAAGTGTAAGACCATTTAGGATAATACCTGATGGGCTAATCTTGCACCTGCCCACAGTCCCTAGGTTTTTATAAGATGGCTTGGCCCAGGGACCACTTAATGTAAGTGTTGGGCCCATAGGGTCCATGTGATGGGCTCAAGGGGGTCACTGAGTCTTTCAGTGAATTCAGTTGGGCCTTGTAATAAAGGCTGGGCCGAACCCATGTGGCTGGTGTGTAGATCAATGCTTGGGTCCCACACCATACAAAGAAGCCCAACTGGGCAGCAGATTGGAAAGTAGTTAAACACTGAACACTTAATGGGCCAAAAGCCCATTTCGAACTGGGCTGATATGATCACCTATTCATGGGGCGAATCTGAGATTAATGTTAGTAAAAGGATTGGGTCTTTAGCCTTATCCACTCTAAGAGACCAAATTCAAATTAGATTTGAATCTGGTAACCTCCTGATAAGATTTGGAGTTGGCTAACTTAATCTGCAGATAGGATTAAGATTATCCCCTATCTAAATACTGATTTGGATTGGAATAACTCCAAAAAATTAGGAGGTTTCTTAATCAAGAAGAAAGAGGAGAAAACCCTAATAGAAATATCAGATTTCGAACTAGGGTTTGTATGCAAGAGATACCTCCTGCGAATTGAGATTTGATCTCTCACAGATTCCAGAGAGAAGAGACATAGTTCAGCCCTCTTCGTCCCTAGATTTCTCCTCCTCCAACTGCCGCCATTCCCTGTTGCAAGATTGGATCTTTGCAGCAATAGGAAGTCAAGAAATCAGTTTTTGATAACAGTCTTGCAAGAAAGACCAAAAAGATTTAGTGTTCAAATTTTCTTAAGGATTCTTGCTAAGGATCCAGTGTGTAGAACGCACCCTGCTGGTTCTGTTCCATCCACAACTTTGTCATCTTCAGGAGGAGCGGATCTTGGTTTCTTCTTTGGGCGTGAATACCAACTTTGGGAGATATTGTTTCTCCGGATAAGGTATAACCCTTCCTGTTTCCTTTTGGTTCAGGTCTGGTTTGATTATTGTTCAAATAGAATCATTGAATATTGTATTCTAAATTTAGGGAATATGATTCCCAGTTGGAGGAAGGTAGGAAAATTTTTGAAATTCGCCCACCCATTCCGCACCCTTCATGGCGTCCATTAGATGGATCCTACCATTCTTAAAGAGGTGCCATCTTTGGTTCGATAGTTTCATTAGATGGTGCTAACGTAGTTTGGGGTACAAGTGAAAGTGTTTAGATTAGACAATGCCAAGGAATATTTTGAAAAAAACCTAGCATTATACCTACCAAAGCATGGAGTAATCCATCAAAGCAGCTGCTCGTACACTCCAGAGCAAAATGGTGTAGTAGAAAGGAAGAATAGACACATTGTGGAAGTTACAAGAAGCATGATGATGACCTCTACTATTCCGGTTTGTTTTTAAGGTGATGTAGTTCTTACAGCGGTTTCTTGATTAATCGGGTGCCTTCTCGTATTCTTGGATATAACATCTCATTCAAACTTCTTTTTCTTGAGGGGGAGATGTTCCATATTCCTCTAAGGGTGCTTGGTTGTGTATGCCTTGTCCATGTTCTTGGTTCTCACTGCTTAAAACTAGACCCTAAGTCAAAGAAGTGTGTCTTTCTTGGGTATGCAAGAAACCAGAAGGGGTATTAATTGTCAATTAGATTTATAAATCTAGGGTTTGTATGAGAAAGGAAGAAAGAAAGAGAGAAAGGAGAAGAAGAGAGGAATGTGTCAAATGGTGCGTTCTTGTTACTGTTCATACCCTCAAAAAGCATTTTATATTTTGAAATATGAAATTACAAAGAGGTCCCTACTTGGGCACCCAAATACAAAAAGAGTACAAGGAGAAGAGGTAAAGACTAAAAACACCCTTGCCTAAACTTTTTCAACACTCCCCCTCAAGTTGAGCATATATGTCAATCATGCCCAGCTTGGCAAGGTTCTTAGCAAACTTTGGATGGTGAACACCTTTAGTGAGGCAATTGGCTAGTTGGTCTTCTGATCTTACAAAATGAAGGAAAATCTCTCCACTAGCAATTTTTTCTCTAATAAAGTGTCTGTCCACCTCAATATGCTTTGTACGATCATGTTGAACAGGATTGTGGGTAGTGTTTATGGCTGCTTGATTGTCACAATACGGTCTCATTGGCATATTTGCTTGGATGCCCATCTCAGCCAATAAGGTATTCAACCAGAGTAGTTCAGACACTCCATGAGCCATTGCCCTGTATTCTGCCTCAACATTAGAACGAGCAACCACAAATTGTTTCTTACTTCTCCATGAAACCACATTTCCTTCGACTAATGTACAATAACTAGATGTTGATCTTCTATCATCAATGGACCCTGCCCAATCTGCATCTATGTAAGCCTTAATCTTTAGATGGTTGTGGTTGGAATACAACACCCCTTTACTAAGGCATCCTTTCAAATAGGCTAAAATTCTATTAACTGCCTACATATGAGAGGTCCTAGGTTCATGCATATATTGGCTAACCACTCCAACAGCATAGGATATGTCAGGTTTAGTCAAATAGAGATACAGAAGGCGGCCCACCAATCTCTGATATACCCCTCTGTCTTGAAGAACTCCTTTAGTAGCACTCAACTTGTGGTTTGGATCAATTAGAGTTTCTACAGGTTTACACCCTAATTTCCCAACTTCATGAAGCAAGTCGAATACATATTTCCTTTGTGACAGAAAAATTCCCTTCTTAGATCTTGCAACTTCAATTCCAAGAAGGTATCATAGATCACCAAGGTCTTTAATCTCAAATTCGGAAGCAAGGAAGGACTTTAACTAGGAGATACTTGTGATATCGTCACCTATCACAACAATGTCATCAACATATACTATCAACATTGTTACCTTTCCATCAACTCTTCTAATGAATAAAGTGTGGTCTGCCTGAGATTGAGAAAACCCAATTTTTAAGATGGCATTTCTGAACTTGTCAAACAAAGCTCTAGGAGATTGCTTGAGCCCATACAAGGACTTTTTTAAGTGACAAACTTTTCCTTCACTGTTAGGAAAGCTCACCCCAGGTGGTAAGTCCATATACACTTCCTCTTGTAAGTCCCTGTTAGAATAATGTTAAAATAACTTAGTTGCAGATGTTAGGGCCTATTTGGCTAATTAAAGTGTTTTTTTATTTCGTTTTTTTATTTCTGTTATGTCTGTTATTGTACTCAGGGGCACAAGGGTCTTTTCCCTTCTGTCACCCTATATATATTAAAATAAACACTAGCGCCGCCAGTACTGTTACATTGCAAACCTTCTCTCTTCTATCCTCTCTTCTCTTCTCTTCTCTTCTTCTTCTCTTCTCTTCTCTCCTCCTCTTATCTCTGGCCGGCACCCTGTCAAGATGGTATCAGAGTGGGAATGCTGATTAAAAGAGAGCAGATCGATCAACCCTACTATCAAGAGAAGATCAATCAACCCAAAGAACAGATTGAACAAACTAGCAGAACAGAAATCTGATTATGGACTACAGAATAGCTACAACTGGTACAATTCTCCCTATTTTTCTCTTCTTTACTCTCCTTGGTCATGTACCGAGTGAAAACCCTATGAATCTGGGGCGGCTGAATGCTGTCGAACCTGTGTAACCCTAGTTTTCTTGGATCGTGTGATCCTGTTCATGTGTTAAGACAACTGTAGGTCAAGGATGACTTGTCTTTTCAAGGGTTTGAGTTGACTATAAGTAAGAAGGATCTCTCCTGCTGATTCGTGGCTGTTAGACATTCTGGAATTCTGGTAGGTGGGGACTGTTAAAACTATACAGGTCTGAAATCTGCCGAGTATTACCTCAGTTTTTGTCTGGAATTTGGTACTGTTTGTGCTCAATCTGGTTGGTAAACCCGAGTGTGTGGGTGTAAACTGAGTGGATCATTGTTTTGTGGTGTAAGGAGGGGTCCTAAGTCCCGTGTTTGGGACTGATTAACTGCTTGACCATGTCGACTAAGAATTCTGCTACTTCAGAGATCTCAAGGAGCCACAATGGAGTGAGTGGGGGAATGGATATGAGCTTTCCCATGGCTGTCATTCCCTTTGATGGTCTGAATTACCTTAAGTGGTCTAGGGGGATAAAACTCTACATCACTACTAGGGGGCGAATAGGATACATCAATGGGAGAGTAAAGGAACCGAAGTATGGAAGTGCTGAGCATGATAGGTGGAACCAAGAGAACAGTATGGTGATGTCTTGGCTCTTGGTTTCAATGCTGCCACAAGTAAGGAAGACTTTTATGTGGGTTGAAACTGCTTGTGAGATATGGGAACAAGCGAAGTCCACTTATTTAGAACAGAGACACTATGCCAAGATATATCAACTACAAGCTGAATCTTCTACTTGCAAGCAGGGGGAGAGGAGTCTCTCGATGTACTATTCTGATTTGACATCAATATGGAAAGAACTTGATCACTATCAGAATGTGAATTGGAAGTGTGATGAAGATGCAAAGGCCTATAAGTCACTTATATCACAGCAACGAGTGTTTGCCTTCCTCCTAGGGCTGAATCAGTCATATGAGTCCATCAGGGTACAGATCTTGGGTAGTAAAGACTTGCCATCAGTCCAGGAGGTGTATGCCTTGGTGCAGTCAGAAGAAAGCAGAAGAAGTGTGATGAATGGTGTAGAAGGGGAGTCAGTTGCCCTAGCAGTCCGGGGAAATTCAGATACAAATGTCGGAGGTGGTTTTAAAAGGGTGACACTCAGAAAAAATTAGAAGATAAAAGCAAGCTTTGGTGCACTCACTGCCAGAAGACACGACACATGAAAGATATATGCTGGGATCTCCATGGAAAACCTAAATGGGCATAGGATTTGGGTAAGAAGTCAGCACCGGATCAAGGCAAGAAACCAGGCCAGTAGAATCAAAAAAGGTATAACTCAGCTAATATGGCATCGACAGAGACCAGTCCTTCTGTAACTCAAGAGAGACATACCGGTTCTGACCCTAAGGAAGATATTATCAACTCCTTCCGTGAACATTTGGAATTGTATGGTAGGACTCTTCGCCAGGTGGATCCTGGGCCTACTCCTTCTTCCTCATTTGCGTCTACATCAGGTAATGCCACAACCTTCCATGTGTCATCTCATACTATTGATTCACCTTGGATTATTTACTCCGGAGCCTCAAATCACATGACCGGTAAGTCAAATTTGTTCCAGACATATAACCTTCTCTCTGGGAGAGAAAAGGTAAGACTGGCTAATGGTTCTTTTTCTACCATAGCTAGCCGAGGCACTCTATCTCTCCCACTTGGCCTTACTCTTCCTAATGTTCTGCATGTTCCGAAATTACCTATTAATTTGTTGTCCATTAGTAGTCTTACTCACTCTTTGAACTGCTCAGTCACCTTTTTTCCGTCTTCATGTGTGTTTCAGGATTTGACCTCGGGGAAGACGATTGGTAGAGGAAGCATGGTGGATGGTCTCTACGTATTGGAGAATAATGCTGGTCTAGTGGCGAATGAGTCCACAAGTTCATCGAGTGAGAGTCATGCCTATTTATGGCATAGTCGTTTAGGTCATCTTTCTTTTGAGTCGTTAAAAGTTATGTTCCCAAAGTTGTTTGAGTCCTTATTAGTGAGTCAGTTACAGTGTCAAACTTGTCAGTTGACTAAGCATTGTAGAAGTTCTTTACCTTTACGAAATAAAAGATCTGATTTTCCATTTCATATTGTTTATTTTGATGTTTGGGGCCCTGTTACTCTACCGCTATAAGTATTTTGTTACTTTGATTGATGATTATTCTCGATACACTTGGGTTTACCCTATGCGATCTCGAGATGAAGTGCCACAAATTGTGAAAGATTTTCAATGCATGGTGTTCACTCAGTTCCAAACGGAAATTCATATCTTCCAGTTGGACAATGTAAAGGAATATTTCCATAGTGATCTCACGAAGTTCTTTGCTTGGAATGGGTCACTTCAGCGAAGCTCTTGTGCCAGGACACCCCAACAAAATGGTGTGGCTGAACGAAAAAACCGTTACCTTCTCGAAGTTGCTCGTGGCTTGCCGATTCATATGAATGTGCCAAAACAGTTGTAGATGGATACAGTATTGTGTGCGACATATATCATCAATCGCATGCCCTCTCAGCTACTAGAGTATAAGGCTCCACATAAGCTCTTGTTCCCTACAACCCCGCTATCCACCATTCCAATGCGTGTTTTTGGGTGTCGTTGTTTTGTCCTCAACTTGTCACCTACTCGTGGTAAACTTGACCCTTAGGCTATTCCTTGTGTTTTTCTTGGTTACCCTTCATCTCAAAAGGGGTATCGTTGCTATGATCCCATTGCCCACAAGTACTATGTTTCCATTGATGTCTCATTCTTTAAGAGTCAACCGTTTTTCTCGGTTTCTCCTCAGGGGGAGAGTAGGGTTGAGGAGAAACAGGCGACGACTCAGATTCAACTACCTCCTTTACCCGATCCTCCTTCGTTCCGGGTTTTTCATCATCGCCATAAGAGCCAGCAGAGTTCAAGAGCCGTGGAGCCGGACACTATGCAACCAACATCATCAGATTCACCTGAGGCAGATCCGTCTCATAAGCCAGGTACACTTGTTCCCATTGCTCCTTTAAATGTTGATTCCCCTGTCACTAATGATCTTAATATTCCTATTGCTAAGAGAAAGGGTGTTAGATCTTGTACCACTAATCATCCTATCTCTAATTTTGTGTCCTATGAGCATGTTTCACCTTCGTACCGTGCCTTTCTCTCTTCTGTGGATAGTGTCTTCGTTCCTAAGACCGTGGCAGAAGCTTTGTCAAAACCTGAATAGACAGATGCAATGCAGGAAGAAATTGATGCCTTACACAAAAATGGTACTTGGGAGTTGGTAGATCTTCCTGAAGGGAAGGAACCAGTGGGGTGCAAGTGGGTGTTCACAGTGAAACACAAAGTTGATGGAACTGTTGAAAGGTACAAGGCTAGACTGGTAGCAAGATGCTTCACACAGGTATATGGAGTGGATTATGTAGAGACTTTTGCTCTAATAGCAAAGATGAACTCTATTCGGATTCTCCTTTCCTTGGCAGCAAATCTTGACTGGGATCTTCACCAATTGGACATCAAGAATGCCTTCTTGAATGGTGACTTGGAAGAGGAAGTGTACATGACCCAACCCCCAGGGTTCTGTGCCAAAGGCAATGAATAAAAGGTGTGCAGGTTAAAAAAATCCCTATATGGGTTGAAACAATCACCTCAAGCTTGGTTTAGTAAGTTGCATTTAGCAGTCCAACAGATGGGATTCAAACACTGCCAGCCAAATCATACCCTGTTTGTGAAAAGAGGTGAAGGTAAAATTGCAGCTCTTATCGTGTATGTGGATGACATAGTGATCACAGGAAATTGGGAGGCTGAAATCCAGAGACTAAAAAAATTCTTAGCCACTAAATTTGAGGTGAAGGATCTAGGCCCCTTACGATACTTTCTTGGAATTGAAGTTGCCCGCTCTCACAAGGGCATCTTTATTTCCCAACAGAAGTATGTACTAGATCTACTAGAAGATACAGGAAAGTTGGGGGTAAAACCATCTGATTCACCTATTGAACCTAATCACCATCTGGGAGATAGTCAGGGAGATTTTTTGAAAGATGTAAAGATGTTCCAGAGACTCGTGGGGAGACTTCTGTATTTGTCTATGACCAGGCCTGATATTACCTATCCAGTGGGTGTCCTTAGTCAATTCATGCACAACCCGATGACAACTCACTTTGAGGCTGCAGAGAGGATCTTGAGATATCTCAAGAAGTTTCCTGGAGCTGGGTTGTTGTTCCAAAAACACAGTCACTTAAAAGTGGAAGTATATACTGATGCAGATTGGGTAGGAGCAGTCAATGACCGAAAGTCTACCAGTGGTTATTGGGCCTTTGTAGGAGGAAACCTTGTCACATGGAGAAGCAAAAAACAAAGTGTGGTGGCTAGATCCAGTGCTGAAGCAGAGTATAGAGCGATGGCTCATGGGGTTGCGGAAATCATGTGGATAAGAAATCTGTTAGGTGAACTGGGTTTTGCAGTAAGCAATCCTATGTCACTCTACTGTGACAATAAAGCTACCATCAATATTGCTGCTAATCTAGTTCTGCATGATAGGGCGAAACACATTGAAGTGGACAAGCATTTTATCAGAGAGAAGCTTGAAAGTGGAGAAGTGTGCACACCATATGTCAGATCGGAAGAGCAACTTGCAGATATCTTCACCAAAGGTCTTCATCATGTGTGGCACAAAGATTTGTGTGACAAGTTGGGCATGATTGACATCTATGCTCCAACTTGAGGGGGAGTGTTAGAATAATGTTAAAATAACTTAGTTGCAGATGTTAGGGCCTGTTTGGCTATTATTTCGTTTTTTATTTCCGTTATGTCTGTTGTTGTACTCAGGGGCAAAAGGGTCTTTTTCCTTGTTATTTCTGTCGCCCTATATATATTAAAATAAACACTGGCGCCGCCAGTACTGTTACATTGCAAACCTTCTCTCTTCTATCCTCTATTCTCTTCTCTTCTTCTTCTCTTCTCTTCCCTCCTCCTCCTCTTATCTCTGGCCGGCTACACTGTCAAGAGTCCCCATTGAGGAAGGCATTCTTCACGTCCATTTGATATAAAGACCAAGAGTAATGGGCAGCAAGAGAAATGACCACACGAATAGAGTTCATTTTAGCAATTGGAGCAAAGGTTTCCAGATAATCAATGCCATAAGTTTGTGTGTATCCTTTGGCTACAAGTCAAGCTTTGTACCTCTCAATTGAGCCATCTACCTTGTGCTTAACAGTGTAAACCCACTTACACCCAACAGGAGTCTTATCCTTAGGACAAGGAATAACCTCCCAAGTCTGGTTCTTTATCAGGGCCTCCATCTCTTGGTTCATAGCTTCCAGTGAGGGGACTTCATTGCCTCTGTAGCATTGCGAGGGATGGAAACAGAAGAGATGGTAGAAATATAGGCACAATAGGAAGGTGAGAGAGCATCATAAGACACATAGTAATAGGATACTTGTTGCATGCCCTCTTCCTTTTTCGAATGGCAATAAGAAGATCAAGGTCAGGATCAGTAATAGAATTATCAGGAGGTTCAAGATTACCTGAGTCTGGGAGATTAGATTGTGATGGGCATTCTACTTGGGGACCGAGGCCGATACACAGGAGGAGAAGGAATACCATTGTTACAGGGAAGAAAGGGAGGAGAAGGAGGAACAGAAGAGATAGGGACAGGAAGGCAAAAGGGAGTCTGATCTTCACTTGTATTCTCCCCCTAAAGAGAAAGATGGGATGACTGGAAAAAGGAGGACGACTCCAAAAAGGTAACATCCTTAGAGACGTATCTCTTGCTAGAGATAGCATGAAAGCATCTATAGCCTTTCTGGACAAGAGAGTAACCAAGGAAGACACATTTAACTGACTTAGGATCAAACTTACGCTGGGAAGGACTCATATCATGAACAAAACAAACATAACCAAAGATTTTAAGGGGGAGATTGAAAAGAGGTTCATTAGGAAAGAGAAACTGATGAGGAGATTGAAGATTAAGGGTCCTTGAAGGAAGTCTGTTGATGAGATACACAGATGTCTCAATAGCATCACCCCAGAAATGGGTGGGAACATGAGTCTGAAACAGTAAACCTCAAGCAACTTCAACCACATGCCTATTCTTCCTTTCAGCTACCCCATTTTGTTGTGGAGTATGACTACATGAACTCTGGTGAATAGTGCCCCGATCTTCAAGAAGTCTATGCAAATGATGTTCAAAGTATTCCTTGGCATTCTTAGATCTTATTATCTTAACTCTTTTCTCAAACTGTGTTTCTACCATATTCATGAAGTTTTGAACCACCATAGGAACTTCATCTCGACTTTTCATCAAGTAGAGCCATGTATACCGACTGTAGTCATCAATGAAGAGGATGAAGTATTTATACCCACTCATGCAAGGGATAGTTATGGGCCCCAAACATTAGTATGAATCAAATGAAAAGCAACATTACTTCTTTTACTACTTGCAAAATATGTGGTTCTACACTGTTTTGATAGATGACAAACTTCACATTCAAAGTTCAACTTTGACACTGAGTCAAATAAGTTTGGAAACAAAAGTTTTACAGAATTGAAAGACATACGACTCCATCAGCTTCATGCCCACTTCCAATCATCTTCCCCGTGCTTAGGTCTTGAAAAATACAATGGGTAGGAAAAAAGGTCACTGAGCAATTATGGGATTTTGTAAGAGAACTAACAGACAACAAACTTTTATGTAATCGGGGCACATGAAGAACCGATTCAAGAGAAAGATTATGAGTAAGTTTGACTTCACCTTGACCCAAAATAGGGGTTTGAGATCCATCAACAACAGTAATTTTGCCCTTCCTTGGGGTTAACTTATACGAGGTAAAATGTGAAGGCATGCCAGTCATATGGGCACTGGCCCCAGAGTCTACAATCCAAGGACTAAAAGATGTGGAACAAGCAAGTGCAGTACCTATCTTGGCATATGAACTAGATGGATTACTAAGTCCAGAATTAGATGAGGAGGGTGTACCACCCTTTTCCAGTTGCAGCAGTAAATTCCTGAGTTTGTCCATTACATCAGAGGAGTCATGAACATTAGAAGGTTGAACATCATTACCAACTATAGCCAAGTGAGCATTTCCCTTCCTCCCAGTTTTGTACTTTTCTGGTTTTAAGTGAGGATTGAGCTTCCAACACTTTTCCTTAGTATGTCTTGGCTTCTTGCAATAATCACAAACCACATCCTCAGCCTTCTCAATAACATGGTGCTTACTAGTATTTTTCTTGGATGGAGATGTCATAAAGGCAAAGCGATCAATCATAGGAGGTTGCATCATGGCTGTCCTTCTACTCTTTTTCCCTTGTACAAGGGAGTATGCAAAAGCAAGAGTGACAATGCTGGCACTAAGAATATGTTGCCTAGTAAAATCAAACTTTGGATTCAAGCCAGCCAAGAAATCAAAGACTCTATTCTCCTCTATATACTTTCGATATTGCTCACCGTCTTCAGGGTCCTTCCATACAAGAGTCTTCAGGTGATCCATTTCTTCCCAGATAGACTGTAGAGAAGAGAAATACATAGCCACAGATCTCTCCCCCTGACACATATTGCAAGCTTCCCTCCGAAGTTGGTATACTCTAGCAATATCGTTAACTTGGGAATAAGTGGCAACAACTCTATCCCAAATATCTTTGGCCATTGGAAGAAACATGTAGATTCAGGCAATATGAGGTTGCATTGAGCAAATCAACCATGACATTACAAGGGAGTTATCCTGTTCCCACTTTGCATATTTTGGATCTTTCAGATTTGGCTTCACCTCCTTTCCTGTGATGAATCGCAATTTACCTCTCCCATTGATGGTAACTTTAGTAGATTGGGACCACTCTAAAAAGTTAGTTCCATCAAGTTTAATGGTGGTTATCATACCACTGGAAATGTCTGCACTTCCTAGGAACACACTGGAAACCATCTGTACATCCTTAGATGGTTCCATAATCTATCAAAACACTTTTGCGTCAACCAAAAGGGGCCCCAAATACTTAACCATAGCTAAGGACCCAAGAAACTAGGCCACCACACGGTTAAGAAGCAAAAAAGGGCCAAAAAACTAAGTTGGCACCAAAATAGAGGGAGAAGAAAATCTCCCAAAAATTGTCTAGGTCTTAGAAAAATACAGGACCACTTCCCGTTACTCCCAAGGTAAAAAACGACCTGAATGGTCTAGGTTTTGCAACAAAAAAAACTGATTAAACAAAGTGTATAAGGCTTGACATCAGATCCGGATTTTTTGCGATTTTCTGCTTGAAAAATCTATTAAAAATCATAGAAGCTTCAAACGAAGACAAGAGCCATACCAAAAATCTTCTAAAATCAGGGCGAATCACACCATATATGATTCATGTATTGCTGCCGACACCTGTAAGGACTTCTGACGTCATCCGGTGGCAGTCTAACGTTTGCAATTCATCTCGTGCAAGAGAGTTAGCAAGAAAGGTATTCCCAAGTGCCTTAACCTTCCTCTAGTACCAAGTTGTCAACTAGTATTGTAAATCTAGGGTTTGTATGAGAAAGGAAGAAAGAAAGAGAGAAAGGAGAAGAAGAGAGGAATGTGTCGAATGGTGTGTTCTTGTTACTGTTCACACCCTCAAAAAGCATTTTATATTTTGAAACAAGAAATTACAAAGAGGTCCCTACTTGGGCACCCAAATACAAAATGAGTATAAAAAGAAGAGGTAAAGACTAAAAACACCCTTGCCTAAACTTTCTCAACAATATTGTTGTTATGACCCAGTCTCTGGTAGTCGGTATGTTACTATGGATGTCACATTTTTTGAGTCCACACCTTTCTTCTTGAGGGGTTCTTCTCAGGGGGAGTGCATTGGGGAAGGAAGTGAGCAGTCTATACCACTTTTGGTTCTAGCCCCTTGTCCACTCCAGTGTTCAACCCACCTGTTTCACCCACTTTACCACCTCCTTTGCGTCCTGTTCCTCAGTGTTTTACATGACAGTGTCTACGACTGCACAGGGAGGTTGATTCCACAGCAGAAGAACCCACATCACTTCCTATTGACTCCTCGGAGACTCCAGGTTCAACTGACATTGATCCACGTTCGATTGGGGGGGAGTGTTGAGTTATTGGGCTGGATTTATTTATTTTTATTTACATAATTTAGTTAGGAAGTTGAGGCCCATTAGTTTATGTTAAGTCGGCTTTTAGCTTCTTACAAGTAGCTGACCTACTAAGGGCATACTTGTACACCATTTTTTATGAGTATATAATTAAAAAGAAAGGGGCAGCCAGATCTGATTTTTCTTGGCTTCCTCTCATTCTCTTCTATTTCTTCTTTTCTTTTCTAGCAAAAACTTTTCCCTTCTTCTTTCTTCTTTTTCACAGAGTTTATATCAAAACAGCTATCAAAACTTTTCTACTAAGAAGAAGATGGAGAAGAACAGAAAGGAGAAGAGAGTTCGATGATCTTCTCTCCTGTCTCACTAATCTTTTATTTAATCTAACTTAACTGAGATTAATTACATCTTCGCCCTTAAGTGGGTGGTCAGCTCATCAATCACTTAAAAGAAACAAAACAGAAGCTAACAGGCCCATAATGAAAAGGCCCATTAACAAATAAAACATAAACAAGACATTATTAAATAACTAACAAGTACTGGGCCCCATTCGGCCCAGTTTCTCTACAATCTTGCTGACTGCTTCTTCTACTTGGTGTTTCTCCTCTCTCTTTCCCTCTCTCTCTCTCTCTCTCTAGTCGTAATGGCAATTGTCCTAAACCATTACAAGTTAAAGAGATGCTTTTCCACATTAATGGTTGAGATGCAAGAGAAGCATCTAAACTTTCTTCACTTTTTCACCTTTTATCCCTGTTCTGTAGTTTGTTCTTACAGATAAAAATAGAACTCAAACTCTGGGAAGCCTAATACAAAGGAAATACTGATTTAAGATATCTACTTTTGGTTTATAAACATCTGATGGAATTGTTGGCCCCTGACCACTACAACATCAAATTATCTCAAAACTTTTATATTCCCCATGTTATTCAGTTGTCACTATTGGGATTTTTATGCATGTGTTTCTTACCTTGTTTTGTGGTTATCTGTCATCTTGTCTTCCCCCTTTTGGAAGCCTAGGTAACTATACCTACTAATTCTCTTCATCTTCAAAACTTCAATACAATTTTCATGTAATCAATCAAAAATAGGAATGTATGAATGTATATATGTATTCTGAGTTCAACGGCTGGAAATTTACAATGCAAGAAAGGGGGAAGTAAGAAGCCAACACTCTTTTTCTTGAAAGACTTTCTTGAATGCACATCCATAGTTGGATGAAAAAGAAAATGTGGAAGGTTGTCACTATTATTTTGGACAAGCTATTGCCTAAACATACGAGAAATCTTCTGTAATATGGTTTTACTTAACCATCAGCTTTTAATTGGATTATACTAGACAATTTTGACTATGCTATCTTTCCCTGGTTCTGTCCAGTTAGTTCTAATCTATTTCTCCTTGGTGCTAGAATTATATGAGCTCCATATAAATTGTGGTGGAAAAGAGACAGAATTTAATGGCAGCAAATATGAAGCCGATGAAGATGTTGGTGGACCTGCAAAATACTTTGCTGTTAACAATTGGGCATTTAGCAGCACTGGTAGCTTCACAGACAATAAAAATCCTAAAGATAACTTTATAGTGACCAATACCTCTGAACTCTTATTGAATGATGCTTTACTATACACAACAGCACGCATTTCTCCCATCTCTCTCACTTATATAGTATACTGTCTTCTGACTGGGAGTTACACTGTGAGCCTTCATTTTGCGGAGATCATGTTTACAAGTGACAGAAACCATACTGGCTTTGCAAGGCGTGTATTTGATGTTTATATTCAGGTGCTTAAGCATGTCATATAGTTATAAACTTTCAAAAGTCTATAGAAGTCAGGTTTAACTAAGATGAAGCATAATGCAGGAAGAATTAGTGCTGAAAGATTTCAATATAGTAGATGAAGCAGGTGGAGCTGGGAAGGCAGTTGTGAAAAAATTTCCCTTGGTAGATGTAAGAAGTCACATGTTAGAAATCCACTTCTATTGGGCCGGGAAAGGGACAACAAGAATACCTTCACCAGGAACCTATGGTCCTCTCATATCTGCCATCTCTGTGGTACCTAGTAAGTTTGCTTTGAAAAGCTTCCTATTGTTATGTTTTGAATTTTCTGGTCTTGTTTCTAATACGAGTCTCTCAAGTTGAATATAGTGATTTTATGTTATTATCTGCATTATTTGATTTAAATTGGATCACTCCAACTTTCATGCTTGTTTTCCCTAGTTTAAACTCGATATTAAAAGGTAGGGGCCATTGCTTGATGTAATAGTAAAATCTTGGGCTGATAAGCGTAAGAATGCGGGTTCAAGTCTGAGAGAGGTCACTTTATGCAATAAAGAGCCAAAAGTTGGGTCTATATCCAGTCCACTCCTCCCAAGACCCCAGATAGCTTGAATCAACGTTGGGTAATGGTGTTTTAGTCAATATAAAAAAGTCATGAAAAATGGCATTCAAATATAGGAGTTCTGATATTCTTCTATTCAATAAATGTGGAAAAGAATTTGAAAAAATTCAATAAACATGGGCCTTTCAAGAGGATTGACTTGTTAGAGAGTATGGATCTGATATTGATTGTCTTTTTGGACGTTTCCTATCATTTGTATTTCTATTTTCTTTCTTTCTTTCTTTCTTTCTTTCAGTTTAATGGAATACTTTCTTTTTGGAATTGGTTTTTCAGTATGCTGTTGCACCAATTATTATGTATATATTCTTTGAACAATCATCTAATATTCGATTAGCATGATGATATTGTTTGCTTGTACAGATTTCCATCCTCCTCTAGAAGGTGAAAAGAAGATATCTACAGGTACTGTGGCTGGAATTGTGCTTTCCATAGCAGGGCTTATCTTCTTTATTCTGGGTTTCCTTTGGTGGAGAGGCTATCTGGGTCACAAAAACACAATGGATCAAGGTGGGAGCAACTGGCAATATCTTACCAGTTTTGTTCTGTTTTTTAATATAGTTAGGAGGGTGGAGATGATGGTAAGGGGATTGGGGGACAGCAACGAAAACTCATATGCTTCATTGGTATCATCAGAAATGAGTGAGAATTTACCATATAAGAAATTACTCTTCTACAGAGAGTTAGCAATTTGTCCTTGGTGTTTTCTTGAAAGTTTTTCTATATATTTCATATACTTCTTCATACTTTTCTTGAAATTCTATGCATTTGGTTTTTCCTTTGAAGATTATGTTTTAGATTTCATGCTATTCCATCAAAAGACGAAGGAATATCTACATGCATTTCTTATTTTTGGACATTCTGTTTCTTTTTATCTTTTGATTTTTTATTCAGACATGATTTCACAATCTCATGATTTGGACTTTTCTGGTTTACATGCAACATACTAGGCAGAAAGCAATTTTTAGCTTATTAAGAGACATATAACATCCATTTTTAGCTCCTTGGACAGATCTGACTGGTCTAGACCTACATACTAGTTCCTTTACCTTGACACAAATTAAGGTTGCCACAAACAATTTTGATGCTGCAAACAAGATAGGAGAGGGTGGCTTTGGACCTGTTTATAAGGTATTCTAAAAAGAAAAATTTAGAATAACCTAATTCTCTGTCATCAAATGTATTCATTTCTTTCATTTGAATTTTGCATACAATAAACTCAACCTTCCTGCAAGTGTAGGGTCTTCTATCTGATGGCACCATGATAGCAGTAAAGCAGCTTTCTTCAAAATCAAAACAAGGAACTCGTGAATTTGTGAATGAGATTGGCATTATTTCTGCTCTCCAACATCCTCACCTTGTAAACCTTTATGGATGTTGTGTGGAAGGAAATCAATTATTGCTAGTATATGAGTACATGGAAAATAACAGTCTTGCCCGCGCTTTATTTGGTAACTTGAGTGCCATTTTCTTAAATTGCATGTTTACTTTTGTATTAGAATTGGTAGATTCTGTTTCTAGAAGATTACTTTTCTAATTTGTTTTGATCTGATGATATGAAGGGCCAGAAGAATGCCAATTAAAATTGGATTGGAGAACACGGCACAAAATATGTGTTGGAATAGCTAAAGGTTTAGCTTATCTCCACGAAGAATCAAGGTTGAAGATTGTTCATAGGGACATCAAAGCTACTAATGTACTGCTTGGTAAAGATCTTCATCCTAAAATATCTGACTTTGGCTTGGCTAAGCTTGATCCAGAAGAGAAGACTCACTTAAGCACTCGAGTAGCTGGAACCTAGTGAGTTACTATACTCCACATTCTGCATTAAATGTCATAATTTATTCATAATTTATTGTTTAACATACTTCTTTGTATTCATAGTGAATAGGGAAAATATTATATTAATTCTGTGAACTTAACGATTTTTTTTTCATTGGAAGAGATTCGCCAATTTTTCTGAATTATATTTGATCTTTTGAGAACTATACCCATAGCAAGAGGGTGGGCCTTGGCGCAACACTTGGACTGCTCCATTGCGGCCTGGGTGACTAGGGTTCAAATCTTGGAAACAACCTCTCTGTATGTGCAGGGGCAAGGCTGCATACATCTGTCTCTCCCCAGACCCCACATTGGTTGGAGCCTCCATGCACTGGGCTGCCCTTTTTTAGAACAATGCCAATAGGAATCTTTACTGGTTTAAGTTGCATGGAAAATTATTATCCAGAAAATTGAAGTAGACTTTTATGAGAACTATTCTCTGGTAGAAGGCACATTATTGAATCTTTTTTGTGTATGGGTATGATCTTAGTAGGGCATATATAATATATGTTAATCTCATAAAAATAAAACTAGACTTTTATGAGAACCATTCTTGGTACAAGCTACTGTAGAGAGACTGGGCTGAATGGGCCCTAATATTTGTTTTATGTTTAAGTAGTGTTCTATCTGTTTTATGAGTTAATGGGCCTGTTAATCTCTTTTTAATTTCTTTTAAGTTCTTGCTCTTCTGGCTGCCCACTTAAAGGGCAGACTTGCAATTAGCATAATTTATTAAGATTAATAAAAGATTAGTGAAGGGAGAGAGAAACCCATCGAACTCTCTTCTCTTTTCTCTTCTTTTCCATCTTATTCTATTCTGCTGTAACCTTCTTTTTTCTCTCACTTTTCTTATTTTTTTATCAGTTTTATATCAGATTTGAAGGACAGATTCACATCTCGGTATCAAAGTAGTTCTTCCTCTTTTCTTGTTCTCCTTTTTTCCCATACACCCTTCGATTAGAAGAGTGTATGGAGAGATAAGTTGCTGATCAATCAGAGGACTATTTGCCTAGTTGGTAGAGGATTTGGAGAGTTAAAATCTGGCCTAAAATTGCTAGGAATTGGAGTTGTAATTCTTCTGCCCAAAACCCTAGCTGACTAGAGAGATTTCAAGTTATAGGTTAAGGAGAAGAGTTGGGTGTAGCGCTCAGGGCTTGGGAGGTGTAGTTTGATCCCCAGAAGTGTGTGGTTGAGATTTGAAGAGGATTGGGAAGCTTTGGTAGGAGCGGCTATTTCTTCTCTCTTCCTCCCCGACAGCCGGTTGCTATGAAACCTTAGTTTTTGAATCTCTAGGAACTGTACTGACCTCAACTAGGTCTATAAAGACAAAAAAGTAGTTTTTTTATTTTTGTTTGATCAATGGAGCAATCTAGAAGTGAATGAAGCAGATGCTGGTATCCGGGGTTGGTTCGGTAGATTCCTTTTTGACTGGTGTAACTACAATTAAACTAGATGGAACCATCTATCTAGCCTAGGCATAGTCCATACGGATTTATGTTTGTAGTAGAGGTAAACTAGGGTATCTCACAGGTAGTAAGGTGAAACCTGGAGAGATGGACCTTGGATATGAGAAATGGATGCAGGAGAACTACATAGTGATTAGGTGGTTGGTCAACTCTATGCAGCCCCATATAAGTCAGCATTACCTCTGGATGATGTCAACCAAGGAGATTTGGGATAGTATCACAGAAACATATTCACAGAAGTTAAATGTTGGAAGAGCCTATAAGCTGAAGAGTGATGTGAACAATCTGAGATAGGGGGAGAAGAGTGTAGCAGTTTATTACTCCATGTTGAAGTCACTATGGCAGGAAATTGATGTTATGGAGACAGTTGTATGAGATAGTAGTAAAGATGTAGAGACATTTAGAAAACTGGTGGAACGAAATAGGGTGTTTGAATTTCTCATAAGACTCAACCCTGAGTTCGATATTACTAGGCAGAACATCCTGGCCAAAGATGAGGTCACTCTTGCCCAAGCATATGCTATGGTAAGTAGTGAAGGGAGTAGGCAGCAAGTACAATTACAAGGACCACCTACAGAACACTTTGCACATGTTGGAATAAAGCCGAAGGGGCCAATTCAAAAGAAGGAAGTAATATGTGAATACTGCAAGAAGCCGAAGCATACTAAGGACACTTGTTGGAAACTTCATCTAGATCATCTCCTGAACAAGTTTTGAAACAACAACAATCATGGTTCAAAGTATCGATACGCCCCTGTGTATCGGCAAGGGCGTATCGGTATTAAAAACTTACCGCTCAATGCTTTTTTTTAGTTTTTCTTTTCAAAACTTGATTTATGGAGATGATTTTTAAGTGTTTTTTATTGAAATAAATGGGGGTCCCAAAACACTTGTAGGTAGGTGTATCAAGACCAAAAGATACAATACGATACACTCGGTATGGGGCATATCGTATTGATACTATGAACCTTGACAACAATAACAACAACTTTAAGAAGAATGGTCTAACTAGGAATGCTAATGTTTCCATAGTGCTTGAGGGTGGAAACAAGGAAAGTGAAGAAAGACCAGCTGGCAGCAGTAAGGGCAGAGTTTGAAAAGTATAGGAGGTTACTTAATCACTTGAGACCACTGTTTCAGCATCCAACCCTTCAGGCAACACGTCATCATCCACATTTGCTCACTTAGGTACTCGTGCTTCTGCAAATCATGCTACAATTTCAGGTAATCATAAAATCCCTTGGATTATTAACTCTAGTGCATCAGGCCATATGACCAGTTTATTTAACCTCTTTTGTTCATATCAGCTCCTCTCTGGTAGAGAGAAGATATCCCTTGCTGATGGGTCTCTTGATCCCATATCTGGCAAAGGAGATATCAAGGCCTCTAGCACACTTATTTTATCCTCTGTTCTTCATGTCCCCAAGCTTAATACCAACCTTTTATCTGTTAGCAGCTTAACTAAATCTATGAACTGTTGCATAACCTTTTTTCCAATTCATTGTGTTTTTCAGGACCTAAAATCCCAGAGGATGATTGGGAGTGGCTATGAGGTGAATGGAATATACTTGCTGGACACACTTGATAGGAGTCTTGGACCACCTAATGGAGTTTCTTTGAAGTCTTTTTGCCAGATTCTATTGATAGAGTCATGTTATGAGCCATAGATGAGGTACAATGACGTTTCCCTTTATGGATTGCAATGGGAAGATCAAGGTCATCAAATGGAGGTGAAGGCTCAATAATGGAAGGTATCTCATCTGTAATGGAAGATGAAGGAATTGTGGTACCTGGATCTGGATTTGCAGAAGGAACTGGAGCTGGCCTAGACTGCTGATGACTGAAATCAACCTACCTCCACTGTCTGTGATAAATTCTCAAATCCCGACACCTCTGACAACTTTCCTCACTACACTCTCCTTAAGTGATTGGGACAAGTAATGGAATTTCTAATGAATTAACCCCCACCTCACTACTCTCCCCCTGAGAAGAAACCTAGGATAATAACATACATCTTCAAAGAAAGTGACATCCATAGAGACAAACCTCCTTCCATAAGTAGGTTCATAGTAGCAATATCCCTTTTGAGTTTGTGCATAACCAAAGAAAATGCATTTTTGAGGCTCTAGGATCAACTTTGGAACGATGAGGTCCAAGGGTTTGAACAAAGCAAGTACATCCAATAGTCTTGAGGGGAATAGTGAACAACTCTTTATCAGGATATAAGAGGGTGAATGGAACTTTCATGTCTAGAACCCGTGAAGGAACTTGTTGATGCGATATACAACTGTATCAATGACATCTCCCCAGAATCTTATAGGCACATTGGAGTTAAACATAGTGCTTCTAACCACCTCTAATATGTGTCTATTCTTCCTCTTAGCAACCCCATTTTGCTGAGGTGTATGAGGACAAGTACTCTGATCGATAATCACATGGTCAAGGAAATATGAGCTAAGGGTTTGGCAAAATACTCTTTCGCATTATTAGATCTGAAAATTTTGATTTTGACCCCAAACTGGGTTAAAATCATCTGATGAAAGATCTGGTTAAAGTAGGAACCTCATCTGAAGAACGCATAAGGTAAACCCATGAAAAGTGAGTATAGTCATCAACAAACAACAAGAAATATCTGTACCCCCCCTCCTAGCAGTGATATGATAAGGCTTCCAAACATCAGTATGCACAATTTCAAAAGGAATACTACTTTTATTACTCAAGGAATAGGTTGTTCTACAATGCTTTGCAATCTCACAACTTTCACATTTCAAATTGGACATTTGAACTGACTCAAACAAACTAGGAAATAAACTTTTCAAAGACCTAAAAGATAAATGACCTAATCGGTTATGCCAAAGCATAACCTAACCAATAGACTGAGAAATAAAAGATCTCCCAACTTCACTCTCTTCCCCATGTGAGTTCCCTCCAAGCAGGTAGATTCTATTTGTTTTACGGCCAATCCCAATCACCTTCCTTGTCTCCAAATCCTAAAAAACACATTGATCAGAAAGAAATGTCACTAAACAATTTTGGGTTTTACTAACAATACTAATAGAAAGCAAATTAGTACTAAGTTTAGGAACATGCAAAACTGAAGACAAAGAAATGGCATTAGACAATTTGATGTCTCCCTTGCCAGAAATGGGAACAAGAGAACCATTAGCAATAGACACTTTGTCTCTACTAGAAGATAAGTGATAGGTAGTAAACAACGTAGGCAAGCTAGTCATGTTATCAGATGCACCTGAGTCTATTACCCAATAAGGTTCAGTGTTACCTAGGCCTGAGGCATGATAAGTTTGAGGCTCGTGTACCTAAATGAGCAAAAATTGAAGTGGGAGTAATAGAAGGTGTGACTGATGGCTAAGACAATGGTGTTGAATTGCCAACTTCACTCTCCAACTAAGTCAGAGCAGCCCGGACAGCAACTAAGGTGTCTAGGGATGTAGCTCTTGTGCTCGATGAGGATGCTCCATCAGTAGTAGCAGCTACATTAGAATTTCCCCTTTTGTTTCTGAGCTTTCTAGAACTAGATGAGGATGTAACTTCCAACAGGTGCCTTTAGTATGTTTTGGTTTCTTGCAATATTCACATACTAGCACCCTCTTATCTTCCTTCTTCATATCCCTCTCCTTATCACCCCCAAACTTTGGTTTGACTGCTGCCAAGGCTGATTCAAAAGGTTGATGCTGCAGTATAACTTTTCTCCTACTTTCTTCACTGTGCACTAAGGAGTAGGCTTGTGATAAGGTCACACTTTCTCTCGTGAGAAGTTGTTGTCTCACAATATCATATTCAGAATTCAGACCAGCCAGGAATTCAAACACCCTATTAGTTTCAACTTTCTTTCTATAAATTTGTGCATCCTTTTGACTTTCCCACTCAATTGTCTCTAGGTGGTCAATTTCATGCCACAGGGATTTCAAGGTTGAGAAGTAAACCGAGACTGGTTTCTCTCCTTACTTAAGGTTGTTCACTTCACATTTCAGCTCATAAGTCCTAGCCACTTAAAAGGTTGAGAATAGGTTTTTTTTCATGATGCCCCAAATTTCCTTAGTTGTTTTTGCCCACAAATAATTTTTGTTGATGTGAGGCTACATGGAGTTGCACAACCATGTCATAACCAAATAGTTCTCCTGAACCCATTTGGCATAGGTCATGTCCTCCTTAATTGGTTCCTTCACATCCCCCAACAAATAGTTCAGTTTTTCTCTACCCCCAAGGGCCATCATGGCTGATCGGACCCATTCCAAGTAATTTGATCCGCCAAACTTGACAGTTGTAATCTGAAATGTGTTCTCAGACATGTTATCAGAACCACCAGCCCCCAAAACACCTTCCCCTTGATTCTTAAACTCCATTCTTGTCAAGTTATTGGTCAAATAACACTCTTTTTAGCACTGAGATAAGTGAAACCGCACCCAGAATTTGTTAACAGCCAACCTAGGAGGGCAAATTAGGTTCGGCAACTACCCAGAAATATTAGAACAGCTCTGCTAGATTTTCAGAAAACTAAATCACTTAGTCTGGAATGGTGAAACAGGTCCAACTACTGCCCCAGAATTAACAAGTCTTGAGTTTTAGGGTTTTCTCTTGATCTACAATTAGTCCTGGGATTAAAACCCTAAAACTCGGGAGAAAAGAGAAGATTTCCCAGCCGCACCTCTCAGAATAATAAAAAAAAGGCTTCTTTTCAGATCGATCTCAAAAAAATAAACTTCAGAAAAAAGTCTGGCTGCCACCTTCAAACTGATGTCTGAACCCTAATCTTGAGGATTCTACCCTTCTAATTCTTCCTGATCGCTGGATCTCTCCAAGGCTCTACAGTCCCTTGAGTAGCAGCCGCACACTGCCAGCAACCTCCAAGGATCAGCCGATGATCTTCTTTCTGCTGGAACTTCCAACCCTAGGAAGTTCTCATGTAGTCGGCCTGATTAGACTAACATGAGAAGCCCTAGGTTGGCTCTAATACCAAGTTGTAAAGTAGGACTGCAGTCAGTTCTAGATAGTACAAAATAAGAAGAGTAGTTCGAGAATAAGAGAAGGAGAGAAGAAAAGAAGAAGAAGACGAAGAGAAGTCAACAGAATTGTGGGTTATGTCTATGATTGTCGCCCCACAGCAATTTATATTAACAATTAAGAATGGGGGAAAAGCCTGAATTACCCCTACTGTTTACATAAACAATGAAAAGAGAATAACTACCAATAACTACCAACTGAAAAATAATTACTGACTGAAACTAAACATAAATAAGCGAACATAAACAAGGTGGGGGCCACATTAATGTTCTTTACATACACCACTGAATCTTTTGTGTGGGTATGATCTTAGTGGGGGATATATAATGTATGTTAGTCTTGAATTTCAGTGGATATATGGCACCAGAGTATGCAATGAGGGGTCGTTTGACAGATAAAGCAGATGTTTATAGTTTTGGAGTTGTTGCCTTGGAAATTGTCAGTGGGAGAAGCAACACTAGTTTTTTGGGAAAGGAAGAATGCGATTATCTTCTTGATTGGGTAACTTTTACTTTAACTTTTTTTTCTATTGTTTAGTGTAAGCAGATTTCTATGAATTAATGCCTATTCATCTTTTTCCATTTTAGGCCCTCATTCTAAAAGAGAAAGGAAATTTGATGCATCTAGTAGATCCAAGGTTGGGACCTGAATTCAACAAAGATGAGGTTATAACAGTGATTAATGTGGCTTTTCTATGCACCAATGCATCTGCATCAGTTAGGCCTACCATGTCTACTGTGGTGAGAATGCTTGAAGGCCAAACCACTGTTCAAGAATTTGTTTTAGATACAAGTATGTCCAGTCATGATTCGAGTGTTGGGACTGTGATGGATCATTATCAACAGAATGAAAATAGCAACAGTGAGAGTGATATGCATAGCCACTTGACAGGTGAGCCACAGACTACTAAGTCTTCCACATCGCCCTATCATCTCTTCCCAATCAGACTGGGATGTGAATATCTGAATGAAAGAGTGCAGTAGTTTATGACTTCTGGATTGTTCTTCTTTGTACATTGTATGTATATGTTTTGCATTTGTATTCACGATCTTCATTTTTCCCTACAAAGATCAGACACTTGGGGTTCTGTGAAAGATGAGTGTACAGAAGTTCTGGGAAGCTTTTATGAAAATCTCCTTAGTGTGAGTTATAGAAAATTTAAACAAGCTTATGATCGAACAAATAAATTATGGGATTATCGTAAGTTTGAATATTTTCATCGTCTTGTGAACTAGAATAATATTTTCCATACTGAGAGCAGCACCAGTGACCAGGTTCAACATAGTTTCAAAACATGGGCGATTTTGGAAAGCAAATTTATATGGTAATTTAATGCTCAACATCACATTTCATGAATGGCTTTCATCTTTCATCTCATTAGCAATTTATGAGTGACTCCCTCAATTCATTAGTCTTTGTGGGAGGATAGGGCATGACTATGAATGTTGTAAAA
Source organism: Nelumbo lutea (assembly GCF_056320005.1). Lineage (NCBI taxonomy): Eukaryota > Viridiplantae > Streptophyta > Magnoliopsida > Proteales > Nelumbonaceae > Nelumbo > Nelumbo lutea. The sequence goes on along the minus strand of NC_142686.1, from coordinate 98,866,672 downwards.
TAAGGTTTGATATTCTTGACAGGATGGAACCATGCAAAACGGAAGTGACGAGGAAGAAATTTAAGAGCCTTCGGAAAACCATTCACAAGAATTGAAATATAAACCTCTAGTTTTGAACCCACAAGAGATTGACAATGAGGGCACAAAAGGTATGCAAGAGATTGACGGAGACTTAGAGAGCAGTTAAACAGTAATTCTGATAAATTACCTATTAGCCCTCATTTGCTTTCCGGGAAGTTATTTATATATTCGGGTAAGTGTATTTACCCATGTTTTTTTTTTTATTTTCCAGGTAAATTAGTTAATGACTGTTTTAGTCATAAAAATCCATTATTAAAGGGGCAGAAAAGTTATTTACACACCTGGGATATAGGTATCACATATCTCCATATGTTGTATCTATTTATTCATGGGGAGATAATCTCAATACAAAGCTGAAAAAGGCTGTGAGAATGGTAAAGCGCAATTTTGTGAGCACCAAATCTGATTTTTCTTCTCAGAATCCAAAGAACCAATGAACCCTTCCTTAAGGATAACTTTAACGTCCCATCCTTTTTGGAAGGTGGAGTCAGATTTATTTATTTATTTATTTATTTTTGGTCAAGACGAAGATCATTCAAATAAAACAGAAGCATAAGGAAGTAGTTTTGGACAAAAATCTTGGTGTGGAAATAATTATTCAAAAAAATCGTCCCTCCAAGGATTTGGATCCAAGCCACTCTAATTTGGAAGGTGTAACTAGTGCCTTGCCACATTCAATTTCTTCAAATTCCAGTGTGGACCTAAAAAAAATGGGCATGTGAATCCTTCGAGAGAATACAAAGTTTGAATACACAGGAGAATCCATTGAATTTGGATGGGCTGCTTAGGCCCACAAAAATCATGAAAACACTGGCAAGTCAAAGCCCAACAAAATTTACCTTTCTTCTCAATCCATGAGCTTCTTGGTCTAGAACTGTCAAGGGGAGGGAGCCCCCCTATAGTTCGACCTTTTCAAAGGTTCTTAAACAAGTACAAGCTCGTTTTCTTCTTTATTTCTAAAACAAAAGTAAAAGAATTAAATTTAAGAAAATTCTTCAGTTTTGTAAAGACTATCGTTTACACATTGTTGAAGCCATCAGTTTAGTTGGGGGTCTGTGGTTAAGCTGGTATAAAAATCTTCGTGTGGATGTTTTAGATTACAATATTAGTTTCATTGTTACTAGAATTTATGATTGACCAAAGTTTTGTATTTGATATTTCTTATGTTACTAGTAAGTGTGCATGTGCAACATGATGATAATGATAATAATAATGTGTCAAAAATTTCTGTAAGCTTTATGCATTTTTTATATTTTGTTTTTAATTATTAATCGAAAGCAGATTGCCAAATCCAAATTTGATTACAAAACACCTCATCCAAATATATGATAATCGGATTGAGTTGTGAAGTTTCAAGTATCATTGAAACTTTTGTAATGTTTTATCTTTTTGGTGTATTTTTTCTTATTCATTTATCAAAAAAAAATGCAACATTTAAATAGAGAGAATTGAATGAGGTAAAAAGTAGTAGTTTAATTTACAATTTAAACCTCACAACTAAATAGGGACTAAATTCAAAGTGAATATTTTAGTCAAATGAAAGTTCTACTATATTTCATATTTCTATTAGTAGTGTAGATATAGAATTATAGATATGCTCACTATATATATATATATATAATTCTGATATGCCACACTTAATTGCTTAATATGATAAATATATGAGATTATACATGTGCTTGAATTTTTTTTTACAAAATTTATGTATTTTTGTATTTCATTAAATTTTATTTATTTATTTATTACATTTAAGGTTTACATTTGACCCAAAAGTTAAACTATTGATCTTTGTGAAATAGTAAAATAATTTCATTTTTTATCAGTTTTAAATTATATATATCATTTTTATCATCAATAAAAATAATTGCTGTTTATTAAACTTATTTTTTAATTTAATTAATAAAAATATCATAAAGGCTTCGGTTATCCATCTACCAATCATTGCTAGCGACCATGCTCCATTGATGACTTTAACTACAGTTTTATTTCAATAGAAGGTACTTTCTATAAAACTTTCTATGCACAGTTTGCGGCGATTCAAATTTCTTACCGTATTCAAATTTCTATAAAACTACATGCTCAGTTCAGTTTGGTCAAATTTCTTACCTTACTCAAACTTTGGAAGCTAAGTTGAGGCGTATTCAAACATTGGGGTCTGATATTAACACTGCAGATTCTGAGTTGGAGTTGAAAACTAGATAAGAATAAGGGTCCGTTTGGTTCACAGTCAGAATTGGAATCAGAATGGTCTATTCCTATAGTTTGTTTGGTTCAGACAGGAATAGTAACATAAATTGGAATCGGCATGAATGGGATTTCATTTCCAAGGGAGGGGCAGGGAATGACTATTCCCTCAAATGGGGGAATGCCATTCCAGTAAGAATGGGAATAGGGTTCCATTCTATCCAACCAAACAATTGGAATCGGAATAGCCCATTTCTGATTCATAGAGATGGCAATTTCACCTGTCCCTATGGGGCCCCACCTTGATTGGGGTGGGTCGGGGTAATATATATTACATAATATATATATATATATAAATATATTAATATTATATATTATATTACATAATATATATATATATAGATATATTAATATTATATATTATATTACATAATATATAATATAAATTAGTTCTAGGTAGGTTTCAAAAAATAAAAAATTAAATTAATAACTATACAAGTAAGAATGGACGGGGTGGGGCGGGGCAAAGTCGGAGATCTCCATCCCCCGCGGCGATGGGGATGGGGTTAAGATTTTTAGAACATGAATATGAGGTGGGGAATCTAAATTTGGGGTTGGGTACGGGACAGGCAAAACCTGGCCCCACCCGCCCCATCCTGTCGCCATTCCTACCGATTCCGATTCCAGATCCCTATTCCTGCGAACCAACCGGGGCCTAAGTTCGGCTTGATTATGAAGAGTGTTATTGGAAACAACAAGCTAAAGTAAAATGGCATATTGAAGGACACCGGTGCATAAAGGACGTCAACGACAAATGGTCCCCTAGGTCATACTTTCTGCTGTATATAGTTACTTTAGTCTTTGTTTACTTCTTCTCTCCCTAGTTTGGAAATAGTACAAATGCAAAATAATACAAAATATATGGATTGCATACTTTCTTGAGGCCAGTTGGCCTACTATTGGTAATGAATTAATTGAATACATCCAGGGCTGCTTTAGGGATCCTAAAAGAATTAGAGAGATCAACCAAACTACTATTCGTCCAATTCTCAAACTGCAACAGGTTGAAGAAGCAAAGGACTTTCGTCCTATTGGTTTGAGTAATGTTTTGTACAAGGTTATAGTCAAAATCACTACTTAATTATAGGCTCAAGCACTTACTCCATGACATTATATCACCCTACCAGTCAACTTTCACTCCTTGCAAGCAAATTTCAGATAATACAATCATTTATCATGAGATTATTCACACGTTGAAAAGGTAGATGTGCAAGATTAGCTACTTCATGCTTAAGTGTGACCTTAGTAAAGCTTGGAGTGGTTCTTCATGATGAGTGTCCTTCGGAGCCTGGCCTTTGTGATACGGGGCGTTACCGCCTCACCATAGCCACGCCAGCCACTTCGAATATTTCTCTCTAACCACCAGATCTTCCGTACAGGTTGTTAATATTGCGCTGAGTGTCACATCATTAATGTAACAGTCTCCGATCGCCCATGATTATAAATGATTGAATAATGGAAGTGGATGATTGAATTTGCCTTATCATTAATATTCTCTTGGATTTCACTTCTGGCCATCCCCTTCGAGCGGTGATTCTCACCATAGCTTGGGGAAACTCGAAGCTCTCTCCTCGGCAACGGGAAGAGGTTCTTAACATCGTGGTATCAGAGCAAGCGAATCCCTGGGCAGTTCAGATACTGGCAATGGAGGATCGCATAGGAAGCCTGGAAAAATCCCGTGAAGAAATCAATACGAAGTTCGCTGAAATGCTGGAGCGTCTAAACTACATCGCTTCACAAATGGACCAACAGGAGGAGTCCCAGCACTGGTCATCCATTGGTGGTGGCTTCGGGAAGGGGACGAAGAGCTCGGGGGCAACAGGCAGTGGCTTCATCTCCCCGCAGAAGTTCTGGAAGGTGGAACTGCCGAAGTTCAGAGGCACCGGGCTGGACGGGTGGGTTCTCCTCATCCAATAGTACTTCCGCCTACAGGAGGTACCCGAGGAAAGCTGGGTTGCAATGGCGAGCCTTGGGTTTGAAGGACGGGCAGTGGAGTGGTATAGCTGGTACAAGGATCATCAAGTTGAGCCCACTTGGCATCAATTTATAGTTGCCTTGGATGCTCGATTCAACAGGCCCCTAGGAAGCAACCATGTGGGGCGGATGGCGAAACTCTCTCAAACCTCCACCGTCCATGAGTATATGGAGGAGTTCCAAAGGATTTCCGGTCGAGTGAAAGGGCTGAACGAAGAATCTCTAGTCGGGTGTTTCATTGCGGGTCTCAAAACAAAGGTACGAGCAAGGGTGGAAAAGTTCAAACCAGTGACTTTAGCTAGAGCCTTCCGCCTGGCACTGTTGGAGGAAGAAGAGTGGGCAGTTCGAAGACAGACCGTTAGACCGGAGCACTTGCGACCATGTCCTGCAACGGCAAGCGACCTTTAGGTGAGCAGGTTGTCTCCAAGGAGGTTTCCGGAAATTCGTCGGCTCACACCAACGGAAATGAAAGAGAGGTAGGAGAAAGAATTATGCTATAACTGCGAGGGACGCTATGTCCTTGGCCATCGGTGCAAGGTACGGAAGTTGTTGTTGATCAACTGGGAAGCGGAGGAGGAGGAAGGTGACGACCCTGGTCCGACACTGGAGGAAGAAGAACTAGAGCCTACACCAACCATCTCCCTACATGTCATCTCCGGGGCTGAAACCCCACAGACTATGCGCTTAAATGGGACGGTAGGGGCACTTCCTGTGACCATTCTCATGGACTCAGGATCTTCACACAACTTCATGGACCTGAGGGTGGCGATGAAGGTGAGGGTGGCACTGACTTCTGACACCAGGTTCTGAGTGATGGTAGCAAATGGGGATCAGGTATCTGGACAGGGCCACTGCGATGGAGTCCGCATCCGGACACAAGGGGCCGAGATCACTACAGATTTCTTCTTGTTATCGTTGCCTGGATTGGATGCCATTCTCGGAGTCCAATGGCTTTGGACCTTAGGCCCAGTCACATGGTACTTCAACAGCCTCTCCCTAGAATACCAAGACCAAGCCAACATTCACCTTTTGCATGGCCACCGACCCCCTAAGCTGAGAGCAGTAGTTGGGGATCGAATGGAGAGATAGGTATGCAATTTCTGGGAGTTGTTTCCTATTACAGATATTAGACAACCACAGCATGACGGAGCCCACCATTGATCTCGGGGTCCAATCAGTACTAAAAGAATTCGAGGTCTTTGAAGAGCTGGTGGGTCTACCTCCTCTACGGGCCTTGGACCATGCTATTTCGCTGCATCAGAGGGTGGCACCAGTGTGTGTGTGTCCTTATCGGTATCCCCATTATCACAAAGGGGAGATAGAGAAATTGGTCTAGGAGATGCTCAACCATGGGATCATCCGGCCCAGCGCAAGCCCGTTCTCCTCACTGGTGCTACTAGTGAAGAAGAAAGATGGAGGCTGGAGATTCTACATAGATTACAGGCAACAAAATGCAATAATAGTGAAGGACAAATATCCAATGCTTAACATCGATGAACTTTTGGACGAGCTGCACGGATCCCAAATTTTCTCCAAATTGGACCTTCAAGCTGGTTACCATCAGATCTGAGTACAGGCCTCAGATGTTCCTAAGATAGCATTTCGAACGCATGAAGGTCATTATGAATTTTTGGTGATGCCCTTTGGCTTGTCCAATGCACCGGCCACCTTCCAAGCACTCATGCACGAGGTCTTTCAAGGGTTTATGAGGAAATTCGTCCTGGTTTTCCTACATGACATCCTGGTCTACAGCTGATCAACAGAAGAACATATCAAGCATCTCCTGTTCTGTCAACCCTCAAGGCCCACAAATTGCACGCCAAGAGAAACAAGTGCTACTTCAGGGTGGACAAGGTAAGCTACCTCGGACATGTGATTTCAGCCGGCGGGGTGGAAGCGGATCCCAATAAAATCGATTGTATGGTGAAATGGTCCAGGCCCAACTCCCCTACAGAACTCAGAGGATTTCTGGGACTCATAGGGTACTACCGAAAGTTTGTCCAGGATTATGGAAAACTGGCTCGACCATTGATCGGACTGCTCAAGAAGGGTGCTTGGGACTGGAACCCGGAAGCCGAGGACGCTTTCCAAAGGTTGAAAGAGACCTTGACATCCACTCTGGTACTGGCGTTATCAGATTTCAATTCTCCCTTTGAGCTGGAGTGTGATGCAGCATATGCTGGCATTGGCGCCATTCTATCACAACAAGGGAGACCAATAGCCTTCTTCAGCCAGGCACTAAACCCAGCCAACGCAGCCAGATCTACATACGACAAGGAATTCTTAGCAGTTGTAACGGCTATCCAACTGTGGCGGTAGTATTTCTTGGGGCAGCAATTCGTAGTTAAGGGTGACCATCAGAGCTTGGGATACCTGCTCAAGCAGAGGATCACCACTCCTTACCAACAATGACTTCTCAGCAAGATCATGAGGTATGACATTGCAATATAAGAAGGGTCAGGAGAATGCCGCAGCGGATGTGCTATCCCGCCGCATTGAAGGGAAGGTGTAGGCCATCTCGAGCCCATTGTCGTAGTAGGTGGAAGAGCTATGCCAAGAATAGGAGTGGGATGAATGGGTGAAAGGGCTGATAGAGAAGATTAAATAGGGATAGGTCCCCAGCACAAAGTACATTTGGAAGAACGGACTAGTATGGCAAAGGGGACGTGTGGTTCTTGGGCCAACCTCTGCCTACCATCGGAAGCTATTTACTGAAGCTCACTCCAGTCCCTTGGGAGGGCATGCTGGTTACCGCAAGACAATGCGGCAACTAGGAAGGATCTGCTTCTAGAAAGGGTACCAAAGGCAGGTGCATCAGTGGATCCGCGAGTGCGACACTTGCCGGCGGAACAAGAATGAAAACATTCCCACTTCAGGACTATTGTAGCCCCTGCCAATACCGGTGTACATTTGGAGAGACCTGTCAATGGATTTCATTGACGGACTGCGGCCTTCTAATAAGAAGTCAACTATCATGGTGGTGGTCAACCAATTGACCAAGTATAGCCATTCTGTGGCCCTATCACACCCTTACACGGCTCAGGTGGTCGCTCATGCGTTCATGAAGCACATCTTCAAGCTTCATGGGATGCCCAATAGTATCGTGAGTGATCGGGATCCAGTCTTCACTAGAAACTTCTGGAAGGAACTGGTCCATCTCCAAGGCACGCAACTATAGATGAGTTCGGCCTACCACCTTCAGTCTAACAGGTAAATTGAGGTGGTAAACCATTCCTTGGAGGCATATCTACGCTGCTTTGCTAGACAGAGCTTGTAAACTTGGACCAAATGGCTAGCCTTGGTAGAGTGGTGGTATAACACCTCTTACCACTCCGCCATCCACACCACCCCATTTCAGGCAGTCTACAGATGCCCTTCTCCCAACCTCCTCACCTACATTCCCGGTACCACCAAGGTTCAAGCAGTAGAAGAAGAGTTCAAGGATTGAGAGATGGCACTGATGAAGTTAAAAGAAAACTTAGCTCAAACATAGGAAAGGATGAAGAAGCAGGCAGATTGATGGAGGACCGAGTGAGAGTTCGAAGTAGGAGATGAAGTCTTCTTGAGGCTATAGCCGTATCGACAGGCTTCTATTGCTGCCCGCCGCTCGCAAAAGCTATTGGCCAAATATTACGGCCCTTACACCATCACCGAACGCATCAGGCTGGTAGCCTATAGGCTGGCCCTTCACACATAAAGTCGGATACACCCGGTGGTTCATGTGTCATGGCTAAAATGCTCGGTCGGGGATCCAGCTCGTATTCGACCTGAACTACCACCACTTACCCCTAGAGGAGACCTTCTTCCTTACTCGAAGGCAATGCTCGATAGGCGTAAGATAAAACAGGGGAACCGGGCAATCACTGAAGTCCTCGTATAGTGGGAAGGGACAAGCCCAGCCGATGCCACATGGGAAATTCTCAGCCAGATGTTGCGTCGCTACCCAATAGCATGCCTCGAGGACAAGGCATTTCCTGAGGAGGAGGGGATGATATGGGGCGTTATCGCCTCACAGTAGCCATGTCAGCCACTCCAAATATTCTGCTCCAACCACTTGATCCTCCGTACAGGTTGTTAGTATTGCACTGAGTGTCTCATCATTAATGTAACGGTCTCCGACCGCCCATGATTATAAATGATTGAACTTGCCTTATCATTAGTGTTCTCTTGGGTCTCACTTCTAGCCATCCCCTTCGAGCGGTGATTCTCACCATAGCTCGGGGAAACTCGAAGCTCTCTCCCTGGCAATGGGAAGAGGTTCTTAACACTTTGTAGAACACATTTGTAATTTGATCTATCATTGTATCTCTACCATTAGTTTGGCAGTTTTGGTTAATGGGTAGTTGGATGATTGTTTTTCTCCTAGGGGGTTGAGGCAGGTATACCCTCTCTCGCCCTTATTTATTTTGGGTATGGATGTTCTCTCACAGTTGTTGCAGTAGATGTTAAACTCTTGAGAACTTCATGGAATTCAGTTTGGTAGAGCAGTCTCCGGCTAAATCATCTCTTATTTGTAGATGACCTTCTTATTTTTGGCAAGTGCACCCTAAGAAAAGTGGAGGGTGGTAAAGACATCCTAAACCAATTTGGTCCATAAATCATCAATTTTCTTTATCTCTAATACTCAGGGCATATTCGTTTGTCTTGATGTCTGACATCTAAAAGAGCAATAATTATATAAAGAGGTGTATTGGTATTGGTGAACTTTTCTTTCATCTAAAGTCTGAATGCATAGAATGTTATTTTGAATTTTGAATTTTGAATTCTAAATTCTAAATTCTAAAAATTGTCAAATGTCCACTTTAACCCCATATATGAGAATTTTTGTTTGTCTATGTAATTAATTAAAAAATAATATTAAAAATTATTTTCATGATTAATAATTAATTAACAATAATTAATAATTAACTATAATAATAATTATTCAATAATTAATAATATTTATTAATTCATAATTCATAATTATTAATTAATACTAATTAATATAATAATTAATAATTAATTAACAAATAATAATTCATAATTAATTAAAATTTAATTTGTAACTAATAATAATTATTATAATAATTTATAAATTAATTAATAATTATTATTTTTAATCAATAATTATAATAATTTGTATTAATTAATAATTATTGTTAATTAATAACTAATAATTAACTATAATTATTATTAATTTATTATTTAACTTTTTGTAATTCAATAAAGAAATAATTTAAAAAATTGTTATAATGATTAATAATTAAATGATGTGTAATAATAATGATTATACAAATAAGTATTAATTAATAATTTAACTCTTAATTGTAATAATTATAATTAATAATTAATAATAATTATTAGTGCATATGAGGCCCTTGAGTTATAAGGAAGGAGAAGTGCTTTATGTTTTGGGGGTATCATTGGAAAACAAAAAAAAAAAATTAAGATTCATCTTCAAGAGATAAGAGATAAGAGGAAGTGAACGGCCATTTTCCTCTTAAAGTTGTAAGATTCCTCTTAATAGGTAAGAGTTAGAGAAAGCGAACAGGCCCTCACAAAAGGATGAGGTTGAGAATTGCCTCTTCCCTTGTATCAAAATTATGAGGGCTATTTATTCCTACTTGGGTGGACCTATATTTGTATACCAATCTAATAGGAGAGGGTTGGAATTTCCTCATTGAGAATATAAAAAATAAGTTTCAAACCTGGAAAACTTGTGCCAAGTAGAACAATGCTTATCAAGGTTGTGTTTGGAGTCGATGCCATTTTCTGAGAGGTGTTTTTTGAGAAAATGTGCTGCATTGGCATGTCGTTTTCTAAAAAAAAAACATTTTTTCCATTTGATATTGATGAGGGGTAATTTGGTCCTCTAATGATATGATGACACATGGCATTGTAGAACAACAGAATGACACCTTGGCACCACATGAGCAGAACCCAAAAGCACTTTGAACACTTCACAATTGCATAAGCGACCTCGGCACCACCTCGGTAGGCTAAACTACGAACAGTTAGGCAAGACCTCAGGTTGGTATAAGAGGCGACATACTTCCACCGATCTAACCTGTTTCCAGTTAGCGACCTGCTTGACATGTCGAGCGACCTTTCCCTTAAGAAGGCTATTGTCTCCGAATTCCCCGAGATCATGATGCCACATAGGAAGAGCTGGTTATCACCTTGCCTACTTTGGGTGGGATTGGATAGACATTAACTGCTTACAGGGAGTCCACTTCCAAGCGTGAAACCACCTCTAAACTAGACGAATCGGAGATCTTGGACACGTTTCGTGAGGCTCATGGCAACTTGCCTATATAAGGGCCTCACATCCAACCTCATAAGGTGTGCACGATTTAGCATTCAAACTCTCTATCTCTTGCTTTCTAGTTCTCAAAAAACTCCAATTCTTTTACTTAAACATCGGAGTGCCCACACCGGATAAAGTAGTCTGGGTACTGGGTACTCTGATCCTCTCTCTTTCTTTATAGTTTGACCAAGTGACCTACATAGTTCGACGTCTGAGCTATCCGAAGCTTCCAAATCATGCACCATCAGGTACCATTGCTGTTGGTGCCACATGGACATTTTCGAATGCCATATTAGCGTACTGTTTTACTCAAACCACACCTTTCTCAATTTCTAATGCATGGTTTGAGAAAATATTTCTCCTTTGAAAAAATTTCATAATGAAACATCAAGCATTGTCCGAAAAACAGATTTTAGACATGGTGTTAATGTGGCGTATTTTTCAAAGAAGCAACATTGTTCTAAAGCACCTACTAAATCAATCCTGAAATCCATTCTCATGTATCACATGCAAATCTAGATCCCTAAGGTGGTTGCATCTGAAATAATCTCTCTCAATAGACTTTTGGTGCAATAGAGAGACTTTTGGTGCAATGGTACAATAGATTAAAAAAATGCTTATCTGAAGGCATGGAACTCAGTTTTGCGCCCAAAGAAGATTGATGGGTTGGGCCTTGTTGATGTTGAATGGAGAAACAAAGAACTGATGGGAAAGTTATGTTGGAGTTTCTGCAAAGAAGAAAACTCCCTTTAAGTTAGGCTGTTAAAATCTAAATACCTCACTAATCATTCATTTCGAGTGTTATAAACCCTAAGGAAACACATTCCGAACCTAGGCGGGCTTACTTGACTCGAGAGGTTTTGAGAAAGGGGTGTAAATGGATCATTGGGGATATATGGTTAGATTATATAAATATCTTATAAGATCTGTGGCTACCCACTGAAGTGCTTGTTAGACAGTCTTGTATGCCCTTAGCTTCAATCGGATTTGATGTACTTTTGTTATTTAGTGGAAATAAATTAAAGTGCATGTTTGATTCATGTTATTTGGTATAATTCTGTGTAAGAGCCTAAAACTAGACACTTATAGAAACTTGTGTTAGTTTTAAATGTTCACAACCATTGGATAAGTCTTGGGAGATTTATCCTGCCAAGGCTGATACTGATGTGCCACCAAGTGTTGGGATGGCTTGTTTCTGAAGGGATAGGAAATCCATCATATGGACGCCCAAGATTGCAGAATAAAGGGGGCGAATTTTAAAAATTTTTTCTTTCCCTTCAACTGGGAATCGAATTCCCTATTTAGAAAATCATATTTTCAAGGATCATTCTTGAACCATAAACTAAACCAGATCTGAACCAAAAGGAGGAGAGAGAGATAATACCTGACACAGAGAAACAATATCTCTCAATGGAGGTGTTCACGCCCAAGGTAGAAACCAAAATCTGCTCCCACTGAAGATGGCGCAGTGCAAGGTGGAGCAGAATCGACAGTGTCCTTCATAAGAACTTGATTCTTCCCAAGAATCACCTAGACGACTTGTGAATACAACTCCTACCAATCTTTTCTCCAAAAGATTGGAATGAAGATCCAATCTTGATTTTTCCCAAACAATGGAGATCAAACTGCAAAAGGCGGCGGCTAAAGAGAATTTGCAGGGTGCAGAATTCTCTCTTCTGTGATCTCAGCTCTGAAGACAAGACTGTTGGTTGTCTGTTGAGTTGGATGTTGTGTCTAAACGCTGCCGCCCCCTCTTCCTTTTATAGACTTAAAGGGATCAACTCCTAATCCCATTAGGAGTTGCTAACCCAAATCATATTTGGATTAGAAGTCCCTTTAAGATAAGGGATAATCCTTATCTTATCTGCAGATTAGATCATCCAGTTCCTAATCTAATTAGGAAGTTTTCAAATCTAAATCTCATTTAGATCATGGACTCTCTGAGTGGATAGGGTATGGTCCCAATCCTATCAGCTGATCTTATCTCAGAATTTGCCCCTTAAAGACTAATCAGATTAGACAGTCTTGTATGCCCTTAGCTTCAATCGGATTTGATGTACTTTTATTATTTAGTGGAAATAAATTAAAGTGCATGTTTGATGCATGTTGTTTGGTATAATTCTGTGTAAGACCCTAAAACTGGACACTTATAGAAACTTGTGTTAGTTTTAAATGTTCACAGCCATTGGATAAGTCTGGGGAGATTTATCCTGCCAAGGCTGATACTAATGTGCCACCAAGTGTTGGGATGGCTTGTTTCGACCATCAGGGTAAGACCCAAGGCACATGTAGTATGGGATTGCTTGAACCCTTGAACTGGACCAGATTTCCAATATTGCCCTAGACCTTGGAGATAGATGGGCAAAACTGGAAAGTTACACATGACCCCTAGACTCGATTATGACACATCACTAGGTGTCGGTTCGTGCTGTCTTTGATGTGTCAATCAGTGAGATCCTTAGTGGGGGTCAAAACCTGGACATGTTGGAGTAGTCAAAGAATTCATCTGAGTGAGTGGTCATAGTGATATGATCAGCCCCTTTGTCGGACAATGGTAATGATCGGGAATGCACTCTCTCTGATGGAAACCAAACCGCCGACAGTTGATTTCAATTGTTGGAATTTTGTTTTGCAAAATTAATATATATATATATATATATATATATATATATATATATATATATATATATATATATATATATATATATATATATATATATATATATATATGTATGTATATGTATGGTTTCAAAAGATTTGCAAAAGGTTTTAATTCCCGGGATCCATGTGAGTAGAGAGTGCGGCACTGTTCCTTGCAGCCGAGAGAGAGGTCTTCTCTTGTCGGGCAGTGCTTGATCATTAAGGGCTGAGAGGTTAAGTGTAAGACCATTTAGGATAATACCTGATGGACTAATCTTGCACCTGCCCACAGTCCCTGGGTTTTTATAAGATGGCTTGGCCCAGGGACCACTTAATGCAAGTGTTGGGCCCATAAGGTCCATGTGATGGGCTCGAGGGGGTCACTGAGTCTTTTAGTGAATTCGGCTAGGCCTTGTAATAAAGGCTGGGCCAAACCCATGTGGCTGGTGTGTAGATCAATGCTTGGGTCCCACGCCATACAAAGAAGCCCAACTGGGTAGCAGATTGGAAACTAGTTAAACACTAAACATTTAATGGGCCAAAAGCCCATTTTGAACTGGGCTGATATGATCACCTGTTCATGGGGCGAATCTGAGATTAGTGTTAGTAAAAGGATTGGGTCTTTAACCTTATCCACTCTAAGAGACCAAATTCAAATTAGATTTGAATATGGTAACCTCGTGATAAGATCAAGAGTTAACTAACTTAATCTGTAGATAGGATTAAGATTATCCCCTATCCAAATATTGATTTGGATTGGGATAACTCCCAAAAATATTGGGAGGTTTCTTAATCAAGAAGAAAGAGAAGAAAACCCTAGCAGAAATATCAGATTTCGAACTACGGGTTTGAGTAAGCAAGAAACACATCCTGCATTATTGAGATCAGATTTCTCACAGACTCCAGAGAGAAGAGACAGTTCTGCCCTCTTCGTCCTTGGACTTCTCCTCCTTCAGCCGCCGCCACTTCCTGTTGGAAGATTGGATCTTTGTAGCAACAGGAAGTCAAGAAATTAGTTCTTGACAACAGTTTTGCAAGAAAGACAAAAGGATTCGGTGTTCAAGGTTTCCAAAGGATTCTTGTGAAGAATCCAGTGTGTAAGACACACCCTGCTGGTTCCGTTCCATCAACAGCTATGTCATCTTCAGCAGGAGCGGATCTTGGTTTCTTGTTTGGGCATGAACACCAACTTTGGGAGATATTATTTCTCCAGACCAGGTATGATCTTTCTTGTTTATTTTTAGTTCAGATCTGGTTTGTTTATGGTTCAAGAGGATCCTTGAATAATGTATTCTAAATTTAGTGAATATGATTCCCAGTTGGAAGAAGGTAGGAAATTTTTTTGAAATTCGCCCCCCATTCCGCACCCTTCATGGCGTCCATTAGATGGATCCTACCATTCATTCAGTGCTTTTGTAATTCTATTTGATAATACCTTTTCTAATTCAACTAGAACCTGGTAGGTTGCAACCTTCATCAACCTTTCTAATATGAGCTGATGGAGAGATCTTCTTAGACAGGTGTTCTGTGTTCACATCTACCACGACTGATTCCATATTATTACAAGTTTGGCTTCCTCTACCATCATCTATTATGTTAGACTAGTTTGGGCCCCAAATCCATATGGTTGTTTCTCCACTACTTCTTGTTTGAAGTTATTTTTTATAATGGTCTCTGGATTCCTCTACTGGACATACCATTGGGGTGATCTTACCTAGAAAAATCGATCTGTGGAAGTATATAGAGAAGGATCTCACATTTATTTAGTAAAAGAGTTAAAATATATCCTAATTTTAGTGTACCATGGGTTATTAAAAATGACTTAAATATACCTTTTTTACCCTTATCTTATACTGTTTGAATGAAAAGATAATGTACTCTTCATTGACAAGTGAAGTAGGATGGTCTTCTACCTTGAGACACCACCTTCACCAGAATCAAACTCCATTGCCTTGTAGACATAAAAGGTGCCTACCTTCTTTGACATTAGGGTTCCGATGGCTACTGATTCTTGCAAATTTGATAAATCTAACAATAAAACGATGAGAAGGGGAAGTCTTGATCGGTGCGAAGTAGCATGGTTTTTAAAACCGATCCAGAGATCGAACCGGTCAGGGGTTTGGTTACCGGGTCAAATAGTCCGACCGTTCGAACTGAATACTCGACTCGTTCTAATAAAAAATAAAAAAGGTCAAAACCATTCGAACGGTTTGAACGATTAACCATATGGTTCAGCGGTTCACTAACCAAAATCAATGATTTTATGGAAAAATTCAGTTTTCGGGAAAAACGGAACTGACCACTTGACCGATTCTCAGTTTTTCTGGTCTGACTATCAGGTCCGATCCGATTTTGAAAACCATGGAAAGTAGTCATTTTAGGAACTTCCTCTGTTGGCCCCTATTTCTTTGAGACTTTAGGGTTTCAACTATCATCTATTATCGTTATTGTTAAAGGGGATATAGGATATACAGTTATAGCAATTTGAGGGATGGGTCTTCGTCGCTTGGGATCGAGTCAATTGAAAGTTTGAAGAAATAGTTGGGCTTCTTCAATTTACGATTTCAAATTCATTGTAATAGGTGTGCAGAATATTTGTTATGAGTTTTGTGACACCTAAGAAATTTAAGGAAGGTGGTTCAGACATTTCCTCTAATGGGTCAGACCGGATCTGCTCCTCACACAGGGCGCCTCACTCATACCTCACACCCATATCGAACCATGCAGGGTGAATGTGCATGTGAGGCGCCCCCGTGTGAGGAGCAGATCCCGTTCCCTAATGGGTGGGTGTCATCCGTTTCTTTAAACCCAGAATTTGATTTGCACGAGTTAACTGGGCAAAGAAGGTCAAAATAGGACTTTAAAAAATTTAAAGGGTTCAAGTGATGTTATATGTTAACGGCTTTATTTTTATGTTTTATAATGGTGAATATCTTTTAAGTCCATTAGAAAAATTTAGAGGTATATTTTCACCACGATATGCTTACTTAATTGTAGGTAGGGATCTCCTAAATTATGTTCATTCCAGATGAATGGTGATTGTGGTCCTATATAATTCAGAACATAACCACAACTATACATAGGAAAACAATTATGAGGATTCAAAACTAATATTTTCATTTTGAAAAGGAGGTGGGAGGGTTATGGAGCGTAACCACCACAAATCTTTGGAGGATTTATGACGGTTTGTTTGTTTGTTTTTTTTTTTGAAATTGCTCATATGCGTCATATTTCATTCAATCAAGAAATTGATATAAAAGATGTCAAAAAAGCCATTAAGAAAAATCCAGAAACAATTTCTCAAGAGAATAAAATAAGAACTGGATGAAGGAGAACATAAAGAATTTCTACAGTCAAATAATGGTGAATAAACATCACAAACTGAAGTAGAAAAGCATATCTCCAATCCACAAGGCGAGCGAATCGGCAAGTAGAATTCCAAACGACTTCCATTAACGGAAAAACAACGAACAGATCTCATCATCATCTTCCGGAAAACCATAAACAAAAAACAAAACCTTGAGAAAAATCAAGAGGAAACCTTGAAGGAA
This sequence comes from Nelumbo lutea, assembly GCF_056320005.1. Taxonomy (NCBI): domain Eukaryota; kingdom Viridiplantae; phylum Streptophyta; class Magnoliopsida; order Proteales; family Nelumbonaceae; genus Nelumbo; species Nelumbo lutea. The sequence goes on along the minus strand of NC_142686.1, from coordinate 98,849,896 downwards.
GCCGCCCCCAAATTCCTTTGAGAGCGTCGTAGGGTTTTGTTATTTATGACGGATTAGACCTTTATGGACTATGATACACAACTAATATTTATCAAATTTTAAATGTTTAGTTGAGGTGTTTTAGCCTGCCCTTGACTTGGACTCTTTAATAGTCTCATCTTTGAAATAACTTCAATATTACCAAAATAATCCTAACATATTAATAGTAGAAAATAGATTAATGGATATATATAATTATGGGAATGCATTATAGCTTTGAAATAGCGAGACCAATATTAATTCTTTATAACCAATAATAAGATTGTTCCTGTCTTCAATTTTAATTCATTCATTTATTCCTTTTTTCTTTCCCTTTTTTTGGGATTTTGTTTCTACTTGGAGGTTATACCCTTTTAGTTTTTTTGTATATTTTGGTTATTTTTTATTTTATAAACCACTCGATCAGAATCTGATTTTTCAGCTTTAATTAGAAGGTGATTTCATGAACGGAGAATAGCTGATGAGATACTGCTTTAGCATATAAACTGCAGTGATCAATGGTAAAACATCATTTAATCCTGGATTACCCACTGGATTCTTACTCAAAAGTTTTTAGGGTAGATTGATCAAATCAAAATACGTTAAGAAGATCTTGTTTCATGGACAACCCTGTCTTTATTGAATATCACTATAGCTTTAAACTGCATTTAATTTGCTGCTTTTTATAATAGGCTCTCTTTTCTTGGAGGTTCTTTGTGTAATAAATTGATAAACTTGTAGAAAGGGGTCAATGTGACAATATGTAATGGACAGTTATCCATTCTTATAGTCCTTTTTAATGATATTCAACACCATTAAATATCTTCCGATGTTAGATACTATTTGCCTCTTAAGGTGTAGATGATAGGGGTTTACGGGTTGGTTCGGTTTTGGTCAATTTATAAATGATTAAATCAATTTAGTCAAAAATAATAGAAAATTGATCAATTCAGATTGAGTTGAGTCGGATTAATCAGTTTCATCGGCTTGGTGAATAGCTCTAATAGATGGAATGAATTGCTTTCTCTCTTTTTGGTTTCATCTTTATTTTTAGATGGATTTATTTGTTCTTTGAATTTGCATCAATTGACATGAAAATACCATTTACAAATTATGGTTTGGTTTTGGATGGAGTTGTTGAATTCATAAATGTATAATTTTTAATAGAATGATTGTCTCTTTAAGAGAAATCTCAAATTCGTTTGGGAGCGCCCTAGGGTTTCGTTATTTGGCTAAATCCCAGCACAATCTGATGCACTCCTACCTGAAACCATAGGAGTTTCACTATTGAGTGCTTAGTATTAGTTGACTTTGTAGTTGAAATGCAAATATGTACAATATGTAAATATGTACAGTGTAAATAAATACAAAATATAAGGTATAAATATGTATAAAATAGATTAGCAAAAGAAAAAAAAAAAGGGACTTCTACACACAATTTATTAAAAGCAAAAATTATGTACAAAGCATGACATCCAGTCATACATAGGGAATATCTCCCATGTAGGCATGGACTTAATGCAATAACATCTTTGCAAGTAAAAACTCCGCGCGCACACTAAAAGTAAAAGTAGGGGTATCGTCTCACATTGGAAATTTATCTCTATGAATTTAAACATTCTCACTGAGTGACAGTAGATGGATTGTGCGGTTTAAAAGGTTAGTTTTTAACTTTTTATCTTCGCAAAAGTGGGGGCCAGTTTTTCCAAACATACGATTGATTCATTTAACCACCAACTTAGATTGTGGGTAGCCAAAAAGATACCAATCTGACCATGGAAAATCGCTGTCTCATGTGAGAGGATCCTCATTGAATCAGAATCCTCCAATTTGAACAGAGTAAAACATATAGCACCTACACCGTCCAGTAGACTGGGTTGGATTGGATCACCATTCATGCTTTTGGGCATTTAATATGAGAAATATAAGTCTTTACCAAAAAAATATTAAGACAGAAAGAGAGAGAGAGAAATTCAAGTCCACATTTGGACATAAATACTGGAATTAAAGGGGCCCAAATCCAAACAGTAACTCCTCTCACTCTCCCTCCTTACTCATCGCTCTATAAACCATCCTTTTAATCTTCTTCCTTTCCGAACATTAGCCCACTCTCCATCTGTTTTCTTCTCCATTGGGGGGGATTGCAAACGGAGCGAGAGATGGATCTCCGGTCTCATCACTCCGCTGCCATTGCTGCTGCAACGCTGCTGTTGATTTGTCTTCTCCACCCCGCAAATGGCAATGTTGGGCGGCTGGGCCGCAGCGTCGGCCATGGCTGCAATTACTTCGAAGGCAGTTGGGTGTTCGACGACTCTTACCCTATGTACAACTCATCACACTGCCCCTTCGTCGAGCACGAGTTCACCTGCCTCAAGAACGGCCGTCCCGATCATCTGTACCTCAATTACAGATGGAAGCCCACTGCTTGCGACTTGCCCAGGTATCATTCTTTTCTTTCCTTTCCTTCTCTCTTCCTTTCTTCTCTCGTCTTTTCGCCCCACCGCTGCCCTACACAGTACTTACAGAATCTGCCTTTCCTTTTCTTGGCCACCGACTCCATCTCCGTAGGACACCATTTGTCCCAACATGAAGGGTAGTAGCTAGGGTACCCCTTTTCTTGGTGGGTTCCCTATCTCCTGGCCCAGAAAAGATTCCGATCCAATGGCTTTCATGTAGTGATGATCCTTGCCTCCTTGGTAAGGGTCTCTAATTTTCTATAGCCTAAGCCCTAAGCCCTATATTCATTCCCTTCTTGGTTCCTTCCCTTTTCAATGTCGTGTGCAATTGCATGTGCACCATGACATAGATTCCCTGTCATCATGTGGCAAGGAATCTATGTCACAAATCACATACATTCACGTTCGCCACTTGGCATTTTTTTATTGGTAAACCGAATCATCATTTCGGTCCAACCAGCCTCTGACTGGCCCAAAATTAAGAACCGTTCATTTAGAATCCTCCACATTCCAGATTGAGATTGGTCGATCACTGACCAGTGGATTGAGTGATAATATTACTTTGCCTTTTTTCAGTGCAGGCTGTACTTACTAAATGAAAAAACTGTTTAATACTTTAATGTTGTGGGATCATCTTTATTTGATGGTGAAGGTTCAACGGTGAGGATTTCTTAATGAGATTTAAAGGGAAAAGCATAATGTTCGTAGGGGACTCGCTCAGCCGGAACCAGTGGGAGTCACTGACGTGCTTGCTTCATACTGCTGTCCCACATGCCAACTACACCCTGCAGAGACAAGACTCCCTCTCTAACTTCACATTGCCGGTGAGTTTGCTCAACGATTCAATCAATTTCTGTAGGACAGATTGGCACGGGCCCACTTCCCATCCCTCAATAGTCAATTCCCCATCCAGCCAATGGACCCAAACAGTGGGTTGTCAATTTGGTTCATGAATTTGGATTAGATGTGTATATGTAATGTAAATATATATCCATGGATTTGGTTGTCAATTTGGTTCATGAATTTGGATTAGAGTCTGTGAATAGTATTAGTAGGGGTGCAAGTCGAGCAGGGTTGGGTCGGGTTGGTCAACCCCAATCCAACCCGAGCTGTTCAACAGCCCCCAACCACAGCCCTAATGGGTTGGGATTGGGTTGGATTCTGGCCCAATTCCTCTATTGTTTTTTTTTGTTTTGTCAAATATTCCTATTTCCTGTGTTACTTCAATTTTAGGATTATTATGTGTAAAACAATATAGTTAGCATGTTTCAGAAAAATGACTTTTTTTTAGAAAAAAAATTAAAGTGAATATATATATTTATATATTTGAATGCATAATTCTATATATAAATTTTACATACATATATATACACACAATACTTCAATACAAAAATTTATACATAAAAATATGAAATTAAATTGGGTTAACAACAAATGCCTCAACCCTAATCTAACCCGAAGTTAATCAGGTCCCTAACCCAAACTTTAACCCAATACATACCAACTTCGCTTTTTTGGGTTGGATGTGGGCTAAACCGGCCCAAGTTGCAGCCCTAATGAATAATAAGCTACACTTTAATTAGCATTGTTTGCTAAGAAATTAAACAAGTTGATAGAAGTTTGGCAGGATTATGGAGTTTCAGTGCTGCTACTTCGTAATGTGTTTCTGGTAGACGTTGTAAGCGAAAAGATTGGTCGAGTTCTGAAGCTGGATTCCATCGAAGGAGGCAAGGCATGGTTAGGCATCGATATGTTGGTCTTCAACACATGGCATTGGTGGAATCGCAGAGGCAGCACCCAACCGTGAGAACTACGTACTCCTGGAAACCCCATGCACATATTCCCTTCAGATAGCATTCAACCATTCGTTCATGACTCGGTGTGGTTTAATTTTCAGATGGGACTTCATTCAAGTGGGGAACAGGATTTACCGAGACATAGATCGTTTGCTTGCTTTCGAGAAAGCACTTATCACCTGGGCTGGATGGGTAGACGCCAACGTTGATCCCGCAAAGTCTCTAGTCTTCTTTCAGGGGATTTCTCCATCACATTACAAGTAAGGCTCTAGACACACTGAGCTGAGTAGCTAATAGCTAACTAATCGATGAATTAATTTTCATGTTTTCTAAATATACATATTGATGACTGAATTATCAGCGGTTCTGGGTGGAACGAGCCGAGTGTGAAGAGCTGCCATGGACAGACGCAGCCTGTGAATGGGTCTACATACCCAGGAGGTTCACCTCCGGCCTTGGACGTGCTGAAGAGTGTGTTGAGGAAGATGGTGAAGCCTGTTTACCTGCTTGACGTGACGGGTCTTTCGCTTCTGAGGAAGGACGGCCATCCGTCTATTTATGGGTTTTCTGGGCGAGAGGGAATGGACTGCAGCCACTGGTGTCTGGCCGGCGTTCCGGATACTTGGAACCAACTCCTCTATAATGCTCTTATACGTTGAAGAGATCATATGATATGAATTATTATTGTATTGATTAATTTTATATCAATAATAGAAATGGCAATAAGCTGAAGAAGTAGATTCCTTAGTGTTGATTGAAGCACATGAATTTCTCATTAGAAAGAGGAAATGTTAATGTCTAAGTGCAGCCTAAACACAGTAAGATGTCTTACTGATCTTCCTTTGGCAGGCCTGAGGGTTCTTCTCTTCTTGCAAAGAGAGGGATGGCAATTGGTAGATCAGCTCCTAATTAAGTGTCCTCTATGCTTTATCCACTCAAGTATGGGTCCTTAGCCCCTCACTGGACCCTTGATCCTTGTCTACACCCAATTGAGAAAGGTGAATCTGTCCCTTACTATGGACCAAAACAGGGCCCACCTGCTAGGGAAAGGTGTCTCCCATGTAGTTTGGTGTTGAAAATATAGAAATGATTCAATGAATCAATCCATCTTACACATAAGATCCCAACCCTTATCTAAGCATGTTACATTCGTGGTACTACGTAATAGAATTTCATCTTCTTTAAGAGGGATGAAAGACCTCCAAGAGATTTCTCTCATGATGATAAAAAAATAATTTCATAATAATCTGATTAAGGGAAGAGTTACAACTTAAAATAGTCTCCTGAACAACAATTGACTCTTAAATTTTTGGCACCACCATGACCTATTATCAAATAACTGTTCAACTTAAAAGTTTAAGCTCTTAGATGAGGTCCTTGAATGGGGTTTTAGTCTTTAATATGCCCTTTCACACAAAAGCCTACTGGTCTACTGTTTAATCCATATCACTCTATTATAATTAATTAAAGGGTTATTTGCTAAAATGCCCCTATTATTACATGAATTTATTAAAACTTATCTTATAGTTTGTATTTTACTAAAACATCCCCTATACTTTGTAATCGATTTACTTAATGGACATTCTATTAGATGAAAGTGGAAAATGACAGTTTTAACTCTAATACCCATTCAAATAAATTTAATCGAAAGAAACTAAGAACAAAAATATCATTTTTGCCCCTAGTAAAACACAAACAACCACTATATTTCTCTATTTGGTCAATTTTCTTTTCTATACAAAAGTGTTAAGGGTACTTTTGGAATCAAAAACCATGTTTTCATACCCTTGAACATTTTCCACTCAGTTTAGGGGTACTTTTGGAATCAAAAACCATGTTTTCATACCCTTGAACATTTTTCACTCAGTTTAGGGGTACTTTTGGAATAAACAACCATGGGTCCATGCCCCTGAACATTTTCCACTTAGTTTAGGTGATTGTGTTACTATTTTCAGATGGCAAAACAAATAATTCCTAATGAAAGGTCAATTAAGTTAATAGGTTGAAAACTAAAATGGAAGGGTGTTTTAGTAAAATACAAACTATAGGGTAGGTTTAAGTAAATATGTGCAACTATAGGGGGTGTTCTAGTAAATGACCCTTAATTAAATTTCAGCATAAGATATAGGTGGGCCTATGCTTGTCTATGCATCAAGCCCAAATGAAATTTTGCATGAGGGGATGCCTTAGATAACAAAAACCTATTCAAGGACCTCATCTAATAGCTTAACTAACTGCTTAAACTTTTAAGTTAGAAGGATTCTTTGAGGCCCACGTATGACATATCCAAACTCACTACACCCACTCCCTACTAAAAGTAATTACCCAACACAAACCCGTATTACAATGGATCAGGTAACCCCACTACCTACAACTTTCTTCCATTATGACTTTCATTACAATTACAACTTCTCAACTACCAAGACCTATAGGCCCACAATTAATGACTCAGCCATTAGACATGTAATAAATCATGGGCCATGATAGCCTTCATCATGGAGGCAATTGGGCCCAAACAAATTAAGACCTTCCAGGAGATGATGGAGACCATTACACCCAAGAAAAATGGAGAGGAAAAACGATTATGGCCATTGGTCAAATGAGAACCATTCATTTCGATAGAATTTTTTCTTGGTGGAGAAAGAAATCATTCATTCGAATGGATAAGAGTATTATCCTATATATCAATGGATAGCTAGATTTATTATGTATGGTTTTAAATTGGGAGTATTAAATAGGCTAAGTTCGTTCTTATCATTTAGAAATTATTTTTCGGGTCAACAATGAAGGGTTGCCAAAGGCAACGGCAAAAAAAAGAGATATAGGTTGGAGATATGACACTGAATTGAACGAAATGATTGACAAAATTCACATAACCGACCCCATATAGTTGGACAAGGCTTAGATTATGATGATGATGATTCTGCGTCAAGAACCAGATTCATTCTAGAACGGATTAATTAGCTGAAATTGATAGCCGTCTGTGGTATCAAGCATTTTGCCTCATGCTTAACCTATTTTACTACTGCACATCACATCTGCACCCCACAGAAGGTGCCCCACATACACATCTCTGGGAGATGTTCTTAATACACGGTTGTGATATGCTGTGGGGCATAGATGTGAATTCATCCATGTTTTTGTTAATTCCTAATTAATGTCAAGGATTAAGCACTTCGTACTCATTTGGGAGGGCTTTCATGCAACGGCTTTTGGAAAGCCAATGTGAGCCCCTTACAAAAGCCTAGAAGCTATATTTGCTGAAAAAACTGGTTTTAAATACTTTATAATGTACATTAATTATGAATGTTAAAAAAAAATGGGCGACAAGTTTGGTATTCACAGCTTTTAATCTCAAAAGATGATGTACAATAACAAGAGACAACATATTTGGCTTAACTTCTCTACACCAGTGAGAGGTGTAAATCAGGCCATGTTGGGCCGGAATGGCATGGGCAGCCCACAGGCAGAGCCGGGCCATGCTTCCCTCCCCTGGGGCACTTGAGGGGGTTGGCCCAGCATGACCCACGGCTCGAGCCTGTGCAAGCCAATGCCAGGTCGTATCGTGCTGCAGGCTTGGGCCGGGTGTGCTGTGGCCCATGTCGTGGGCCTGGCCTGTGTCAGGTTGGGCCTTGGGCCTAGACCGAACCAGGCGAAACTACTTCACTTTCCTTAACTCCTTTGAACTTTGGGAACAAATTGGAAAAATAAAAAATCTAACAAAGAAATGAAAAAAATAATTAAATACTTAATAAAATATAAAATGGACAACAAATTAGAAAAAAAAAAGGAATTTTATTTCTTGAATTTGAACAACACAATTGTCAATGGATGAATGAAATATAGAGAATGGAATAAAATATAAAAAAATATAATGCAATTATAAATTGAAAATAAAAACTACATTATTGAAAAAAATAACATCTAATTTAAATAAAATTGAAAAAATTACAATAACTTTAAAAATTAAAAAAATTACAATAATTGAAATATTAAGTATACAAAAAATTAAAAAATATTGACTTTATCATTTTTCTTTAAGTTCCACCTCTACGTGCATCTTCATCTCCTTGATTTTCATCATCTACTTCAAGTGAAACATCAGGTGTAATGTCATGCCCTCCTTTGTTTTGTAATTTATCCTTAGCATCCAACCAATCTTTAAGGTAAATTCACATTTTCAGAGTTCAGACTTTCATCATTCATGTAGGTTCTTGTTGTCCAACACCCTGGTATGTGCACTAAAACATGACTTCGATGGAATTGTAGACACCGGAGGGGTTAGTAGATCATGTGTGATGGCGACAAGGACTGGATATTTTTTTTCATACCCTCTCCATCATGCAAAATTATCAAAACTATCTCATTCATTCGAATTGCAAGAATCAACTAAAGTAGAAAATTTTCTTTGTAAATAAAAGTTAAGTTCACTAAATAAACTTGTTAATGAAGTGGTAGTAGATTTATGCCTCTTATTTATTAGAGACCGAATTTTGTCTTTTCTACTACTAGAATTATCTATTTCAGAAGTGGAACTTGCACCTATACAAGATTTCCTATGCCCTACCACTTAAGATTCATATAAACTATACATTTCAAATAATAAACCATTAATTTCTTATTTTTTATTTCCAATTTTAATATTCATATTTTCACAATATGATTCAAGTAAAACTTCTAAACCTTCTTTCCTAATCCTAAGATCTAATATTGTATCTAAGCAATAAAGGGGAGAAATTTTCCCCCAATATTTTTTTTAAAATTTATTTTCCATTATTTCAACAATACTTTGAAATTATGGATTTTTCCTATATTTTGCAAAACATTCACTAATCATAAATAATTGATTAACTAAAAGTCAACTAGTTGAATAATAAACACCCAAAACTTCATTAGTTGCATCATAAAAAATTATAAAAAATCTTTTATACAAATTGTCATTTCCCAGTCTTCCTCAAGTATCATATCGTGTGGCATTTTTGCATTATAAAAATAAGTAAGAATTGTTTATAAGAAATACAACTTTCTAACATAGAATAGGTAGAATTCCATCTATGCTGAACATCTAATACAAAATGTTTATCTTTTAAACCATAGTTTTGACATAAATATTTAAATTCTTGTTAATTTTTCTATAATTTTTAATATATATTATACAATTTCTAATTTTAGAAATATGGTGAGAAATAATATTTAAAGCATCTTGAATACATAAATTTAAGATATAACATGCACATCTAATATACAATAATTTACCATCTAAATATGGTTTTAATTGAGATTTTAAAATATTTATTGTTGAATCATTATTACTAGCATTATCAAAACTAATTGAAAAAATTTTATTTTCAATTCCATAAATATGTAAAGTATTTAAAATACTTATAGCAATAATTGGGCCAATATGTGGCCATTCAAGCCTAGTCAAACTTAAAATTCTTTTATGTAAAACCAGTTTTCATCAATAAAATTATCAGTAACACAAATATAACTTATATTAAATATAGATGTCCAAATATCTGAATTAATTGCAATTTTAGAATTAAGATTTGATAACATAGAAAATAAATTTTGTTTATACGAATAAATTTTTTTTTAAGAATTTGTTCTAATAGTATTTCTAGAAACTTTTTTAAATTGTAGACTTACAGATCTACGTAAAAATTTTTCAAGTTTCGTATCTTTAGCTAATAAAAATGGATGTTCATCATGCACAATATATTTTGTTAACTCTTGTCTCATTTTTTCTTGGGAATATTTAAAAGTATCAAAAATCTCACTTCCTGTTTGTGCTTGTGATGTTTCTTTCCCTTCTTTCATCATATGGTGTTTCAACTTTCAAATGCCTACACAAGTGGTTAGTACCACCACTACTACTGTAGCTAAAGTCGCTCCTACATTTTTGATAAATGGCTCTGTTTACCTTCCCCTCAACCTCCTCTATTTTAAATATTGTCCAAACCGGACTAATCAACCTAGTGTTCTCCTTTTTCTTTCCCATACCTCTAGTAGTGGTACTAGGTGTGGAAATGTCAGCAATATCAACATCGGCGCTAACACTATCATATTGCAACTGAACATCGCCATTGTCAACATTGACCACGTTAGGGAATTGGTGTCAAGAGCTAGAAGAAGAACCGAGCATTTTTTTATTATAAAAAAATAAAAATTAATTTAATTGCGCTTACCCAGATTCTCGGTTCAGAATATCAATTTGATTTCAACGGTTGAAGCCTCCAAGTCTCCCAAATTGCTAAATTGAGATACCCGAGCAAGCCTTCTTCTTGTTGAAACTTGAATCAAGTTGAGAATTGGAGAGTAGAGAGAGTATGACAGTATATGTGAGACAGTGAGAGTATGATGTATGAGAGATTGAGATTTGAGAGAATATAACAGAGTATGAGAATTGGTGTGATGAGAATGGTGGAGGATAAGGATATTTATAGGAATTGAAAATAATTTAATTCCCCAAAATACCCTAAAAATTAGTCAATATTAAGTTGTTGGGAGGGATATTTTGGTCATTATAAAGTCATTTATCACTTTACCTAAATACCCCCTAAGCGAGTTGTTATTTAGTTGTTGGGGGCCATTATTGTCATTTTATTTCCCCCAAAGCCAAAATACATAAATGGGGGGTATTTCTGCAAAAAAAAAAAACCCAAAAAGTTGAAATTACCCATTGAGCGGGGGGGGGGGGGTCCCCAACGGCTAGTTCTTCGGGAAAACCTGTAGGCCAGGCCAGCTCAAAATTGTGTCGGGCCGTGCCGTTCGGCATGACCCAATTTACACCTCTACACCACCATATCACTCAAATGGTGATACTCAAAGGTTACTACCCTTGGTTCATTATTTCATTCTTCTTATTTGTTTGAAGTGTAACTCCATTTGCACTGATGCAATGTGCAAATAAATTGAATCCAAAATTTGGTTATAGGTTTTACTTCGCTTTATTTATTTATGGTGCAGATGAAATAAAATACATACTGAAGCAAAATAAAATAAAACCCAAAGCAAAAATGAATCAAAATTTACAATTTTTTTTCATTTGCAGTCCTATGCATTTGTACTAATGCAAATAAAATTGCACCACAAGCAAACATAGCCTTAGACTCTATTTGTTTGCTGTGCCAGTTCAAATTTGATATCAATTTTGTACCCAGTTTAGATTTGCATGTGTTTTCTTGAAATTAAAGTTTACACCCTTTGTTTTCCGTAATACTTGCTCTTTCTGTCTCATCTGCACTCGTATATGGTTCCAATTTTGCATCTCAAGACTCAGTTCAAAATTTGCATCACTTTTGTGTTTATTTAAAATTTTCATCATTCATGAAATGAGTGGAATTGAACTCAACAAAACAAAGTAAAAATTGAACGAAAAGTGAAGCAGAATTTACACTGATTCAAAATGACTGGAAACAAATGTACCCTTAAATTTCTTTCTCCCAGAGAAAACTAGTTTATCAGCTCAACTTTGTTGCTTATTTAATCCTCTATGAGTGGAATTGAACTCAACAAAACAAAGTAAAACTTGAACGAAAAGTGAAGCAGAATTTACACTGATTCAAAATGATTGGAAACAAATGTAGGCTTAAATTTCCTTCTCCCAAAGAAAACTAGTTTATCAGCTGACTTTGTTGCTTATTTAATCCTATGTGAGATGGAAATAAAAGAATGGAGAAAAATAGACTTTGAAGGATGACCAAAAGAAAAATTACATTCCATAAATGATGTGGTTCAAACTTATCTCAATTTGAACAAATGTTGATTTCTCTCACCGCTAGGGTGAGTCTCTTTCTCGCCTTCTATGATGAGTTTCTGACCTGTACTACCTATTTTGCAATCTTTGTAAACCGGAAGAGGAAGCAGATCTCAGTAAAACAGATGAAGAGCTTATCAAATACTTTAAGGAGCTACTTAATCCAAATGTCCAAGAAGTTTAAGCGAGGAAAGAAGACATCTCGAAGGAACTCGACTTGAACAGATGTCTGGTGGTTTGAGTTCTAACAAACAAAACTACGCGACTTCCTGGTCTACGTGAATGCCTTGTGCAGATTTGGAATTTAAAAGACCCAAATGCAGTGGTCAAGGTCTGCATGGATTCATTTCTGGTCAAGTTCCCCTCTAGAGTTGACAAAGATGCGGTTGCGGAGAAAGGTCCCTGCACTTACAATGATGAGTTTTTTAATCGTGGAATGTTGCATCCCAAATAAAGCTCCATATACATACAAGTTAGACGACAGGATTGAAGTTTGGGTACATCTGTATAGCCTTCCGGTGGAATACCTTACGACAGAAGTTATATCATTTGGTAAGGAAATTGGTAGACCCTACAAACCAAAGCAAGGGGAGAACAAAAAATGGAGCGAGATCGTAAGGATACAAATATCCATGAATGTTTATAGCCCTCTAGTGCCGGTGGTACCTTATAGGTTGCTGAATGATGAACGGATTATGGTGACAGTGCAGTATGAGAGAATGCCCAGGTTCTGTTTTTTGTGTGGACGTTTGGGACATACTATGGAGAAATGCAGCTTCAAATTAAGCAAGAATTACAAACCGAATTGAAACATGCTGGTGTGAGGAGACCAAAAGAAGCAAGTTTCAATGTGCTGAACGTTTGGTGTGGCTAAGGAATTCAACAGCCACAATTACTATTGTCTTTTGGAATGACTGCTGTGACTCAACAATCACAATTACTCCACCAAAACTGTTGCATTTATTTTTGACTCTTCCACTTCTGCCCCTCCATTTTTTGCCAAAATTTTAGGGACCATGTTCCCTATTTTCTTCTATAAAAAGGGTGCCTCCTGGGGATAGTAAGGGCATGGAGAGAGAGCATTAGAAAGCTGAAGAGATTGGGAAAACTCCATCGCCATCTTCCAGCAAGATCTGCTCCTATTGACTGTTGTCATTAAGGGTTTTTTCACACTAGTTCAAAGTAGTCATCTATGCTTTTGAGTGCTTCAAGGCTTTGTTAAAGGCATTTCATCACTAGTAAGGTGGTCAGTTTGTAGTTCTCTCATCAAGGACATGAATAAACAAGTTTTCTTTCTTCTCCCGTGGATGTAGGTCTCTTTGACTGAACCACATAAATCTGGTGCCATCTTTACCTTTCTTTTGCTCTTATTATTTGCTTTATAATTCACATATTTCTCAATTATTTTCTTGTTTGCCATACTAATTAATCAATAATTCAGAGTTTAAATCCTGACAAATTGGTATCAGAGCATTGTTTTTTATGGGATTATTTACCGATTAATTTTGTTACTAATGGCATCAATGAAGTTTGACATTGAAAATTTTGATCGACCTATGAATTTTGGCCTATGGAAGCTCAAGATGAGAGCAATTCTTATTCAAAACGGCTTGGAGAAAGCCTTGGCAAGACAAAAGAATAAGCTTGAATCCATGACCGATGAAAAGCGGGAGGAGATTGATATGAAAGCCACGTCGGCTATTCATTTGTGCTTATCGAACGAGATTCTTAGTGAAGTTGCTAAATAAACCTCTACAGCAGAATTATGGCTCAAGTTGGAGTCACTCTATATAACAAAGAGTGTGACCAATCAGCTTTTGTTGAAAAGCAGACTTAAAGACTTTCGTCTTCGAGAAGGTAAATTGATTAAAACCCATCTTGATGAGTTTTTCTCGATTGTCATGGATCTACAAAATATGGATGTTGAATTGATGACGAAGATCTGTCTATCACTCTTTTATGTTCTTTACCCACATCATATAAGCATTATAGAGAGACCTTATTGTATGGGCGTGAGGAGATTACAGTTGAAGATGTAAAAAATGCATTGTTACAATGTGAATTGATTGATAATCAACTGACCAATAACTCAAGTAACTCTACAGCCGAGGGTCTCATTGTTCGTGGCAGGCCATCTAAAAGAAGTGGCAGCAGTAAGTCAAAGGGTCAGTCTAAGTCAAAGCATCATAATTTGACTTGCAACTACTGCAAAAAGAAAGGTCATGTTAAGGTTGAATGTTTCAAGTTGCAAAATAAGTAGAAACATCAGGCAAGTGGAGACACAAAGAAAGATCCTCAAGCCGAAGCAAGTGTTGCGAAAGATGAGTCAGAGAATGATCTTCTGCTAATTGCAAATGCAGTTGCAAGGAAGGGTTTAGAATGGATTATGGACTCAGGATGTTCTTACCACATGTGTTCTGACAAAAGTGCATTATCCACATATGAGAATTTTGATGGTGGAGTTGTTTTGATGGGCAACAACGCAGCTTGCAAGGTTGTCGGTAAAGGGACCGTTTGGGTGCGTATGCATAATGGTATTGTGAGGACATTAAATGAAGTCCGCCATATTCCTGATCTGAAGAAGAACCTAATTTCTTTGGGTACACTCGACTCCAGGGGTTGTAGATATTCAGCTGAAGGTGGAGTTCTTAAAGTAACCAAAGGTGCTTTGGTAGTTATGAAAGCTAACAATGTTGGTAGATTATATGTATTGCAGGGAAGTACTGTGATAGAATCTTCTGCTTTGGTCTCGTCATCCATGTCCAAGGAAGATCTTACAAAGATGTGGCATATGAGGCTCGGACATATGAGCGAGAAAGGGATGACTTCTTTAAGCAAGCGGGGCTTACTTTGTGGGCATGTCACAGGTACTCTTGAATTCTGTGAACATTGTATGCTTGGTAAACACAAAAAGGTTAGCTTTGCCAAAGGGGTACATAGGACCAAAGGTACGCTTGATTACATCCATTCAGATTTATGGGGCCCTTCTCGTGTTTCTTTGAAGGGTGGAGTGAATTATCTTCTGACATTCATCGATGATTTCTCCAGAATGGTATGAGTGTATTTTCTCAAAAATAAAAATGATGTGTTTGGAGTCTTCTTGCAATGGAAAACTATGATCGAGAAGTAGACAGGGAGGCAGATTAAAAGGTTGAGGACTGATAATAGGCTCGAGTTTTGTGAGTCTGACTTTACAAGTTATTGTTTGGAGGAAGGTATCATTAGATACTGCACCTGTGTTGGTCGACCTCAATAGAACGGTTTGGCAGAGCGGATGAATCGAACACTCTTGGAAAGGGCCCGTTGCATGTTGTCCAATGCAAGTTTGGATAAGTCCTTTTGGGCCGAGGCAGTTTCCCTGGCAGTCTATTTGGTGAACCGATCTCTGCATTCAGCTCTTGAGGCTAAGACTCCATTTGAGATTTGGTCAGGTACTCCTGCTGACTATTCATCTTTAAGAATTTTTGGTTGTCCTACTTATAATCATGTTAACGATGGAAAGCTAGAACCTAGAGCCAAGAAATGTATCTTTGTGGTCTTTCGAGCAAGAAAATTATTATTAGCCATGATATTATAATTGATGAATCACACATGTTATGTCCAAGGAAGGAGGATTATGTTGCTGGTGATTCAGGTACATCACAGGATGCCTAGATGCAGGTGGAGGTGGAGGCCAGTCCATCTTCACAACCTTCTCAGTCTATTTCAGATGAGCCAGTCACATCGGGTGATGTTCAGCCCAGTCAGGAGTCGCATACTATTGCCAAAGATAGACCGAGGCGACAGATGAGACCACCAAGAAGATTTGATGATTGCATGTCTTATGCATTGTCCGTCGCTTGTGAGGTAGAAGGCACTACCGATCCAACCACTTATGATGAAGTCATATCCAGTTCGGATAGTGGTAAGTGGTTAGTTGCCATGGAAGATGAGATTGCATCTCTCGAAAAGAATGGCACGTGGGAACTTGTATCGCCACCACCAAAGAAGAAAATTATTGGGTGCAAATGGGTCTACAAGACTAAGGAGGGTATTCTTGGTGTTGAGGATGCTCGACACAAAGCAAGGCTAGTGGCACAGGGTTTCAGTCAAGTTGAAGGTATTAACTATAGCGAAGTCTTCTCCCCTGTTGTTAAACATTCTTCAATTCATACCTTGCTTGCTTTGGTAGCTATGCATGACATGGAATTAGAGCAGTTAGATGTTAAAACTGCATTCTTGCATGGTGATTTGAAAAAGAAGATTTATATGAAACAACCAAATGGTTTTGTTGTGGAAGGAAAGGAAGACCACGTTTGCTTGTTGAAGTAGTCTTTCTATGGATTTAAGCAGTCTCCAAGGTAGTGGTATAAGCGCTTTGACGCTTTTATGACTTCTAATGGTTATTCCAGGAGTGCCTTTGACAGTTGTGTTTATTTCAAGAAGCTCTTTGATGATTCCTTCGTTTATCTGTTATTATATGTTGATGATATGCTCATTGCTTCTAAGAATAAGTCTGAAATTGTGAAGTTGAAGTCTCTCTTGAACAGTGAGTTCGAGATGAAGAATTTGGGTCCAGCGAAGCAAATTTTGGGTATGGAGATTATTCGTGATCATGAGAACGGGAAACTGTAAGTTCTTGATCGTTTTGGCATGTTAGATGCCAAACCTGTCTCCACTCCTCTAGTAGCTCACTTCAAACTGTCGACGAAGCAGTCACTGAAGTCTAATGAGGAGAAGGTATATAAGGCTTGTGTGCCTTACTCTAGTGCTGTTGGTAGCATCATGTATGCTATGTTATGCTCGCGTCCAGATATTGCTCAGGCAGTCAGTGTTGTAAGTCATTATATGTCCTGTCCAGGGAAGGCTCATTGGGAAGCAGTGAAGTGGATACTTAGGTATTTAAGAGGTACATCTGATTTTTGCCTTAAGTTTGGAAGATCTATAGAGAAGCTTGTCGATTATTTTGATTCTGATTATGCTGGAGATCTTGATTGGAGGAGATCTCTCACTGGCTATTGTTTCACTTTGGGTAGTACCTCTGTTAGCTGCAAAAGCTTCACTTCTGTCAACTGTTGCTTTGTCTTGACTGAAGCTGAGTATATGGCGGTGGCTGATGCCGCTAAGGAAGCTTTATGGTTGCGAAATCTAGTTAGTGAACTCACAAGTAGTTAGGAGGCTACAGTGAT
Organism: Nelumbo lutea; assembly: GCF_056320005.1. Taxonomy (NCBI): domain Eukaryota; kingdom Viridiplantae; phylum Streptophyta; class Magnoliopsida; order Proteales; family Nelumbonaceae; genus Nelumbo; species Nelumbo lutea. The sequence continues at coordinate 98,832,699 of NC_142686.1, read as the reverse complement.
CTATTGTGACAGTTAGAGTGTCATACATCTGATTCATGACCAGATGTTTCATGAGAGGACCAAGCACATTGATGTGCGTTATCACTTTGTTCGTGATATTGTTGAGGATGGTCGTGTTTTGGTCAACAAAATAGCTTCTGCTAAGAATCCTGTAGATATGTTGACAAAGCCATTACCATCGTCCAAGTTTGATGCTTGCATCAACTTGGTGGGTCTTGTCTCATTTGATGCTTGATGCCCTTAAGGCATTTGGAGAGGAAGATTTACTGTTTGAATTCTCGCTAAGGTGGAGATTGTTGACGTTTGGTGTGGCTAAAGAATTCAACAGCCACAATAACTATTGTCTTTTGGTATGACTGCTAAGACTCAACAGTCACAATTACTCCACCAGAACTGCTGCATTTATTTTTGACTCCTCCACTTCTGCCCCTCCATTTTTCGCCAGAATTTTAGGGACCATGTTCCCTATTTTCTTCTATAAAAATGGTGCCTCCTAGGGGTAGTAAGGGTATGGAGAGAGAGCATTAGAAAGCTGAAGAGATTGGGAGAACTCCATCGCCATCTTCCAGCAAGATTTGTTCCTATTCATTGCTGCCATCAAGGGTTCTTTCACACCAGTTCAAAGCAGTCATCTATGCTTTTGAGTGCTTCAAGGCTTTGTTAAAGACATTTCGACACTAGTAAGGTGGTTAATTTATAGTTTTCTCATCAAGGACATGAATAAACAAGTTTTCTTTATTCTCCTGTGGATGTAGGTCTCTTTGACCGAACCACGTAAATCTGGTGCTATCTTTACCTTTCTTTTGCTCTTATTATTTGCTTTATAATTCACATATTTCTCAATTATTTTCTTGTTTGCCATACTAATTAATTGATAATTCAGAGTTTAAATCTTAACACAATGATAGCATTCAATCCATTCCACTAAGGAAATCAGAGCAAAAGAAAAAAGTGGTGGTGCATCAAACACCTGAAGAAGCTGGAACAGAGGTGAACTCTTCGACTCCTACTTTTTACTCAAAGAGAGAAGGCAAAAAGGAAGTGGATTACCCATGATACTAAGGGCCCACGTGGAGAAAGCCTAACAGGGGAACACGGGAGTATAAAGAAAAAAGCAAGGTACAAGTTCGGGTCTTCCTTCTCAAATCCAACACATCTGACAATCAACTCAGGGACTAAGGTGGCGAGCCCAAATGTGCCACCACAGGAGCCATGATTGCTTTAGCCTGGAATCGCCGGGGAGGGGGGAGCAGATCGGCAATTCGACATTTACATAACCTCCTCAGAACGGTAAAACCGGACCTTTTCATCTCTGAAACTAGATGCGAAGAGGCTAAATCATTTAAAATTTTGCACCGCTTTTAGTTTTATCAGTTTTTTGTCTTAAGCTCCACAGGTCAGTCTGGCGGTCTATGGGTGGTGGGCTGGCCAAAAAATGTTAAGGTCGAAGTTGTGTCTGCCAATTCCAATATTATTCATGTTTGCGTCAAAGATTTTCCTTTTAACATAAACTGGCATTTCATCTGTGTTTATGGGCACCCTGTTAAAGAGCATCGCCAGTCAGTGTGGATTCAACTGGAGCTTCTGTGTTCCAATCTTAGTTGAAAGAAACAGGATTCAATCAAGAGCTGGGTAGAATTTGTAAAGAGTGTAACGGTAATTTCCTCCAGAAATGCCATTCTTGTAAATTCAATATGGCTAGATGGGGCAAGAGCAGACTTCGTTTGAAACTACCCACTAATTGCAACCAGATGGAAGAAATAAACTTAAGAATGGAGCTCAATTATCTTTCTAGAGACAAAGGAGTTGTTCTAGAAGCAGCGCGACCACAACACAACTTATTTCCACATCCAAGCTACCAATCAGAGGCGGAAGAACACCATATATGGTCTCTATAATGATCACAGTTGTTGGGTTTCAAATCCTACTACAATGACAAAGTCTGTAAGTGAATATTTCAGTGAATTATTTTCAACCTCCCATCTCAACATAGTGTCTTTGCCTTCCGATCTTTTGCCTCCACAGATTACTATGGAACAAAATGAGATCCTCTGCTGTTCTCCTAGTGAAGAAGAAATCAAATCTGCACTCGGTGTATTGGATCTCTAAAAGCACCGGGTCCGGATGACATTCCTGCCATTTTCTACCAAAAATGTTGGGCTGCGTTCACTTTATTTATTAAAGAAATATTCCAAAACCCTGAAATGATTAGAGAAGTGAATGACACCACCCTTACTCTCATTCCGTAGGGGGAGAAGGTCAAATCAGTGAGGGATTTACGACCGATTGGCCAGATGAATGTTCCATACAAAGTGTTGATTAAGGTCATTGTGAACAGATTAAAATGTTTGATGGACCAATTACTCACTCCTTTCTAAAATGCTTTTACACCTGGCATACACATTCATGATAGTCGTGTCATTGTTGCAGAGGTTGTCCATAGTTTAAATCACATGAAAGGGAGAACTGGTTGCTTTGCTTTAAAATTGGACCTATCCAAAGCCTACGATAGGATGGAATGGAATTTTCTTGAGTGGGTCCTCAGACAAAGGGGTTTCTCTCCCTCCTTCTGTAAGTTAATTATGTGTTGTGTCTCTACTACAAATTTTCGTGTCCTTAAATGGATACTTAGGAGAGAGGTTTAGGCCTGGGAGAGGACTAAGACAAGGTTTCCCTCTCTCTCCTTACCTCTTTAATCTCTGTATTGATGTTCTTTCTAGAATGCTTTTGAGACAGTTGGAGATGGGGGAATTAAAAGGACTCAAATTTGGAAGAGGTTATTGCAAAGTTCACCATCTTCTCTTTGCCGATGACATGCTAATCTTCGAACAAAGCACTCCCCAAGAAATCAACCGTATTAAAGAGACAATTGATCTCTACGACTTCTCAGGACAGAGAGCTAATTTTGAAAAATCCTCTATCTACTTCAGCAAAAATTCCCATAGACGACATAGAATTTTACTAGCAAGAATGCTTGGAGTGCACTCTTTTGCTAAACGCCAAAAGAATAGAGACGTGGAGATTTATAACGGAAAGACGTAAATTATGAGCCCGTGTATTATCCGAATAGTATTTAACTGATAACAAGTCTTTCTGGGCGATCAATAAATTAACATAATCAATCCTCTACCAATATGGTCTTCTATTCTTGAGTGTAGAGTCTGTAGACACCATTTAAGTAGAGGTTGTAAAGTTCTGATTGGGGACCTTTGGAGTGTTTGTGTCTTTGAGGATCCCTGGCTTGACATGCCCATTACCTTTTCTCCACAAGCTGATTCATCCGTGTAGGTCTATAGAGTGGCAGAGCTCATCGACTCAATCACTGGACAATGGTGTACTTCCAAGATTCAAGCCTTATTTAATGACAGTAACAGAGGCTACCATTGGTACTTCTCTCACCCTGAGACCCACTCCTGTAGAAGATATAGATGGGTATGGACATATACCCCTAAAGGTCACCTCACAAGTGCCTCAGCATATCGTTATCGGTGTGAGGGTGAAACTAGCTCCTCGTACAGAAGTTAGGCCTTCCTCGATGCTTCCTGGAAAGAGTTGTGGAGCATCAGTGATTTACCACCAAAGATTCTCACATTTCTTTGGAGATGCTTAAATCACTGTTTACCAACCAGTGCTAACATGGCAAGGCATAATCCCAAAATCGATGGTACATGTATCTTTGTGTGGTAATGAGCTTGAAACAGTAGATCATCATCGCTTTGCTTTCTGTCCAGCTACGAGGCCGGTGTGGTTTGGCTCGATGGTGGCTACTAAGATCGATCCAGTGCAAGTCTGGAATCTGAAAGAGTGGCTTTCTCTGTTGTGGAAAATTAATGAGAAATCCATGTTTACATTATGTGCCATCATCATGTGGCATGCTTGGAAGGCCAGATGCAAGAGTCTAATGAGTGGAGAGGCCTTCTTCCCTTAAAACGTCACCAATAGAGCTTCTGCCCAGTTGGCCGAACTGTACAAACACGAGGAGTTGAACACAGCAATGACGTCCAACCCATCTCCAAATCTTCCTCCTAGATCATGTTCCCTCCACCGACTACTTACATTAAACCGAATTTCGGTGGGGCTTCTAGTGGTTTGCAATCAGGTATTGATATAGTATTTTCACAACCACAAAGGGGACTTTTGTTTGGGTCAGGCTATTAATGTTCCTTGTAACCACCCGGAAGTGCTCGAAGCTATGGCAGTTAGGGAGGGTCTGAGGCTGGCAATCGAACAAGGAATCAAATCAATTTGCTTAGAGGGAAATGCCCAACAGATTATTAATTTCCTGTTGGACCAATCCTTAGAGGTTCCTTGGCGGCTACATCATGTTTTGGCTGATTGCAGGAACCTGTTGCATGACTTTGATCATTACCGCATCTCCTTCATTCATCGTACGGGTAATACAATGGCTCATTGTTGGGTGAAACATCCCTATTCTATTTCAAGACCAAATGCGTAGTCTGTTCCCCCTTATTTCTTTTACCTGTACTGTTGAAAGATTAAATGTAGGGCCGGCAATCTTGACCCTAACCTATTTGACCCACCCACTTTGGAATCCATCCAAACCCACCCAATTTATTGGTGGGCCAATATGGGTTGAGTAACCCATTAGGGTCTCAAATTCATGCCTCCTACGGTGCCCATATCTTATGAACCTTCGAAACCACTATGCCACGTTTCACTTCAGGATTAAAAATAAAATAAAATCGATTTTATTAAACTTTCGTGTTTACATGCAATTTTATACAAAAGCACTTTCACAAAAGCAATTTTATGAAAATGACTTACTTTACAAAAATACTTTTACACGAAAGCACTTTTATAAAAGTACTTTTACACAAAAACACTTTTTATAAAAGCACTTTTATATAAGTACTTTTGTGGAAGTACTTTCATAAAAGCACTTTTATAAATGTTTTGTATTATTTTGCATTTTCTGTAATTTTTTGTTATTTTCTGTATTTTTTTATATTTTCTGCCTTTTTTTTTGCAATTTTTTTGGTAGGATGAGTTATGACCCTTTAACAAGGATTGATAATGGGTCATAGTAGGTTGGTGGGTCAATATGGGTTGGTTGGTATTCAACCCTTACCCAACCCAACCCAACCCACCCATTGCCACCCCTAATTAAATGCAATGAAATTGCTTACGGGCTTATAAAAAAATTATGCGGTTCATTGGTTTGTTGTTTCTCATGACTCACCACTAGAAACAAAAGGCTTTTTTTTTTCTCTTATTATTAACCAAATCAAATGAAAGCCCAACTCATGCAACTTGCCAAGGTAATGAGGGTTGTAATTTCTGGCCCAACCCACCCACCTGTATCCGAATTGTCACAACCAATCACACATAAGCCAGAGTAGGTGCGGGTGACCCAAGCCCTAGACTTACCCAAGAACATAATTTTTTTAATTGTAGGTATAATCACTTTTTAATGGTGGATGTGAAAGAATGGTGGGATCCATCGTATGGACGCCAAAGATTGCGGAATAGGGTAGGGCGAATTTAAAAAATTTCCCACTTTCTTCCAACTGGGAATCATATTCCCTAATTTTAGAATCAAAATTCAATGATCCTACTTAAACCATAACCAAACCAGATCTGAATCAAAAGACAATGGAGGGATTATACCTGATCCAGAGAAATAATGTCTCATAAAGTTGGTGTTCATGCCCAAAGAAGACACCAAGATTCGCTCTTGCTGAAGATGACACAACAACTGTGGAACGGAACCAGCAGAGTGTGTCCTACACACTGAATTCTTCAGAAGAATCCTCTGGAAACAATGAGCGCCGAACTCGATCAGTTCTTCAGCAAAAACTGATATCAAGAACTGATTTCTTGATTCCCTTCTCAGTGAAGATCGAACTATGCAGCAAGTGGTGGCGACTAGAGGAGTTCCCTAATGCTAAATTGGCGTAGAAGCAGTTTTCAGCTTAGAGAGAATGAGATCCTATCTCTATCTTTCAGAAGAATGCCTCTGAAAATCCTAGGTTCAAATTCTAATAATTCTTGATAGGGTTTCCTCCTTTCTTGTTGATTAAGAATCCCCTAATCCTATTAGGAGTTATCCCAATCCAAATCTATATTTGGATGGGGATAATCTTAATCCTGTCTGTAGATTAGGTTAGCTTACTCCTGATCTTATCAAAAGGTTACCAGATTCAAATGAATCTGGTCTCTAAGATTGGATGGGGTTATCAGCTAACCCTACTCTCAGATCCGCCCCATAAGTGGGTGATCATATCAGCCCAGTTTGAAATGGGCTTTTGGCCCATTAAATAATCAGTGCTCAATTAGTTTCCAATCTGCTGCCCAGTTGGGCTTCTTTGTATGGCATGGGACCCAAGCATTGATCTACACATCAGCCACATGGATTCGGCCTAGCCTTTATTACAAGGCCTAGCTGAATTCACTAGAAATCCCAGTGAACCCCTGAGCCCATCATATGCACCCTATGGGCCCAACACTTACACTAAGTGGTCCCTGGGCCAAGCCATCTTATAAAAACCCAGGGACTGTGGGCAGGTGCAAGATTAGCCCATCAGGTATTATCCCAAATGGCCTTACACTTAACCTCTCAGCTCATAATGATCAAGCACTACCCGACAAGAGAGGACCTCTCCCTCGGCTGCAAGGAATAGTGTTGCACTCTCTACTCACATGGATCCCATGAATTAAAACCATTTGCAAACATTTTGAAACCGTACGTATCTATATATCATATATAAATTTTGCAAAACAAAATTCCAACGATTGAAATCAATTGTCGGCAGTTTGGTTTCCATCAGAGAGTGTGCATTACCGATCATGACCTTTGTCCGACAAAGGGGCTGATCCCGTCACTATGATCACCCACTCAGATGAATTCTCAGACTGTCCCAACATACCCAGGTTTTGACCCCCGCTAATGATCTCACTAGTTGACATATCAAAGACAGCCTAATCCGACACTTAGTGCAGTACCATAATCGGGTCTAGGGGTCAGGTGTAACTTTCTAGTTTTGCCCATCTATCTCCAAGGTCCAGGGCAATACTGGAAATCTAGTCCGGTTCAAGGGTTCAATTAATCCTACACTACATGTACCTTGGGTCTTACCCTAGCGGCTGAGACAAGCCACCCCAACAGTTGGCAGCACACCAGTGTCGGCCTTGGCAGGATAAATCTCTCTAGACTTATCCAACAGTTGTGAACATTCAAAACCAACACAAACTTCATTAAGTGTCCAACAGCTGTGAACATTCAAAACCAACAGTGTGGCCTTGTCATCCACAACAAGGCTTGGAGTGCTTATTCAATTAAGCATTTATTTTGGGCCAAGATTACACCAATAAGAACTTATTTGTGTTTGGAAAAAAAGCTCAAATAAGTGTTTATTCTTGAAGTTCAAATTTTGAATTTATTTTTAAGCACTATTTCCTTTTTGGCCTATCTTGGCCCATCACGTTATTTTGAAAATACCTATATTACCCTTATTTGAAACAAGGCTTTTCACCAAACACTCATGAGCATTTATCCAATAAGCATTCCCAAACATGGGCTAAAAGTGATTGTACCTACGATTTAAAAGGACTAAGGGTTTTTTCCCATGGCCAATAGTTAATTAATTGTTTCCCCTCATTTGTGTGACTTAACTATAATTAAGGGTTCATTTAGTTCACAGTCAAAATTGAAATACAAAATCCTTTGGAATCAGAATCGGAGTGATCTATTCCCCTACTTGTTTGGTTTAGATAGAAATTGAAATCGACTAGAATGGAATTCTTATTCCCAAGGGAGGGGGAGGGAATGGTTATTCCCTCAAATGGGGGAGTGCCATCCCACTAGGAATGAGAATCAGATTCTGATTCTGTTCAACCAAATGGTTAGAATTCAAATGGGCATTCTGATTCTGATTTTAGAATCATATTTCCACAAACCAAATGAACCCTAGAATTTACAAGCATTTTATTTTATTTTATTTTTTTATGGCACTAAACCAAATTCCATTCATTGAAAACCTTGATTACAAATCAAAGCTTATAGTGGAAGCAAGGAAATTAAGAAAGCTCAATTTGGTAAGAGTGCAAATAAAAATATACTCAATGCAAACCTTGTATATGATATTTTTAAACTTTGTATTTGCACTCATCCCAAATGAACGTAAGCTGTGTTTGGTTGCAATGCAAATAAATTTGCATTTATGCAAAACTATGATAGTGCAAATAATTTGAGTATAAACTTTGACTTATTTTTGCTTCAAATTTTAGCTTATTTTGTTTGATTGCAGTGCAAATGGAGTAAATTAAGAGATAAAGTAGAATAGAGTAAAGCCTAAAATGAAATTAAATGAGAATTTACATTTTTTTATTTGCACTTTCATTCATTCATGCTAGTACAAATAAAATTGCACTACAACCAAACGCAGTCGTATCTCATTTTGGAAAGAGTACGAATACAAATATGTAAAGTGTAAATGAGAGAGAGAATGTTTGGCCAAACAAATGGCCAGCTTTGTTTCTTGGCGCTTGACACAAGTAAACAATGTGGAATGGTGAAATCTCAGAAGTTTTCTTCGCAAGAAGGTTTAATCCAAAAAAATACCACGTGGAGCTTTTGAAACAGAACTGGGGACTGGACTCATGGATTAAGAGTCTGAACAATTTGGGGGTGGGCCTTTAAGGTTGTGTTTGATATCATTGCTGTTTTCGCAAGAAACATTTGAAATTTATCAATATAAAATTTTGAGAAATTATCTTATCATATCACATATGATAATCATTTTCCTAAATAAAAAATATAGGTATTGAATTGCATGTTGGCATTTATAGTAGAAACCATGGTTTGACCATCCGATTCGAATGGATGGTCTGTTCTGACAACAAAAATTAAAAAAATAAAAAAATAATAATAATTAAAAATAAAAAATGGCCAACACCATTGAATGGGTTGACGGTTCGACCTTCTGGGTCAACAGGTCATTGATCGATTCAATAGTTTTTGGCCAAAGACTGGATTTGGGGTAAAACAGAACCAATTGCCTAGACGGTTCCTGAGTCGAACAGTCCAACCGTCTGAATCAATGGCAGTTCGAAAACCATGGTAGAAATATTACATTTGATGTTTTCTGAAGAAGTGGCACTGGTGCCAAATGTTATATATATATATATATATATATATATATATATATATATATATAGTCATAAAATTTATATTTACCAACATAAAATGTTATAACTAAAAGTGGCAATAGTACCAAATACAATCTAAATGAAGCCATTTGGTGGTGAAATTTTTCAAAATATTTGAATTTTGAGCCAGATTACTTGGCAATTTTATTATTATTTCGATATTTATAATTTTAATTTATATTGTAAATAAGTTTCCCATGAAATAAATCTTCTCAATTTTTTTATCCACGGCTTTGTTCAAATTTGACGAAATTTGACCTAAATCCATTGTTGTAAAAGGGTTCTAGCTTATCTAAAAGACTAAGCTGAGTGTTTGGATTGTTTGTTTTAGATGTTGTGATGTAGATTCAACGGAGAAGATTTCTTAAGCAGGTACATTTGATTAGAGTTTAAAACTCAGAAATGGATTCATTTTCACGCATGAAGAGATCCACTACTATTGATTACTCCTATCTTCAACAAAACTCAGAAAACTTCACTGTTCAAGAAAGCCTAAAATTCTGCCAACACCTATGGATCTGTGGACACATTTTCAATGGTAAGCGGTAACATGCTCCAACAAAATGTAGAAGAAAGCCATGAGAACGGTTAAATTGACCGTACCCAAACATGTCCTTTAAAACATTGCATATTTGCATTTGGAGCCCATATCAGCATAGTAGCGATATCACACCCATCCTCAAGTATCAACACGTGGAGATTCCACTTGGGGCTGCAAATAGAACGAATCAAATCAGATAAAGGTAGATCCAAATTTGATTCGTTTATTCTTAGATTTGAATCGGAACATATCCATTGGATATATAATGGATCCAAATTGAATTCGGGTTATGATAGGGTATTAATTAGTATAAATAAATTAGATTAAAAATATTAAAAATATGATATATATTATTAATAAAATGAATTAAAACTAACTTTAATATTATATTTTATGAATAAAATGAATTGAAAATTACTTATATGAATTTTGAACATATGAGAATTTATTGAGAAATACAACATTTAGGCCAATTTTACTGATCGGATATGATATAAATTTTAAGTATATATGAATACATAATATTTAAATCTAATTGGATAGGAGTGGATCTATATTCAATGATTCAATCCAAGTATAAACAGATCGGATCAACCTTAGTAGGGTCGAATTCAAAGTCAAATATGGATAATGGGATACCGTTTGCTGCCCTAATTCCACTAGCACTACCATTGTCTTGTCCTCTAATGACAGAACCTACTACGCTGGAAAGTGTCCAAGTGGGCCAGCCTGCCCATTGGACAATGGACAAGGTTGGACCACCGGTCGATTACCGTGCTAGACCATTTTTGTCCTGCCCATTCGATCTCTTTCCTTGCAAAAAGAAAGAAAAAGCTGAGAAAGTTATCTTAAAGTATTATCTTAAACTATTCTTAAGATTTAGGAAATTAACTAAGTATCTTAAAGTATGTTATTGTTGTCATGTTAAATCATAACAGAAAAAATAAAATATCAAAATTATCCTTCATTATTTCTCAAATTTTCAAAATAAAACTCAGACTACTGAAAAAATTTCACCCCACAGCCGTTGCCATCTTTGTTCTTTACACGGCATGATCCCAATGATCGGATCTGATACCCAAACAAGTCTATTAATTTCTTGACGTTGAAAACCCCAGACCAATTTATAAAGCAGCAGAGCGACAGAAACAATGAGAGACGAAGACTTGGTTTCAGAATCCGGCAAGCAAGGCGATGAAGTTGCGGTAGCTAATGGCGAAAGTGGCTAAAAGTGAAAAACTTTTGAGCGGTGGCGGAGGTGGTGAAGGCGACTACTAGTTTGCTGAGATCGATTTGGCGGGAAATTTCGGATGTTGTACTGGCCGCATTGGCAAGAGAGGTGACGACCTAGAGGGAGAGAAGAAAGAAGTAGAGAATTGGGATTGACTTAACGCCCCTGGAGAGACCGATTGTAGATTGTAGGGAGGTAGGGATAAGGTTTCAACGTGGCGGATGAATTGGGAGTAAGAGATACAACGACCGGTAGAGGCATCGATGAGGACGGTTGTGTTGTCCAGGGATGAGCTGGTGCAGAGAAGAGAGGAAATTTCAAATCCGAAGCTGCAAGGCAACAACCTCTCAGTCGTCTCTGTACGAGGCAACAATCTCTCCAACTGTGTGAGGCAAGTAGGCAACAGTCATTGCTATCCCAGGATTTGAGCTGTTCAGTTACAAGATTTGGGAACAAAAGCAATTGAAAACAAGGAGTTATATTTTAACAACTGCCTGCGGTCTTCGAGGATGCCAGTAGCTTTCCAATTAGGAGTGACTGTGTATTGTTTAATAGACTTTTAATAATTGCTATAGTGCCTCTACATCGATAAGAATGCAGAGGGGGGAAGACATTGACCTGCTTCGCAGGTGGGCTAGCTTTTTCCTGGTTCCTTGTTATTTACCCCTGTTTACCCCTCGTTCCATACACATCTTATCACATGTGTACGGATTTTGATGGAAGATTAAGGGATGTTAACGATAGGGGTAGACTACCGGTGATCCTTCACTTTTATTTTTTTCCAAACAAGGGAAACATAAACGCCTTATTTGTTTTTCGATAAGTTACTTAGGTGGGTAAAGGTAATCGTTGGGTAAGTGTTGTTAGACAATGTATGGCCTTTGATCCAATTAGATTGATGTATACAAACATTTATGAATAATATAAATACATTTGTTTCATGATCATAATTTGTATGTTTTTGTGAATTATTATTTAGACACTTATTAAACTCGTGTTAATTTAGAATGTTTTTAGCCATTGGATAGATTTAGAGAGTTTATCCTGAGAAAACTATCATTAGTGTACTACTGAATGGTGGAGCAGTTTGTTTCATCTACTAGTATTAAACTCCAAGCACAATCACTAGATATTTGGAAGAAGCATTGAATAAAAAAAAAAAATAGTTATGCCCTGTACCTTGGAGATAGATGGACAAAACTAAAAAGTTGAACTTAACTTTAAACTTGATTATGATATTACATTAATTTTTGGACTAAATTGTCTTTGATATGCCAAATAGCGAAATCAATCGAGGGTCAAATATTTGAGCATGTTGGGGCAATTTAGGAAATTAATTGAGTGGAGGATCATAGTGATATAATCGGTCCTTTTGTTAGACAAAGTGAATATTAAGATTTACACTCTCTTTGATGGAAACCTAAATTAATGGTAATGGATTTCAAATGTATTTAAAATCTGATTTGCAAAATGTATTTATATGTTATATTACTATTTTATGAAAAAATGTTTATAAAAGGTTTTAATCTGGGATGCATTTGAGTAGAGAATGTGACACTACATTTTGCGATCAAGGGATATGTCATTCCCTATGAGCAATGTTTTGATGATTATGAGCCGAGAGGTTAAGTGTAAGAGACCATACGGGATTGATTATCTGATAGGCTTCATCTTACATAAATTCATAATCCTTAGGTCTTCTTCATAGGGTGACTGAATCCAATGATCCTTTACATGTAAATGTTAGGCCCAACTAAGCCCAAGTTAATTGTGTTAGAGGTTCACTACCCTTGAGTAGTGAATTCGGCCTAGTTTCTTCCAAAGTTTAAGGGTGAGCAATCGATTTATTCGATTAAAAACTAAACCAGATAAACTAAATTTTTTAAAATTGAAAATTGAAATTTAAAACCAAACCAAAACCAAAATAATGAAAAAATGAAATAATTGAAATTGAAATTTTTAGTTTAGTTTTCGATTAAAACCAAATTTATTTAGTATATTAATATACATTAATATTTTAGTATATAAATTGTAAAATATATATAACATTATATGTTCTAATATATAATATAATATATTATAGATATTCTATATGATATTTAACATATTTATTAGTATATAATTAATATATATAAATATATGTATATATTATAAACCAAAACCGAAACTGAAATTTTATAAAACTAAATTAACCAAACCGAATTAATTGAAAACCAAAAAAACCAAAATTGAAATTTTTGGTTCGATTTTTTGTTTTAACCGAATAATGCTCACCCCTACCAGAGGTGGGGCCAAACCTTTATGGATTTGTGAGATCTTTGTGGGTCCTATGCCATACTACGTTCAAGCCTACATGGCCATGCAACACATAGGAAAGTGAGCCATTAAAGAAAATGGGCCTAAGGCCCATTACTAATATGATTAATTAATTTGTCATTGAGATGGGACAAAATTGGGTTATGGATATGGGTATGGAGCACCCATTCTTCTAATAAGGTAGAGTTTATCCATAAGGGTAAACTCTAATCTAAATCTCATTTGAATTCAACTCCTAATAGGACTAAGAGAATGATCTATATAAGGGAAGAGAGGGATGGGCAAACCGTTTGATCCTAAGCTTTCTCTAGCTCTTTCTCTCGTCTAACTTGCTCCCATAAAATCCTAGTTCGTTTTTCCTCCTCTTCTTAATTGTGTTTTTGGAGAAAAGCATTAGTCCTAAAATAGCTCACACTGTTGTATCGATCCCAAGAAGATTAGAGGTTTAAAGTGTAGAATATGCATTATTGAATAGACTTTAATTCATTGTTGTGCAATCTTCAGCGGGAGACTAGTTCGAGTCTCACATTGGGTGTGAAATACTACTTTGGAAATTATATTTGTTGACCCTATATCAAGTATAATCAAACTTAAATTTGAGTTTCAAATATGTTGTCTTTCAATGCAAGATTGAGCACAAAATTTCAGATTTCAATATCACCAGAAAATCGGTTCCTTGGTTGGGTTAGAAAAATTTTAAGAATTCAGTCAACAACTAAATCTACTTCGGCCATATCTAATCTAATTTCTAACCATTCCAACGAGTGCATCTACTCATGTTCTTTTATTTCCCAAGTAAATAAGACAATGACCTTTTTAGCCATAAAAAATCCTTTATTGAGAGGGACAATTTTATCTTATCCAAGTGTTGGCAACTTTCCTCCTAGGTGGAAAAGTTACTTATTCACCTAGGAGATAAAATAAATTTTCCATAGACCCCACATTAATCTGAAGAAAGAACATGCGTTTTTCGGTCAGTGCAAACCAAAATCCCATTGACCAACTTTCCCCCTCACAAAATCCAATTTGTGAATATTATAAAGGCCCTGTTCACTTTTCGGTAAATTACTCGGTTAATGTAATTACCTGGGTAAGTTTTTTCTGGGAAACACTTACCCAGGTAAATGCATTTACCCATGTTCTTTTATTTCTTAGGTAAATAAGGTAATGACCATTTTAGTCATAAAAGCCCATTATTAAAGGGACATTTTTGTCCCATTCAAGTGTTAGCAACTTTCCTCTTAGGTGGGAAAGTTATTTATTCACTTAGGAGAGTAATACCAAGGAAAATAAACTTTCCCTCGTCCCCACATTAATATGAAAAATGAACATCGGATTCTTGGTCAATGGGAACCAAATGTTGCATATGGCAGCGTTTTTTATATGCGACCTTTTTGTTTTTGTTTTTGTTTTTGTTTTTGTTTTTTGTTTTTGGATTTATTTATTTCTGCTTGTTTTAATTAAGTGCTTGTTTGGGGAATTCAGATCTATTGTCAACAAATGCTTATAACACTACTGTCCCAACTAGTCATGACAGTCGCACATCGATGGGGATATCTCCCCATGAATGACAAGGGAAATGTTTTCAATGTATAACTGCAATGGCTTGTTGGGACTGTTGCGAGGGTATTAATGGTAAAAGATCCCTACCCTAAACTGTTTAGGAAGGCTGAAATTAGTCCAGATCTCCTGCCAATAAAATATCCCCAAAATATATTCCTACATGCAACCTTTCAACATGATCTGACACCACACATTTTATACATGATGGGTCCCAGTCTCAAGGTGAGATGTGTGGTGCCAGATCATGTTGGAAGGGTGATGGGATGTGTTTCATTGGTAGGAAATCTCAGTTTTTTAAGATAGGTTCCATACGGATAGCATCCAAAGTAGGTCCTAGAGTGCTTCAAAGCAGCTGAACCAACTCAACTAAATCTCCAGATCAATCTTCCTATATAAATCTAGGGGTGTAGTTGGGCGGATTGGGTTTGGTTTATGGTCAACCCAAGCCTAACCCTAAAATTTGAGCTTAAAGCCCGAGTTTGAGGTCAAGCCCAATCTTCCCAACCCGAGCCTAATTAGCATTGTAATTTGATGCAAACTCGGGTTGATGCGCACTCCGGATTTAGATTACCTAAAAGCTAAGTTCAAGCTCGACTAAAAAAATAAAAAGGCCAGACCTTTTGAACCTATATCCAGCCCGTATAAAATTTCGGACTGAATTGATTTGGGTTTGGATTAGGCCCGCCCAAGTTTCACCCCTAAATAAATCCTATATTTCTGGATTATGAAGTAACGCTCTCTTGTGAAGCTTTTCTAGTGGGGATAAGAAAAATTGGACGAGTCCTCAAACTCGATGTCAATGCATGCATGGAATCACAGCTCTATACATGCCGATATTTTATATTTAACATATGACTCCTAATGGTTCTTGTGGGTTCACAAGGGAAACAACTGGATATACATTTACAATAAATTGTTCTTGCAATTATATTTCTTATCATTTTAACTTGTTTATAAATTATAAGTAGTAGTAATGCGATGCCAAGACAAACTAGCAAATGCCAAATTGTGTGCTTAGCCTGTTGGTTATGTGTTTTCATGGTATTTAGGGATGTTACTTGGGTTGGTTCAAGTTCACCCAAATTATGAGTTCACATCTACATCCCACAAGGAGGCACCCCATAACGTTTCACAGCACATTTCCGCCATGTATTGAAAACATCTTCTTATGATTACATAATATTCAAAATTGGGTATTTGTAACAAGGTGCCCGCCAGCAGATGGATAAAATCTCCTACTGATCATAGCGGAAATTTGGGATCAAATCCTGTCTGCACCTGGATTAGAGGATGGGCTACCCCATTGTATAGCCATTCAAAAGAAAAAAAAAAAGTTATTTGTGCATGACATGATTCATACTCCTTGTTAATGTTTTATTTCTTTTTATTTTATAATAATTAGAAGCTTGAGGTTGAATCATGGTTTGTTTAAAATGCTTTAAAAAATTATCTATCAATTTATCCAAAACTTACTTGGATGCACCCATATATATACGATATGTCTCATATATATATATATATATAGATAGATATCGGTATTATAAAATTTGAATAAATATAATTACAAAATTAATATTTTTAATTCTCATTAAAGAAAACATAAAACTTTTGAGTCAGAAGGCTTATTCTTCAAGAAAATGTGTTTCAGCTCCCAAAGTGAGCCCCAGTTTTAAAGTCAGAGATGGTATTAAAGAGGGACCTTTCTCCTCAAATAATTGAGGTCACTTTTACTAAGATGAGATTAGTCTTGGCCTGTTAGCTAACTAAAACCATGAATGGCAAGTCTTTTATTATATTGTTGTGGATTCCCTTTGGCGTCACTTCATCAAATTCAACGATGGCTAAAATCCAATCATGCCAAAAGTGAATTGCAACTAATTAGAATTGATTTGAAGAAGAATTAAATGTCCTTCCCAAAGGTGATGACCGTTCTGCCCAAGTGTTTTCAATTTGTTGTTCCATTTTCTGACATTTGACCTAGTGGCATAGTTTTGGGGGAGAATGACCAATCAGCCCAGATCAAAATTGTATAGTCCCAAAGTATAGGGGGAATGCATCCTAACCGTGAATTGATGTCAAATTCATTTATAGGGGGGAAAGGGCTAATAATAGGGGGGGTTGGAATTCAGAATTCTGCATCGTGTGTATTCGTTCTTGTCTGTAGTTTTGATCAATTTTTTTTTTAAATCCGACCCGAAATCGAAAGGGCTTCAGTCACCGGCTTTTAAGTCGGCAGTTTGACCATTCAGTTAAAAAACGATATGTTAAATTTTAAAAATGAAAATAATTAAAATAAAAAACAGTAAAAAATCATTGTTCATGTCAAACAAATTAAGGGTTCAACCACCCAGATCAGCGGATTACTGATTAAATCAATGGTTCTTAATAACAGAGTAGATTAAGGGTGAAGTAGAATCAGTTGCTGAACGGTTTTCGAGCTGAATTGTCCCCGACTGTCTGGGTTAATAATTAATGGGTCAAAAACCATGGTTTGGATCATGATTTGGATTGAACCTCCAGCTTGCAAGCAAAAATTTTGTTCACATGGGAATCCAATCGTACCTTGGGAATATCTCCCCATAAATTCAACATATACGTATGGGAGATATTTTCAATATCTAACTTGAATTATTGTACCAGCTCGGACACAAAACCACGCTTTCCTCCTACCCAAGGTTTTAAAAACCAGATTGGACACAAAACTATTTTGGCCACTGGTTTTCTTGTCAAATGGTCCAACTATCCAGTTTGAATGAACAACCCGTTCTGATTTAAAAAATTAAAATTAAAATAAAAAGACCAAAAACTATTATCTAGATTGATGAGTCAATGGTTCAAACAATCCGACTGTCCAGTTTGAATAAACGGTCCATTCTGATTTAAAAAGAAAAATTAAAATAAAAAGGTCAAAATTTGTTGTCTTGATTATTGTGTCAATGGTTCAATCACCTGAATCAGCGGGTCTCTGACCAAGCCAACATATGATTATTGGCCTAGGAACGGTTTTATGGTGATACGGTACTGATTGCCTAGAGAGTTCCCAAACCAACCGGTCTGCCCCATCTGGTCCCACCTATCTTTCAAAACAATGCTCCCAATTTTATATAATCTCACTGCCAAACAAATAATGCTCTTACCTCCATTATCTTCATATATACGAGGTTGGGATCACATTATAATTGTTACAAACAAATAAGGCAAAGCCAAATATGAAGCAAAAGTAAACCAGAATTTACACAACCTATTTGCACTCCCCTACATTTACATCAATGCAAATGGAATTCACCAAGGTTCAAAGTATCAATGCGTATTGCCCCGTATTGGCCGATACATGCCATTCCGATAGCTCCCCGGTATGCCCTTGCAGAGGGTGTATTGTGGTTTTGATCGATTCAGGGGGTGGAGGAGCCTTAAACCGGCCCCATGAACTGATTTCAAAAAAATTAAAAAAAAAAAGTAAAAAAAAAGGGAAAATTCCCAATAGGTACCTAGTACTTTAGGCCAAGTGCCAATTTAATATTTGTACTTTAAATCGTGACAATCTAGTATCTGAACTTTTAATTTGGAACAATTTGGTACCCAAACTTTCAATTTGCAACAAATTGGTACCTGGTGTTAGATTTCCTTCAATTAAAAGACTCACATGCGGGTTAAAATTTTCAAATATCAAAATTACCCTTTACAAAAAACCCTTCTTATTTCCCTAATCCCCTATTATCTTTGTTCTGGGTTGAACGAGTGAAAGAGGAGAACCCTTGTTGTCTTCATTCTAGGTTGAACGAACGAAAGAGGAGAACCCATGTTGTCTTCATTCTAGATTGAACGAACAAAAGAGGAGAACCCCTGATGTTGTCTTCATTCTGGGTTGAACGAACAAAAGAGGAGAACTCCTGTTGTCTTCATTCTGGGTTGGACAAGCAAAAGAGGAGAACCCCTATTGTCTTCATTCTGGGTTGAAAGAACGAAAGTGAACCCCTGTTGTCTTCATTCTGGGTTGAACGAATGAAAGGGGAGAAGAGAGCCAACCTTCCTCTTCATTCCTAGCACTTCCATTCCACCCTTCTCTTCAAAATCGGTTAGAGAAACGACAGAGAGGCCGGTGAAGAAAGCTGGTAAGCTTCTCCCCAACATCTCTAGAGCCGCTCACAGATTTGATGGGTATAAAAACTCCCATACCAGAGTTGCGCACAGATCTGAACCATTTTCATACGGCGAAGAAATGTGGTTCTGATCTGAACAATTATCTGAACCATTTTCAGATCTAAACGGCGACGAAATGGTGATTACAATTGTATGTAAAAAGAGCACAGAAAGTGAAAATGGATTTTTTTTTCACCAAGGCTTATCTTTGGCTTGACGGAAAATTGTCTGACTGTTGTTCCAATGCTGACCAATGTTTGGCAAAATGTTTTAGTTCTGACTAATGTTTCAATTATGATCAATGTTTTCAGATCTAATATGTTGATGGTCAAAACCTTGTTTGTTTTCAGATCTAAAATCAAAATGTTTGATTTTGCATACCAAAATCTGTATCATACCAGAACTAATTAATCTATATCATACCAAAATCAAAATGTTTGATTTTGTCTAGTTTGTATCATTATGAATTTTTTATTATAGTTGCATGTTGCATAGGATCTTTTTGTGGTTTTTATGTTTTTATTTGCAGGGATGCCATCTTCTAAGTCAACAAATGATAGTCAACATGTTAGGTATCTTAAATACAAGCCAAGGGATTATAAATGTGGAAGGAGGGTTGTCATTTGGGTTTCGGAAATAAGTAGAAATCTGAATAGAATATTTTATAGCTGCACAATTAATCTTATAAGCAATTAAGGGCATCTATTTGTATTCAAATTAATTATGAGATGCTGATTTCTTTGCATTTGATTGTATTCAAGGCAGCGTAACTCCGCCATGCAATTTCTTTGAATGAGCAGTTCCCACAGACTTTTCTAATGAAGGCAATTCATCAGAAGATCATCTAGAAAGCCGCATTGCAGAGCTTCATCAATTGGTAGCTGGTTTTAGGTGTTGTATTAAGGTTATGGAGTCCTCCCAAGAAGTAGTTACTGAAGGGTTAAAGAGCATGAGGGTCTTAGTTATTGTGTTAATTGTTGTATTGTCTGACATGTATATGTACAAGTAGTTAATGAATAGTATCCCAATGAAATTGTAGAATGGAACTTGATCCCTTTGTAGATGTAAAGGGTTAATTGTTGTTCCTTTTGCCATTGCATTCAAGTTAATCAATTAATTAGTAGTGAAGTTCCAATGGTTATTGTCCAACAATAATAGTATTCCAATTTTTTGCATATCTCCATTAGAATGGGATGACCAACTTTGCGTGTAAGATCCAATTGTTGGTTAAAGTGATGAGGGATTGCCTTTGAATAATAGGTACCCTAGAATAAGTTACCTTAAACAAATAATCATTCATTAATATGAGAAAATATTCTAAAGTGATCAACATTAACATTCTCGCACCAATACAAATAAGGGGACGACACCCATTCAACATTAGTATTCTTGTGAAGTCATCCCATCACCATTTACAAAAAAAGTGGAAGAAAAAAATAAGCAACAGTTCTTCCACAATCTTTCTAAATGTTGTGGTTATCTTATTAACACCAACCTATAAAACATTATTCCCCCATCCACCATTCAAACAACAAAAGAACAAAAAAACCATAAACTACAATTGCAAATGTGGTTCAATTCTCCTTTCTGTAGTAGCTTTATGGTTAGAAGCCCATGCATATCAATATCCATCCAATAGTCCCATGTATCATTAACGGAATAAGTCCGTATTTGAGCAAATGCATTTCAGCAAAGTCATACAAGCATTAAATTCAATTAACTTATACAGGCAAACCTGAAAAGAGGAGATAGAGAGAGCTAGAGAGAGGGGGGAGTTGATCAGATTCCAGGGACAGGAACAGGAGAGAGAGAGAGAGAGTATTGAGGATAACCCTACTGCCACATCATCAGGAGCTGCCATGTCATTAGATAGATCTCCATCTACAGATAGATCTCTTTCTATAGATGTAACTCTATCCAGATTGATATAGAACTCAACTAACTAGATAGACCCTATCAAATAGAGTTTAAATCTATGATAAACTCTATCTAATAGAGTTCAATGTTATTTGATTATCTCCAACTATTGTTGTACCCAAACTGTACTTCTTCATCTATAAATACATAAGGATTCGATTGGTTCATCAATTCCAATGAACCATTTTCCATTTATTTGGTTTTTCTATTTCTTGTTTTATTTCTTTAACTTGGTATCAGAACTAGTTCTCAAGGCTTCTTTCAATAGCTCAACAGGAGGAGAGATCAACAACCTAGGTCATTTACATCACCATCTGCAATAGGCACGGTAAGTTCAATTCCAAATGTCTCTCACTATCTCCCTATCAAGCTGAATAGTGACAACTACCTCCTATGGCGAGCACAGCTTCTTCCCATTCTTTGTACTCACAAACTCATGGGTATCGTAGAAGGGAAGACTCCTGCTCCTCCTGAAGAAATTGATGATCCTGAAGATCCATTAAGGAAGATTATCAACCCAACATTCGATCAATGGTATCAACTGGATCAACTAGTACTCAGTTGGGTCGTTTTTTCATTTACTGAGGGTATCCTAGCTCAGGTTGTAGGTATGTCCTCATCCTCTGAAGTTTGGAGTGTGTTGGAAGAGTCCTTTGCTTCCCACTCACGTTCCAGAGTCTTACAATTAAAGAGACAACTCCAGAGCATCAAGAAAGGTATTCTTTCTATTTCTGAATACATATAGAAGGCCAAAGGTATTGCTGAGAACCTTTCTACTGTTTTTGAACCTGTTTCTTGACAAGATCTTGTTATGTGTATTTTGAGTGGACTTGGATCTGAATATGAGTCCGTTATTACTACTATTGCTAATAGACCTAATGTTGATAGATTGAGAATTGCTGATGTTGTTGGCCAATTACTTAATCATGAGTCTTGGCTTAAAGAAAATCGTTTTACTAAGTCTAATGATGGAGCTTCTACCAATTTTGCTTCGAACAATAAAAGTAACTCACAACACTCCCAACAATGGCACAATAGTTCATAGCGTGGCAGAGGCAGAGGTGGCCATGGGAACCAAAATGATGGTTCCGAAAGAGGTCATGGACGTAGCAATATTATCTATTAGTTGTGCAACATCCCTGGCCATGGTGTTCGGAAGTGTAGACGCATGTTTGATATCTCCTATCTTGATCCAGATCAACAACCTGCTCAGAATCCCACACCAGATCCAACTGCTGATTTTCACACTAGTTCTTCATCACAGTTTGATCCGGCCTGGTATCCAGATTTTAGAGCCACACACCACATCATGTTCGATATGGACAATTTGTAGATTCGATCAGACTATGGTGGGTTTGACTAGGTGAAAGTTGGTAATGGCGCAGGTTTGGAAATTAAAATTATTGGTTCTTTTGTTATTTCTCATGATAAAAATAAATTTTATCTTAAGGATATTTATCATGTTCCCTCTATTACAAAGAACCTACTTTTTGTCAGCAAATTTACCAAAGATAACAATGTTGTCTTTGAGTTTCATCCTTCAAATTTTCTCTTGAAGGATCATAAGGGGAGAGTTCTACTCCGCGGACCTAGTAAAGGTGGACTCTATCAACTTCCCACTTCAGCATCCATTTCTTCGTCTTCCAGTAGTACTACATTTATTGGCAAGAAAGCATCAGTTCAAGTTTGGCATCATCACTTGGGCATGCTTCAGTTAAAGCAGTTCGACAAGTGCTATCTCGGTTCAGTCTTCCTTATCATGGTTTGTTTGATATTTTAGTTTGTCATGCTTGTGAGTTAGGAAAAAGTCATTGTCTTCCTTTCCCTAGTTCGTTGTCATCTTACAGTAATCCTTTAGAACTTATTTATTCAAATGTATGGGGAGCAGCCCTAATTGAGTCAAATAATGGTTTTAAATATTATGTGTTATTTGTTGATGCTTTTTCTAAATTTTCTTGGATTTTTCCTATACGCTGTAAATCTGATATGTTTGAGATTTTTCTCAAATTTAAACGGCATGTTGAGCTATTATTTGATAGAAAAAATAAATGTATTCAATTTGATTGGGGAGGGGAATACCAAAGACTTTCACAGTACCTTGACTCTCAAGGCATCAGACACCATCTCGCTTGTCTGCACACTCATGAGCAAAACAACATGGTTGAAAGGAAGCATCACCATGTGATAGAGTCCACCCTCACCTTACTGGCCCCTGCCTCTCTCCCCCATAATTTTTTGTTTGATGGAACTGAAACTACGTTTTTTCTAATCAATCACATTCCTTCACTGACTCTTCAAGGCAAGTCACTATATGAATTTTTATTTCAGCGCACACCAGATTATTCTCAGCTTCGCACCTTTGGCTGTGCATGTTATCCGTTTCTTCGTTTGTACAACAGACATAAAATGGATTTTCATTCAGACAGGACAAATTTATATCTGCCGCCATGTCATCTTTGGTGAAGATCGGTTCCCTGGCTTGCCACCGTTGTCTTCAGCTCCAACACCCAGCTCAAAGGGTGTTAACTTACTGCCAATATGTATGTCTTGACTATCAACACCTGTTCCTATAGATTCGTCATCACCCCAGACATCTTCTGGGACAAATGTACCTAGTATCGATTCCAGTGATAATGATGTTGCAAGCGCTAGTCCTCCTGCTTCAGATGAACTTCCACGCACCCGACCTCGGACTTGACTGGTTCAGGATTTAATGAACACCAAACAACCTATCCTTGCTCCAATTTAGCGCACTCATTCTATGGCCACCAAGTCCATGCATGCTCAAGCCTCTTTGGCTACTCGGTACCCTCTACCCCTTTGTTATACTGCTTTTGTTGCTACTGAATCTGAACCTAGCACTTCTTCCTAAGCCTCTAAACATCCTCATTGGTGTGAGGCGATGTTCAAGGAGTTTTAGGCTCTTGTTCAAAACAAGACTTGGGATCTTGTTCCATATCACTCCTTGATGAACGTGGTAGGTTCTAAATAGGTGTACAAGGTCAAACAGAAACTCGATGAATCTATGGATCGCTATAAAGCCCGGCTTGTTGCGTAGTGTTTTACGCAAATACCGGGTGTGAATTCTTTTGACACTTTTAGTCCTATTGGTAAACCCACTACCATTCCTACTATCCTCTCTCTTGCCATTTCTCATCAATGGATTATTTGGCAACTGGACTTTAATAATGCTTATCAATGGTCTGGTAACTAAAAATAATTACATGTGACAGCCTAAGGGTTTTGAGGATGTAGGTCATCCCAATCATGTGTGCAAGTTATCTAAAGCCCTCAATGAACTTCGACAGGCTCCTAGAGCTTGGTTCTCACACCTTAGCTCTAAGCTTGTTGAACTAGGATTTTGTACCTCTAGTTGTGATCCCACTCTTTTTATTTGTTCTCATGGTGTTCACCATATCTACTTGTTGTTATATGTGGATGATGTTATACTTACTAGCACTTCCTCACTATTATCAATTCTGTTATTGCCAAACTAAGTCGTATGTTTCGGCTCAAGGATCTTGGTGATCTCCACTATTTTTGGGTATTGAGGCATGCAGGGATTACACCGGACTTTATCTCTGCCAAAGCCAATACATAATTGATCTTCTTCATCGTGTTGGGCTGGCTGGTGCTAAACCTCTCTTTACTCCTATGGTAGCAAGTGTTAAACTCTCTAGACTTCATGGGTCTCCTCTCTCTGACCCATCTTAATACAGGAGTATTGTGGGTGGACTGTAGTATCTTACTCTCACTAGGCCTGACATTTGTTTTGTAGTTAACAAGGCCTATCAGTTTTTACATAATCCCACAGATGAACATTGGATAGTAGTAAAGCGTATTCTTTGGTACCTCAAATATACCCTTGAAGACGCTTTGTTCTTCTCCTCTTAGTCTTCTACCAGACTCTTGGCTTTTTCTTATGCTGATTGGGCAGGATGTCCTGATGACTACTCATCTACTGGCGGGTATTGTGTTTATCTTGCTTCTCATCTAGTGAGTTGGAGTGCTAAGAAGTAGCAGACTGTTGCTAGATCTAGTATAGAAGCAGAATTTCGGTCCCTTGCCAATACTGCCACCGAATTGATTTGGTTGCAATCTCTCTTACAAGATCTTGGAGTTTGACTTCCATCTGCTTCATCACTTTATTGTGATAATGTCGAAGCTTGTTACCTTGCAGATCATCCGATTTTCCATGCTCAGACTCGTCATATTGAAGTTGACTTTCACTTCCTACGGGATCATACACTCAAGAAAACTCTTCAACTCCATCATGTTCAATCCCTACATCAGCTCGCTAACATTTTCACAAAACCATTGGCTTCCCCTCATTTTTCCTCTATTATGGACAAGTTGTATGTGCTTCCAATTCCCATTCGCTTGAGGGGGCGTATTGAGGATAACCCTACTGCCACATCATCAGGAGCTGCCATGACATTAGATATATCTCCATTTATATATAGATCTCCTTCTACAGATGTAACTCTGTCCAGATTGAGATAGAACTCAACTAACTAGATAGACCCTATAAGATAGAGTTTAAATCTATGATAAACTCTATCTAATAAAGTTCAATGTTATCTGACTCTCTCCTGTTATTGTTGTACACAAATGTACTTCTTCATCTATAGATACACAAGGGTTCGAATGGTTCATCAATTCCATCGAACCATTCTCCATTTATTTGGTTTTTCTATTTTCTGTTTTATTTCTTTAATTGAGAGAAGAGAGAGAGATGGAAGAGAATGAGGGGGAGGAGAGAGGAGAGTGAGAGATCCAGAGGGAGGGGGGAGATCTGATTAGTTGATCAAATTTCTAATTAGAAATCTGATCAGCTAATTAGATTTCAAGGAGGGGAGGAGAGAGGAGAGAGAAAGAGAGAGATCTAGAGGGAGGGGGAATCTGATTAGTTGATTAGATTTTAGGGAGGGGAGGAGAGAGGAAAGAGAGAGGAGAAAGAGAGAGGAGAGAGAAAGGAGAAAGAGAGCTAGAGGGAGGGGGATCGGCTTATCAGATTCCAAGGAGGGGAGGAGAGAGGAGAGAGGAAAGAGAGAGAGAGCTAGAGGGAGGGTGGAATCTGATCAGCCGATCAGATTTCTAATCAGAAATCTGATTAGCTAATCAAATTTCAAGGAGGGGAGGAGAGAGGAGAAAGAGAGGTAAGAGAAAAGAGAGAGGAGAGAGGGAGCTAGAGGGAGGGGGAATCTGATTAGCTTATCAAATTTCAGGGAGGGGAGGAGAGAGGAGAGAGGAGAGAGAGAGGGGTTCAGAACTTTAGATTTGACCATTCAACTTGCTTAAATAAAGAAAAGAAAGGGGTTCAAAACTTCAGATTATCTTTTAAAACTATTTTACATCAAAATAAGCATAAAACAACAAACATTAAAGGTTACAACACTTATTAATACATGTACTAGTTAATGACCATTCACTCAATACATAAGAGAGGTGTAATGCAAATTTGAGATGAACTTAACTAACATATCACCTCCAAACCTGGAAATTGTGAACATATACAATTCAGGATGTCTGGATTGATAATAGAGGATCATGTTTGGCATATTCTGACTCATACAGTATTGCTTTTTACTACAAAGCAAACATGAATCCATTAAGGAATACTATGACTTGGTGTGTGGCAATGTGGTATAGGCACCTCAACCTACAAGGAATATAAATGACTGGGAGCTCCTTAAGCAGGCTAAAACCTAGATGATTCTCCTGATATCAAAGAGTGCAGTGGTGATGGCTGGAGCTTCTTCTCAATCAAATCCTTTTACTCAACAATGGAACAATAGTAAGACGATTTTGCCTCTTTAAGATGGTTGTGAGTCCATGTACCCTCTAAAGTTTTCATTCTTCATGCCCACTGTTTTGGACAGATTACTAACCATTGATCACTTAATCAACATGGGCAAACATATCAATAATGTATGCAGTTTGTGGTCTCCATAAACTGAGGAATCAATTCAGCACTCCTTCATTCATTGCAAGTTGTCCCTCCCTCCCTCTCTCTCTCTCCTCTCTCCTCCCCTTGAAATCTGATAAGGTGATCAGATTTCTAATTAGATCAAAATTTGATCAACTAATTAGATTCCCCCTCCCTCTAGCTCTCTCCTCTCTCTTTCTTCTTTCTCCCTCCTCTCCTCTCTCCTCTCTCCTCCCCTCCCTAAAATTTGATCAGTTGATCAGATTCCCTCATCCCTCTAGATCTTTCTCTTTCCTCTATGCTTTCTCTCTCCTCTCTCCTCCCCTCCCTGAAATTTGATCAACTTGATTAGAAATCTAATCAACTAATTAGATTCCCCCTCCCTCTAGCTCTCTCTCTCTCTCATCTCTCTTTCTCTCCTCTTTCCTCCCCTCCTTGAAATCCGATCAGATTCCCCAACTCCTAGCTTTTTTTCTCCTCTCTCTCTCTCTTTCTTCTCTCCTCTCTCCTCTCCCTCCTTCTCTCCCATCTCTCTCTCTCCTTTTCCTGTCCTTGAAATTTGATCAGTTATTCAGAAATCTGATCATTCCCCTTCCCTCTATCTTTCTCTCTCTCCTCTCTCTTTCCTCTCTCCTTCGCCCTCCCTTTAGCTCTCTCTCTCTCTCTCTCCTATTCCCTCCCTCTCCCTTTCCTATATCTGATTTTTGGATTTACTCTCTTTCATATAGATTGGAAGCCATGCCATCCTTATAAATAAACAAAACACAATCAAATGTGAAGCAAAAGTAATCAAAGTTAGAAGTTAAGACCCAAGTTAGAATTTCATCTCACCATCTAGAGCCATGCATATTATTATTGTATAGGAGGACCACCATCCATGTTAAAGCTCTCCTGCAACAATATTCATACACCGAGGTTAGTTAATATCTGTGTCCAAACTCTTGGCTCAGAATTGGCATACAATGGTAATGAGATTTAAGTAGAGAACATACAACCTAGGGAGAAAAATCAACACCTATATTTGGCACTTGGGGTTGTGGTAGTTGCAGATAATTAATCTAGTGAGGAATTTCAACACTTGATGTACCAGTATGAGATGATGGTGCACCCCTTTGGTTTGATGATCCACCTCTACATGTCGATGATCTACCCCTCGTACTGGTGGTTTTGATCTGAGGTTGTCTTTGTGCCCTCAATGATGATGATGTTTGTGATGGGCCTACATCATCAGTCCTATTCTTAGAATTTCCCTGATGTTGGCCCTTGCAGCCTCTAATGTTGTGTCTCGTCTGCTCACATTTAGAACATGTCATAAGTCTGCTCCTCTATGTTACATTGTGCCCACTTATCAATTCATCGAGCCCCCTCCTCCTAAATTTCCTTGGCCTTCCTGGTTGTGACTTGATGGAGGATGAGGTGATAGGTATTGGTTGATGTACAATGGACTTCTTTTTGAGTTTCACTTCACATACCATGATTATGGCCTTGATGTTTTCCTCATGACTAAAGCTGGATTCCTCTCTCCTCCTTTGTTATTTTTGTAAGAAGAGCATTGATAGGAAAAAAAAAAAGAATTGAAAAAGAGGGAAAGAGTCTAGGCAGCTTCAATAAGGAGGAAAACATGAAGGCCATAATCATTGCATGTGAAGTGAAACTCAAAAAAAAAAAAGGAAAACAATAGGTTAAATAGGTTTTAAGAGTAAAATGGCAAGAAAAAGAAAATAGAAAAAGTTTAGTGGCGTATTTTGGTAATTTAACACTTTCCATCATCTGACTTAATGGCCAAGGGGGTCTTTGTCTAATGGATAAAGTTCAAGGGGATTTTTGTCACAAAAAAAAGTATAGGGGGGACTTTGTCACTGACCCCATAGTACAAGGGGGGTCTTTGTAATTTACCCTAATATTTTTTAACATTTTTATCAATAAAATAATAATTATTTTAGTTAAAAATAATAATTTTTAAATGTTAATTCTAGCACAAGCTCGATGGTACTCTTTCTCCACTCTTTTTTCATTTGTTTAAATATTATTTTTTAATATTTTATCAATAAAATAATAATTTTTATTCTTTCATTATTTTATTCTCTTTTCTGTTAAAATTAATATTTATTCGTGCCTTTTCCAATTTATTTATCATATAAAATGCAAAAGTTAGACATTTATGACGGACTATTTAAATCACTTCATA
The DNA here is from genome assembly GCF_056320005.1 of Nelumbo lutea. Classification (NCBI taxonomy): domain Eukaryota; kingdom Viridiplantae; phylum Streptophyta; class Magnoliopsida; order Proteales; family Nelumbonaceae; genus Nelumbo; species Nelumbo lutea. Next base: position 98,803,706 of record NC_142686.1, on the reverse strand, counting down.
AATTGTATATGAGATACATAGAATCAAAAGGTATGATGTTGATCAATACCTATAAAACATTACTATGAATGTGGACTTATCCATTCCACACGGTCTGTCCACAATGTATAATAATTGTTAACTATAGTATGGTGTATTTTGATCACTACCTTCGTACTATGGTGTAGACCAACCTACATCTAAGGATGCAACTTAGGCGGGGCTTAACCCGAACTCGGCCCGACCAAACCTGATTTTATTTTCACGGATTGGGTTGGATTTTTTGGGCCTTGGGTTGGGCCTGGGCTTGAAAAGTTAGGTTTCTATATTTTTCAAGTTGGGCTCAAGTTGAGGTCTTGGGTAACTCGAGCTCAGCCTGACCCAGCCCAGGCCAATGTGTTATACATGTACATTTATAATCTATAGTAAAAGAGCACGCACGTTGCACATGGCAGTGTATATATTGTCGTTTAACTCAAAGATCAAACTTCAAATGTTCTTATAGTTTCTATCAAAGTTTTCAACATGCGGTTGAACCATAGAGTTGGATTTATTGGTTTGTCAATTGGACACATTTTTTTAGTATGTTTTAACCTAAGCCAATTTATTGCAAAGGAAAAAAAAAAAAAAAAACAAAACTATTGACTTGGTCAAGAACCAAATGAAGTCCTTACTGGTAGAACCACTAACCTATTTAACCAGGAAAATGGGTTATGGTTAACGCATTAATTTGTTTTTTTTTTTATTTTAGCTATTTCTTTTTCTACTAACAATAATTCTCATTTTTTCAAATATATTTTTGTTTAATATGAAGAATATATAATTTTAATACATGTTCAAAATTTTCCAAAAATTTTATAAAAAAATCTACATTTTTATTTATTTTTTATTATTTAATTTAATTCCAAAAAAATTTTTGATATTGGTTTTTAATATTGGGGTCAAATCAATTTATTAGATTGATTAGCTGATCACCCAATTCAAGATTGTAGGTTCATTTACTACCTAATCACTTGCCTACAGTGGCCTAGATAATTAAATCATGGAACCATTTGACATGGTTAGTAGAGCCATGTGTTAGACATTAATGCTTTATTTTTTTCCTAATTTTTATCCCATTTCCATCATTAATGAAAATAATTCTCATTTATCATACTTTTTTATATGATGAATATATAATATCATAGAATGTACACTTGGAGTCATGTGTTGATCCATTTGATATGGACAATTGAACCACTAATCCACCACTTGGATGGAAAAAACCATTTTGCTTTTTTTGGTTGATTTTAAATCTTGTATTCCATTTTCATCATTAATAAAAGTAATTCTTATTTTCATATTTATTTTTGTTTAATATTATGAATATATAACATTAGAATTGTATCAAAATGCTTTATACAAAGCTTATATATTTTTTTGAGTTTCTATATATTTTTTTAATATTTATTTTTTACTTATGACATCATAGATTGACTCATTTGACCTAGAAGATTAGATCGTTAAACTACCATCTATATGAAATTGGTTTTAAATTTTGCATTTAATTTATATCACTAATAAAATAATCATTATTTATCATACTTATTTTTTATTTAAATGATTAATATATAATATTATAGATGTGCCCAAGATTGTTTTATACTTTTTGTATTATTCTACTTTAAAAGTTTTATTTTTAATTATACATCATGAGTTAACCCATTTGGTTTCAAAGGTTGAACCATTAACCCGCCCCCAAGATAGGAAAATTCTTTCATCTCCTATCGGTTTTAAGTTCTATATTCCATGTCCATCATTATTAAAATTGTCTATTTTATTATACTTATTTTTTTAATATGACAAATATATAATAATAGAAATGTGTCCAAAATTTTCAAAATTTCTTTATTTTCTATATTTCTAAATTTTTATTATTTATTTATGACATCATGGAATAATCCATTTGACCCAAATGGTTGAACTACTTACCACCTAGATGGAAAAATATGATTTCATTTCTAGGTTTATTTTAAAAATATAAAATTTCATTATAATAATAACGATTGTGTATTGATTTATTAGTGGAATTTAATGATGATAATCAAAAGTACAAATGTTGGATTGAATGTGAGAGAGAGAGAATGTGATTTACTTAATGACTTAAATGTGAGACTTGATGAGAGGTAATAATTGAATGCACTTAATAGTATTATTTTAATTGCATTTTCTACTTAAATCTTGTATTCCATTTTTATCATTAATAAAAGTAATTCTTATTTTCATATTTAATATTATGAATATAAAACATTAGAGTTGTATCAAAATGCTTTATAAATTGCTTATATTTTTCTTTGAGATTCTATATATTTTTTAATATTTATTACCTAGTTATGACATCGATTGACCCATTTTACCCAGAAGATTAGATTGTTCACTTATCATCTAGATATGAAAATGTTTTTATTTTCAGGCTGGTTTTAAAATTTTCATTTAATTTATATGACTAATAAAATAATTATTATTCATCATACTTATTTTTTGTTTATATGATTAAGATCTAATATTATAGATGTAAGGGTGAGCATTTGGTTTATTCGATTAAAAACCGACCGATTAAATTGAAAATTTTTTAAAACCAAATTGAAACTAAATATTAGAAAAAACAAAATTTTCAAGTTGGCTTTTAGTTATTTTGATTAAAACCAAATTTTAATAATTTGTATACTATATTATATACATTATGACATATAATATATAATATATATTATGAAAGCAAATTTCATTATGTTATATATTAATAAATAAATAATATTATATATTGCATATGATATACAAAAATTTAGTTTATTTTGTTAACCGAATTTCTAATTCTAATAACCAAATTAACCAAAACCCTAAAAAAATATACCAAAATTTTTAGTTTGGTTGTAACTGAATTATGCTTACCCTAATAAAAGATGTGTCCAAAATTGTTTTGTATTTTTTGCATTGTTCTATTTTAAAAATTTTATTTTTACTTATACATCATGTGTCAACCCATTTGATCTGAAAGGTTAAACCACTAACCCACCCCCTACGTAGGAAAATTGTTTTGTTTTGCCATTGGTTTTAAGTTGTATATTCAGTGTCAATCATTAATTAAATTATGTCTATCCTATCATACTTATTTTTTAACATGACAATTATATAATAATATTATTGTGTCCACTTTTTCAAAATTTCTTTATTTTCTACATTTTTATATTTTTGTATTTCTAAATTTTTATTATTTATTTATGACATCATGGAATTATCCATTTGACCCAAATGGTTGAACTACTTACCCACCACCTAGAAGAAAAAATATGATTTTATTTCTAGATTTCTTTTAAAAATATCAAATTTCATTGTATTAATAATTATTGTGTATAGTTTTATTAGAAGAATTTAACAGTGAGAAACAAAAGTATTAATATTGGATTCAATGAGAGAGGATGTGATTTATTTAATGTCTTAAATGTCAGACTTAATAAGAGGTAATTGAATGTATTTCATAGTATTATTTTAATTACATTTTCTACCCTTACAATGGAGATGAACAGATTTAAGAGAAGGGGTATTTTAGTAATGAAAATTTCCAGAAGCCAATTTTTTTAATATGACAAATATATAATAATATAATTGTGTTTATTTTTTTCAAAATTTCTTTATTTTCTATACTTTTATATGTTTTATATTTCTAAATTTTTATTATTTATTTATAACATCACTGAATTATCCATTTGACCCAAACGGTTGAACTATTTACCCACTACCTAGATGGAAAAATATGATTTCATTTCTAGGTTTATTTTAAACATATCAAATTTCATTGTATTAATAATTATTGTGTACAGATTTATTAGTAGAATTTAATAGTGAGAAACAAAAGCATTAATGTTGGATTCAATGAGAGAGGATGTGATTTATTTAATGACTTAAATGTGAGAGTTAATTAAATGTATTTAATAGTTAATATAATAAATATATAATAATATAATTGTCTCCATTTTCTCAGAATTTCTTTATTTTCTATATTTTTGTATTTTTTGTATTTCTAAGTTTTTATTATTTATTTATGACATCATGGAATTGTCCATTTAACCCAAATGGTTGAACTACTTACCACCACCTAGATGAAAAATTATGATTTCATTTCTAGGTTTATTTTAAAAATATCAAATTTCATTGTATTAATAATTATTGTGTATAGTTTTATTAGTAGAATTTAATAGTGAGAAACAAAAGTATTAATGCTGGATTCAATGAGAGAGAATGTGATTTATTTAATGAATTAAATGTTAGACTTAATACGAGGTAATTGAATGTACTTAATACTATTATTTAAATTACATTTTCTGCCCTTACAATGGAGGTGAACCAAATTTAAGAGAAGGGGTATTTTAGTAAAGAAAATTTCCAAAAGCCAATTTTTTAATATAACCAATATATAATAATATAATTGTGTTCATTTTTTTTTTCAAAATTTCTTTATTTTCTATATTTTTGTGTATTTTATATTTCTAAATATTTATTATTTATTTAAACATCATGGAATTATCCATTTGACCCAAATGGTTGAACTATTTACCCACTACCTAGATGGAAAAATATGATTTCATTTCTAGGTTTATTTTAAACATATCAAATTTCATTGTGTATAGATTTATTATTAGAATTTAATAGTGAGAAACAAAAGTATTAATGTTGGATTCAATAAGAGGGGATGTGATTTATTTAATGACTTAAATGTGAGATTTAGTGAGAGGTAATTGAATGTATTTAATAGTATTATTTTAATTACATTTTCTGCCCTTACATTGGAGGTGAACCAAATTTAAGAGAAGGGGTATTTTAGTAAAGAAAATTTCCAAAAGTCAATACCTTTAAAATATCAAATTTCATTGTATTAATAATTATTGTGTATAAATTTATTAGTGAGAAACAAAAGTATTAATGTTGGGTTCAATGAGAGAGGATGTGATTTAATTATTTAATGACTTAAATGTAAGATTTAATGAGAGGTAATTGGATGTATTTAATAGTATTATTTTAATTACATTTTCTGCCCTTACAATGAAAGTGAACCAAAATTAAGAGAAAGGGTATTTTAGTAAAGAAAAATTCCAGAAGCCAATATGTTATTCACACTTTTATAGGTAAAAGTTCTCCTGACTCTAACTAATTTTGTAAAAATGCTTGAAAAATGTTTCCTCAACCTTTTTGTTTCTCTCTCATTTTTTATCAAACCAAACACGGCCTTAATTTCCACTATCTCAGTTTTTTATATGGAAATAGGGGGATTCCCTCATATGATGTGCCAATGGCTACTCATCCCATGTGATTCGGAAATAATCTTTGGTTGTCCATATTTGCATTTGATGCCTGAAAGCAATAATAAGATAGCGAATTAAGCTAGCCCCTGCAATTGACGTCTGAAATGTGCATAGTCTTTTTCAATGGTTTTATTGATACAAATTTGGAGTTATTGTCTGTGTTTGTTAAATCAGTATAATTGAAGGAAAAACGTCACAGAACAGCAACAAATAATTGAAAAGTGTAGTTAGTAGAAAGCAAGTAATGTAATTGACAATTAATGGAGGAGGCCACGAGGGTCCCTCCCATTTGATCCATCACTCGATTCCTTATTCTGACTAATCTTGATTTTAATTATCCGAAGAGAGACAACAAATGGTTGAAAAGAACAGAAATGCTAGCTCAACTACCACTTGTTTTCACTCTGACTGAATCTTGTCTATTTCACTTTTGCTCTTCTTCTTAATTCTACCCTCCATTAATTGGGATCTGGGTTCCAAGAAAAATGTGAAAAGCAAACATTGGTGAGAGCAATGTATTAAAAACTGAACTGGAACCGCTTTGGTTCAAATAGATGATTTATTCTAAATTAAAAAATAAAAAATGGTTAAAAACCGTTTTCTGGGACCTATGGGCTGGTGGAATGAGTTGAGAGTTTGATTAACCGGTTGGCTAGATTCAATGGATGAATGAAAGCCAACAAATTTTCCATCTTAGACCGCACACATCAACAACATTCAAGCCATGATTATTAGTGCAGATGTGCGATGTATGATGGTCTTATATTTGACATAACCCCAAGAAAAATAAATAAGAAATTTGTATAGTTCTTGGCATTTTGGCTGGATTATCTGCTGCAAGTGTAAGAGTGTGGTGTTGGATCAATGGATGCTTTTCACACATTCTTAAATCTTAACCCGTGACCCGTGCAACAAACAATTACTTGTCTTTTCTTCCTTTTCCATGCTCTTTCTCCTCAGAAAACGATAGACAGATGGAAATTGGAGATAGAGATCCTCACTTATGTAAGCATTATATAAACGAGCAATGTAATCTACTGGCCCTCGCTCTCCAATCAATCTTCTTTGCCCAAATATAATAACATACAAACCCCCCTTTTCCTCTCTCTCCCCCATGATTTTGTATCTGTACAGCTTCGCTGTACCATTATCTCATCAAACACTTGTTTTCTTACACTGCTAGGCCGTACTCTCTCTCTTTCCTTCTCTCTCAGACTGATAGAGATCGAGAGAGATCGAGAGAGAGAGAGAGAGAGAGAGAGAGAGAGAGCTCCTATCTTCATCATTTCAATCCTCAAAAAGCTAACATGGAATCTGGGTTCCACAAGTATTATAGCTTCTTTGCAGCTTCTGCAGCTGTTATCGTTCTGATTTCAGCAGGTCTCCGCCAAGCAATGGCGGAAGGGGAAGAGGACATTGGTCATAATGTGGAGGGACTAACGTCGACGGGCTGTGACTTCTACCATGGGTCGTGGGTGTTGGACGATTCTTTCCCACTCTACGACACCTCGAGCTGTCCCTTCATTGATAAGGAGTTCGACTGCCAGAAGAACGGCCGGCCTGATAAACAGTACCTCAAATACAGATGGAAGCCCACCGCCTGCGACCTGCCAAGGTAAACCCGCTAACTCGCCGCCCATTTGTTTTCTTTCCCATTTCTTACGATGCGATGGCTCGTGCGCTGTGGCTGTGTCGAGTGTTTTGACTCTATCTGTATCTTCTGTGTCGGCATTGCCGCATTGGGCCTCCCAATTTGGATTGCACCGGTTCAAGTAGGGATAACCGAACCGTTGGCATTTTTTTTAATCGAACCGGTATTATCGAATTTTCAAAAATTGGTAATTAAAATCGAACTTAAATTAATCAGTTAATTGATTGACTAGTTTGGTTAATCATCGGTTCGATTAATCGGTTTTGGTTTTTTTAATTTTTATATTATATATTGTAAATATAATAAAAATTATAAATATATAAAAATACTATATTATAAATAATAAATAATATATCATATATTATAAATATATATATATATAATGCATATTTATTAATTTATATTAATATATAAAATATAAAATATATATAATATAAATAAATATATATAAAATATATAGAAATATATGTATACTGGTTGATTCGATTAATCATCGGTTTTTTATATTGGTTAACCGAAACTAAACTAATACTTTCAATTTTTTAAAAACACCAAACCGACCAATTTGGTTAACCAATTTTTGGTTCGATTTCGGTCAATTTTTTCAATCGATTCAGTTTTTCGATTTTTTTTGCTCACCCTTAGGTTCAACTTGGGCTGCCAATGGCTTTGATAAGGCGGTTTTACACATGGAATAAGTTTCACCTAACATCCCTTGCCACGTGGCTAAATAAAATAATTAGTTTCTTTTTAAATGAATTGAAGCTTTTGTAGAATTATTTGGGGAAAGATCCAATTCAGAAAGCCCACGTGGCAAGTCAGTACTAGAAATTTCCTCAATTCCATCCTAGGTGTCAGTAATTTAGTAAAATACTTGAAATTACCACCATCGAATTGTATCTCACATTTGATTTGATCTTTGAAGTTTGAACATTCACTGTTCCCTCCCCCCTCTAATAAATATATAAAAATAGGAATTTTCCTGTTAGAGTGGGTCATAGGGAATCTAAAGTAGACAAGGTGACCAGTTCAAGAATCCTTTTACCTGTACTAACTATAACCAAGTAGCATCTGCATTGCGCATGCAAACCAGAGATTAATCTTTTTTTTTTTAATATTTTTAACTCTCTTTTTTCTTTTCTTCAGTTTTTTAGGCATGATTTGTTTGCAGTGCTATTTCATTTGCATTGATGCAAAAGTATAGAATGCAATACTGCAAATGATTTTGAGTTATTGTCTTGTTTTGTTTGTTTGCAATATTGTAAATGAAATAAAATAAAATCTGGTGCAAAACACTGAAGCAAAAGTAAACCAGAAATTGTATTCTTCTAATTTGTTACATATCATGCATTTGTAGTAGTGCAGATGAAATTGCACTGCAAATAATAACAGAGGAAAATATGAGTACAACACAGGAGCACCGACATGCTTACCCCACTCTAGGATTACAGGTCTTCCTTCACTTTACATATTTTCGTAGAAATAAAAAAAATAAGAAGTGTAATTACTAAAATACCCCCAATCAAGCCCATCAATGATATGAGTTAGACGTGTAAAGCCAACCCTTTGAATAGATTCCCTAATCTCAAGAGTAGGATTAGCATTCCTGGTACAAGCAATTTGAAGGTGGCCTCACAGCTCCTTTTGTACTAGGGTCTAGGGCCACAGAAATATCATCGCTTATCACCAACATGATCACCTTTTACATGTAGTCCACAGCTTTTTATCAAGGCCATGGCCCATGGACCTAATAAATTTCTCATGAAGCCAATTGGGCCCAAATTGTTGTACCTATACCAGACCAGCCAAGGTGGGCCGTTGCATTGACTGCCGAGATAAGGTTGGACAGAGCGGGTCAAGCCGATAGGTAGCTCAAAGTTTGAGGCGGTGTTCCAAGATTCAGCCCAGATCATATGGTCGGACCATGAAAACCGGGCACTGGTTTCCGTTCAGGGTCCCAATTAAATGACAGACAAACCATCTGATGAACCAGTAAAACCGGGACCCATGGAGCATTCCGGTTTTTAGTCCTGTCTGAACCTTAAAACACTGGTTTGAGGTTCAGCCGTTCAGGATTATCTTATAAACTTTTGTGGTTGTTAGGTTCAACGGCGAGGATTTTATAAGGAGGTTTAAGGGGAAGAAGATAATGTTTGTGGGGGACTCACTAAGCCTGAACCAGTGGCAATCGCTGATATGTATGCTTCATGCCGCAGTGCCGCAAGCAAAGTACAACTTGGTTAACCGCCAAGCCTTCACATTACCGGTGGGTTACAGACTTCCTACACTGCCTACTTTACTTTCTCACATCTCACATTCCAATTCCTTTGATCACATTTACATACAGTAATAAACTAATACAGTTGTTATTGCTGCGACCAGCTATAGTTCAGGCTGTTGCTGTGAATTGAGAAACTCCACGTCAGATGTGGAGCCCATTCTCACGTCAGATGTGGAGCTCACTCTTCTGACGTGGAGCCTGTTCATTTGCAGCAGTACCCCAAAGAATCCAGATTTGCTCCTCACATCAACTTCACAGTGTTTGAAGCCTTGCATTGGGGAGTTCGGCTTCAGTCAGAGCAAAGTCCATTCGGGCAGTTTTTACTGCTTTGCATTGAGAATACCTAGCACTTGTGTTCTTTATTTCATGGAGAGATATTTCTAATGCAAGGTTACAAAAGACTGTTAGAATGGTGTGAACATAGATTTGCCCTGATAGAAGCCCGTCTATGTATTGGGAATATCTATTCGTTCTTGTATATTGTCATTCATGGGAACATATTCCCAATGCATGATTCAAAGCACTGTGAGGTTGGTGTGAGGCGATCTCTATGACTGTGAGGAGCAAATCCGATTTCTAGGCCTGAAACCTTGTTCTAGAAAAAGTTGTTGAACAAGAATAATCTATATCAATCAAAATTCGGGATGGCCTTTAAAAAAATGAAATAATTTTTCTGACAAAAATATTTCAGATATTCAGATATTATTTCCGTCCTTTTTTACAGCAAAATTTTGTTTTCCGCAAAGAAGAAAATAAGTTTTTATTTTAAAAGGGGGAAAATATAACTCAAATATTTAAGCATGGAAAAGAATTTCCATTCATTTCGCATTGAAACAAATTCAGCCCCGCTTACCAAAACAAAAAAAAAAAAAAGAAAAGAAATCAGCCCCTATGATTTGTTAGAGGCCTACTGTCGAAAAACTGAATCAATTACATATTTGATATTTTTCATGTGGGCAAATAGAAAACAAGCGAGAGGTCCTAATGAGATCTGAGCCATTAGATTGGAATCTGTCTTTTTTTTCTATGTTTTCTTTTTTTTTTTTTTTGGTATAGGACTAGGCTGGGCAATGGGTATTTTGCAGGTAAGTTCATCTTATTTAAGACATTGGCTTGGATGTCTTATGCCTAATTGGGCCCATGGCCCATGGCCCAGTAGTATTTCCAGGTCCTTATTTATATTCAGAAGATAAGATTAAGCTACAGCGCCAACAGAGCTTTTAAACAATCCAATAAGCTCCAAAGTTGCTAATCAGTTCCATACTAATAAACGGGGACAAAGCGTCCTCTTTATCAAGAATCCAAAAACCATCCCATTAGATGATGGAGACTCATTTGGGAGGACCGAACTTGTGGTCCACTGTATTCTTCTTCTTCCCATCTTGGCCAAGAAACGAACCAATTGATCAAGGAATTTGCAGGAATATGGACTGTCGGTGATGCTTTCCCGTAATGAATTCCTCGTCGACATAGTTTCCGATCGAATCGGCCGTGTTCTAAAGCTCGACTCCATCGAAGGCGGCAATGCGTGGAAAGGCGCCGACATGTTGATCTTTAACACTTGGCATTGGTGGATCCACACAGGAAGCAAACAACCGTATGAACTTCTAAGGAACTCTTGAGCTTGGCTTTTGTTCCTTGGCTAAATTGTACTTGTTTTTGGTCTTATTCTCTACAAAATTGGATTGTAACTAAGAATAGCTAGCACAATGTTTGTTGCATTGCAGATGGGACTACATTGAATTAGGAGGCAATGTGTACAAAGACATGGATCGTTTGGTGGCTTTTGAGAAAGGATTGACAACATGGGCCAATTGGGTAGACTCAAACATTGATCCAGCCACAACAAAGGTCTTCTTTCAGGGCATTTCTCCAACCCATTACGAGTAAGCTCTATAAAGTATAAACTGTACCACTTCTGAACAATTGTATAGCTCTAGAGCTAGAGATGGCAACATTGGAAGCTTGTATTCTGATCATTAGTTCTTGTTTCCTTTCTGAATACCAAATGATCAGTGGTAGGGAATGGAACCAGCCCAAGATGAGCTGCAATGCCCAAACACAACCTGTAAGTGGGTCGACATATCCCGGAGGTTCGCCTGCGCCGGCAGCGGTGGTGAAGAATGTGTTGGGTAAGATGTCCAAACCGGTAAATCTGCTCGACATAACGACACTATCACAGCTGAGGAAAGATGGTCATCCCTCTGCATATGGCCCTGGCGGGGCGAAAGGAATGGATTGCAGCCACTGGTGTCTTGCAGGCGTTCCTGATACTTGGAATGAACTTCTGTATGCATCTCTTGTCTTGTGATTGAAGATAGGGCATCAATAACAGCCAAAGTCAAAATTATCTACCAAAGAAAATATACAAGTTGAAATTAGAAGCAATTGTATCAATGCAATTTATTTTCTCTAAAGGCAAATCTGTCCATGTCCATTATATCTAAATCATCAAATTTGGCCTATTGGCATTCTGTGGTTTACTGGTTCGACCAAGCAGACCAGTTGCAGCTTGAACCAAGGATTTCCATTTGTTTGCTGTTTGCAACTGTGTTTTGGTTCTACTACATGATACAACTTTTATACTTTCTCATGTAGTGTAATTTTTGCATCTCAAAAATCAATGCAAAATTTGCACTGCTTTATACCTCAATTCTCACTCATATAAAGTGGAAATCACATCATCTTGCTTCCTACCTCCCTCCTAAATGCCAATGAATACAAAATTTTTAGGGAGAATGATCAATCAGCCCAGATCATAATTTTATAGTCCCAGTACATGGGGAATGCATCCTGACCGTAAATTGATGCCAAATTCACGGGCAGGAAGTGGTTTATATGGGGGAGAGGGCTAGTAGTAGAGGGGCTGGAATTCAGAATTCTGCATTATGTGTATCTGTACTTCTCCAAAATTTTTAACACCTAATCTGACATCTAATCGGTAAGCTCAAAAGTGAATCAGAATTTACATGGCCAAATCAAAATCAAAAGTAAATAAGAATTTATACCGTCAAATCAAAAGTAAAAATAAACCAGAGAATTTACAGTCTATTTGCACGTGAAAATAAAATTACCACTGCAACCAAACGCAGCCCTACTAATGCAGCTAAGAATAAGAATAATGATTAATAAAGGAATTGATTGGAGAGTAGGTCTCATGGACAAATCAAAATCAAAAGTAAACAAGAATTTATACCGTCAAATCAAAAGCAAAATTAAACCAGAGAATTTACAGTCTATTTGCACGTGGAAATAAAATTACCACTGCAACCAAACGCAGCCCTATTAATGCAGCTAAAATAAGAATAATGATTAATAAAGGAATTGATTGGAGAGTAGGTATTGATCCTTTTGAACAACCGAACGTCGAATTCTGGATCCAAGTCTTATTAATTAGGTTAGGCTGTGCTTTATCACCATCAGACTGTCAATCTTTCATTATCAATTAATTAGGTGGGATCCACCCATGTTCTAGTTAATTTATCACTCGACCACTAGTGAAAAATAGTGGTTTTCTAAATTCCTCCCCTTGCTTCTTCCCAGGGCAGCCATTAAAAAGCAAAATGCACCGAAACAGTCTTGTCTAATATAGATTTGTGTTGAAGAAGAGAAGAGATTATGTAGAAAAACCATTTTTGCTTATTAAAATGGCTTAAGAAAAGGGATAATAATTTTTCTCATCCCGGTCAAGGGATAGGGATGGAGATTTCTTTGCCAGGGCGGGGACAGAGATGGGGACAAGTAGGGATCCTTAACCTGGGTTCGGGACAAAAAACCTGTCTCCAATCTTATTCAACTGATTGATTGGTCGGCCTACCACGAAAATCATTTCAGTGTTAATGATTAATTGGCGATATATCTCAAAGTCCAGTCCAATCAAACACTAAATACACATATCTGTTTATCTCTCTCTTGATAGCAAGAAAGAAAACGGTGCATCCATGGCTGAATTATAATATTTAAACGCCCCTTATGAATCCATTTAAAGAAAAAGCAATTTTTGTAACCCCTTGACGTAACTCACAAGAGTTGTGAACCATAGAATTCAATCCACAAGAAACTAAGCCAACCAACTTCTTCAATTCTTCTATATAAAGATCTCTTTCTCTATCTTTCTCTCTCGTACACACACCCTTTTTCACTTTTTTCTTTGTCTCTGCTCTGCAGTCTTGTTTTGGAGACAAATGGGCTCTGGGGTTGATGCCTATTGGTGCTTTTTTGCACTATTAATCATTTCTTCCCTCCAGCATGTGCGTGGGGAGCATTTCAATAATGTAAGTTGGTGGGGACAAAGAAAGCAATCACAGGGCTGTGATCTTTTCCAAGGGAAATGGGTTTATGATGAAGTCTATCCTCTCTACGATCCTTCAGTCTGCCCTTTCATCGAACAGCTGTTCGACTGCCAAAGGAATGGTAGGCCTGATAAATTATACCTCAAATATAGATGGAAGCCCAATGGTTGTGACTTGCCAAGGTATGCCCTACACCTTTTCTTTACCCCAAAAGAGAAAAGAAAAGAAGAGAAAAAGCCTTACTCTATGGTCTAATGCAAATTATAGCATCCCATGTGATACCATCAAAATATATATGTATAAAAACTTAGAACAAATAACAATAACGCAATGATCATATGTACTGTATTTTAGGGAAAATTTGACAATATAAATCCCTCAAATAGGGGAGAGATTTATATTTAACAAAATTGTGAGAACTGAAAATAAATTTCCAAATTAAATTCATAAGCTTAGAAAAATTCATATCTTAAGAGGTTTTTTTTTTTTTTGGTATTCCGTTTTAATGCACCATTAATAACTTTCCCTTGACCCTCTTTTTTCCTCAAAATGCTGGTTGCGGGATTTGATTCCACATCAATGCTGGAACAAATTTTTTAAGAGAAAATTTGATTCATATTGAGGGAATACTCAAATGGGGTAGGGGCGTTTGGTTCTCTCATGGGATTGGCATAAATAAACACCCACGTCCCAATTCATTAGTTTTGTTTGAATCTTATCTTTTACCAATTCAATTATAAATCCCTCCACCTGGATCATGTGAAAAGATCCTTGATTGAATGAGTACTAGTGCGTCATGATATACCTAAAATCCTAAATTTTGATGCTGGCGTTCCAACCTCTAGCTTGTTGAATCAATGTATTACCTAAAACCGAATCATTGTCAAATAAATTATTTCTTTTAAGTACTTTGTTGTTCTCAGTTTTAATAGTTTAGTGTTTCTGAAGAACTTCTTGCATGGATCTCTTGCCTCAAATGCATGAGGAAGCCAAGGTGAAATCATGTCCATTTCATTTTTTTTAGCATTTAAATTCTAAATCTAGCAATAATGAATGAATATTGTATATGTGAATTCAAATGGGATTAAAATAATTAAACTGACAGCTAGTAATGGATTATACATCCATCAATACTCCCGGCCCCAGGCCCCCACCTCCTAGCAATAGATACATACTGTTGACTATTTTATTTACAGTTCAATTATGGTGCATTTATTAATATTGGCTGCATGTTAAATCCAAATTCCAACCAATCACGTAAAAGTTTACTTACTTTTCAATCATTCACATTTCACAAAAACAAGACGTACTTAAGCTACGTTTAGAAACAATGCAAATAAGTGTAAATGCAAATATGCACGTAGAGTGTAAAACGGTTCATATAAATTATAAAATTAGGTTAGTTTTGCACTGACAAATTTACCCTCTTATAAAACAGACTTTAAGCTGTAATGGATGTAAAAATGAATTTCAATAAAGCATATATTTTTTTATTATCAAAAGCCCACTTAAATGCAAATTTACCTTTTTTTTATTGATATATTTTTACATCTTATTATCAATATAAATATACATTGATCGGTTATTTGTCAATGCATAAATGTAATATTGTCAAATACAAGAAAAAATGAACTAGAGTGAAAATTTGCCCCGAACCGGGATTTACACTTCATTTGCATCGTTTCCAATCCAAGCATTAATTATTACCATCACCTTCAACTAATCACATCTTTTGCTTTACCTTTTATTTTTGTTCACACTAAATGGTGATGCAGTTTCAATGGTCATGACTTCTTGTGGAGATTAAGGGGTAAAAGCATCATGTTCGTTGGAGACTCACTAAGCCTCAACCAATGGCAATCACTGACATGTATGCTTCACACTGCACTGCCAAACTCTAAGTACAGCTTGGTGAGAAATGGGGGGCTTTCAACCTTCAAATTCCTGGTGGGTCCGAGCTCTCCCTACTTCTCTAATTCCCCATTTGATGTCAGCTCTTTACAAACATGTGGCATGAATCAACTATACTCATAATGTTCATTGTCCTGATCATAAAAAGAGTACATTTCTTTTGGGACTCTTTTGGACCCACAGTAGAACTTGTCTGGTTCTAAGTTTTCAACCATTGCACCATTCAATTGGGCATTTTGGATGGTGACAAATGACAGAAAAATAATCTTTTTCTGGGAGGGAGGAAGCCCTCTCACAGATAAGGGATAAACGTGGTGGGTTTGGTTGATGGAGACTGCCACATTACGTAAGAAGTGATCGAAACGTATATCTAGTTGTCTTATCTTTTGATTTTCATTCATCCTGCAGGATTATAGGGTTTCAATTATGTTTTCTCGTAATGCATTCTTGGTGGATCTTGTAAGCGAAATAATTGGAAGAGTTGTTAAGCTCGATTCCATCAATGGTGGGGAGGCATGGAAAGGAGTTGATGTGCTGATCTTTAACACGTGGCATTGGTGGACCCACAAAGGACCCACACGAGAGTGAGGGGCTTCTTCTTCATCTAGCTAGCAGCTTTTGATTAACCTCAGCCGTGGTAATTAATTAGGGTTAACAAATGGTGGTTGAAATGTGTAGATGGGACTATTTTCAAGTAGGGAACAGGTTGTTAAGAGATATGGATCGTTTGGTTGCTTTCAAGCTAGCGTTGGCGACTTGGGCCAAATGGGTGGAGGCCAATGTCGACCCTTTGAAGACAAGAGTCTTCTATCAAGGAGTCTCTCCAGCTCATTACAAGTAAGACCTTGAAGCCGACATGTATCAATCAGTCAAATTAAGCCAAAAGAAATTAAAAAGAAGGTTTGACAACCATACTTGACAAAATTAGTGAGTCTATCTCCTAACGTGTTCCTTAATCTGGTTGCCTTTATTCAGTGGGAGCGAATGGAATGCAGCAAGGACAAATTGTTACAGGCAAATTCAACCACTGGAAGGATCAGATCAGCTACAAGGTTCTTCTGAGGTAGAATCTGTGGTGAAGAACATGTTGGGTAGCATGTCAAAGCCCGTCTCTTTGCTTGATGTGACAATGCTCTCAAGGTTGAGAAAAGATGGCCACCCATCAATCTACACAAGCTATAGCCGCACTGGAATGGACTGCAGCCATTGGTGTCTTGCTGGTGTTCCTGATACTTGGAACCAGCTCCTATATGCTCTTCTCATTCAGAAATAAAACATAAATTACTGGGTTTAATTTAATTAATCAGTTAATCTACCACAAGATTGTCTTCATAGTTGATTAATTAATTTTGAGTAAGAATTGAGATGTATTTACAGTGGAATGGACTGCAGCCATTAGTGATCTCTTTCTGGTGTAACCAGCTCCTACGTGTTCTTTTCATTCAGAAATAAAACTATAAATTACAGATGGGTTTAATTAATCTACCGCAAGATTGTCTTCATAGTTGATAAATTAATTAATTTTGGGTAATTTTCATTTTTAACTCATCTGATTGATTGAATTGAGACTTTTTCTAAGTGGGTATTATATATTTTCAGTTTTTCACTGTCCTCATTTGTTGAACAGCCTGAGGTTTTTAGAGGGTTTTGGGTTTTCTAGTTTAACCAACCAGTTCAACCGGATTTATTAGATAATATTTCTGCCGACACTTGGTTTATTAACCCGCCATGGTGAGCGGTTTAACAAAAACCGGACCGTTCAAAGGCCAACCCACCTAGGTCCACTTGACACAAAATTTTTCTGTTATATCTTACCGTGAGCCAACAGTCATACCTCTCGCATTACAAAAATTCAGAGTAAGAATTGAAAACTGAAGGGGACCAGAAAAGGTTCAACTTGTAGGAAGTAGGAACTTGAAAGATTCCATTTTTCTTCTCTCTCTCTCTCTCTCTCTGGCTCAAGTTAGATGCCAACTATAGTGATATTCATACAATTAATGCTCCAAATCATCCTTTCCATAAACGAACCAATTCGACACTCAAACGTAAATGAGGAGAAAATCAAGAATCCCACCATATATTTTACTACCTTTTTTTATAAAAGTTCTATTTCCATTAACCATTACTACTGCTTTAAACAGAAACTTCAAATCCAACCAAATTTACGTTCCCCTAACCCTACTCCATCCTTGTTTTTAAAATTCCAAACTTTGTTTCCTTCGCTTCTCCGCTTGCTCTTCTCCTTCTCACACATTCTTCGACATGGGTCTTTGGTCTGGTAGCTCATCTCTTCTGACTGGGTTGAGTCTTCTTCTCTTGGTGGTGGTTTCTCTTCTCCACCAAGTGAATGGAGAGAATATCAATAACACGAACAGATTACAAAAGGTTGGATGTGATTTGTTCCAGGGGAGTTGGGTTTATGATGATTCATATCCGCTCTACAATTCCTCGGGCTGTCCTTTCATCGAGAAAGAATTCGACTGCCAAGGTAACGGCCGGCCGGACAAACTCTACCTCAAATACAGATGGAAGCCCACTACGTGCGACGTGCCCAGGTACCATTCTTTCTCTCTCTCTCTCTCTCTGCATTGCTTGTTTTTGAATTTACTTATTGGATTTGAGTCAAACACTTACGGAACAAGTTGCAGCTGTTCCGTCCAGTACTTGAACGAGAAACTGGCCTAGGAATCATGAATCTCTTCTTCTCAAGATCCTTTGTGGGTCTAGCTACTAGGTCCACCCATTTCTGTCTGTGACAGTATGACTGCATCTCATTAGTCATTCCCCATTTCTTATTTTATTTCTCTGGGATTCTCTTAAAAGAATGAAACCAAACGGATGGTTGTCTTCTGGGTCTCATCTCAATTCTCAAATCTCAATCACCAGTCGGCCGGGTGATGATATTGTTTTGGTGGGGTGAGCTAGGCTTCACATGGTCACAGAAGGAAAACAGAGAAAGAGAAACGTCGCCATGCCCATGCAAGAGGTGGAGACATGGCCCACGAGGAATGCAGATGTGCATTGTTTTGTGTGAGCCAGGAGCCGGCCATGTCGATTACCTCTCAAATCCATCAACGGCGCATGGCCATACATGTGGGGAACTGGGGATATGGACAATGGGGTTGCTTTCTTGTTTCAGCTGGCATCAGAATGATTGAGCTGAGTCCTCCCGTGATGGAATGGACCCAACAGACCACAGGAATTGCTCTTGTTTTCTTCTTCTTTTTGTTTGTACGCTTTTCCTTCTGGGTGGTTGCTTTGTCACGCCAAGCGGCACATTCCCCCAGAAATGGTGGGAGCAGCTCTAAAGGTACTCTTTTCAACAGAAGAAAGTTTGCCTTGGGCTGGTACAGTGTGTAGTGAACAGTGATATTTAGGGCAGCTGGGAGGAATATATACCACGGTGGGGTCAGTTGATTGATCTTATTGGGGCTCTAGAGTTTAGAGAATGTAAATTGTGATGATGTGAATGGAACGGGTAAAATGTCACATCTCAGACCCCTTACCATTCCATACCTGCAACTATACTAAAATAATAAGGTGGATATTTGTCTTTTTTTTTTGTCTAGTTTTTTATATGTTTGGATTCACAGAGCTTTTATTTCCTACAGACCTCCCACCCTTATAAATGACATTGTGATTAGGGTGCAAGATGAGTCGGGTTAGGTTGAGCTTCGGTGTGGAACTCCAAACCATGGTTTTCAAAATTGGATCACGTGGGATAGTTAGACCAGTAAAATTGAGAATCGACTAGGTGATCGGTTCTGTTTTTCTTTAAAACCGGATTTTTGCCAAAAAAATATTGATTTGGTTAATAAATCGCTGATCCGAGTGGTTGAATCGTTCGAATTGTACAATGATTTTGACCTATTTTTTATTTGTTTACATTTTTTTATTTTTTGTCAAAACGGGCTAACTATTCAGTTTGAACAGTCAGATCATTCAACTCGGAAACTGGAGCCCTGATCGATTCATTGTTCGAGTTAATTTTAAAAACCTTGACCCAAAGCTAAAGTTCTTGGGTTGGTCCAACTATTCTACGTTTTCTAAAGGTTCTTATTTTTCAAGTTCAAGAGATTATTTCAGTTTTAGAATTATATGTAAATTGATATATTTATCATGCTTTTGAAAAATTTTGACTTTGATCTTGAAATGGTTGATATATATATCTATATATATTAATCATATATAATTCTTTGCTCATATAAATAGGTCAAAGGGGTAGGTCTTAGGCCTGCCAATCCACTGAAATGGGTCAAAACCCCAAAAGTTATATCAATTTCCTATTGATAGGAAACATATTGGTTATGGGCTGATATATTGCAAAATTTTAACCCCTAATCAAAGATCTCAAACCCTAATCCAACCTAAGTTAATCACGTTAAAACTTTTCAGTCCAAACCAATCCGATCAAAGATCCAATCAGAAAAAAAAAATGAATATTGATACAAAACTGACTGGATCAAACCTAATTTTAAGCAATTTTATGCATGGTCGCCCTAGCTAGTATTTCTCTAGGCACACACCCGTACATGAAAAGAAGATACCCCTCTCAGTAATTAGTAGAAGATGCATTGCTTTTCCCTAAGAAGTGAGTAGAGAAAAACAACCGAAGTTTTGTTGTTTAGGCTTTTACCAAATGGACAACTGATCAATTAGGTCTATCCATGTCGATTGATTTAAGCAAATTTTGCTAATAAAAAGCACTTCCACTTCCATTACTTCGGGTTACTTTTTCTTGGTTAGGGTGGACCGGCTGGGGGTGGTCCGGACCAGACCAATACGAAGATAAAAATTTTAGAGGATGTTAAGGGTGGCCCTGGAATATTGTTGAATAATGCGCCCTTTTCTACCATTAATCACTAAAAATCAATTAAATTTGGAACATCTCCCATTCCTATCATGGGAATATATTTCCGATTAGGATTGTCAATCGATCAGTTTTGGTTTGGATTCAATCCGGTCTAAACCTTATCAAATCGGATTTGGATGGTTCATTGTAATTATTGGATTAGGCCAATCCAAAATAAATTGGTCAATATTCTTATTGGTTTGAATTAGACCTAAACCAAATTTCCAATAATCCGATCATGATGCGAAATCCTTGTCCAATTTGAAATCAATAAAAACTGAAAACAGTATAAAATCACTTTTATGAAAGTACTTTTACAAAGATATTTTTTATAAAAAGCACTTTTATAAAAGTAATTTTATAATATTTCATTCAGTTTGGATTGGATCCATTCCAATCCATTTACATTTTAATGAATTGGATTCGATTTGGTTTGTATTAGATTTGGACTGGATTGGGTCCATTCCATTTATAAGTGGACTCACATTGGATTGGATCAAGTTGGACCAAATCCGTCCAATTGACACCTCTATTTTCAATGCAAGACTGGGATGTACTGTGGGGCATGTGTGGGGTGCTCTCTATGGGGAGCCAATGTGAATTCAGCAGATGATACCTATCAATTCAGGAGTCTGGATCTGCTCTTCACAGAGCTCTCCTCATAAATACCCTCAACATGTCCCAGCCACACATCGGGAACATCTCCCATATCAACGTGAGATGTTGCTGTGAGTTCGGTGAGCAACAAATCCCAATTCATTAGTTTAGTGGCATCCAGATCAAGGAAGTTTGAGGAAAAGAAAAAGAGGGATTAATAGTATGGGCTGATTTTTTTTGGCTCAGTGTGGTATGTGGTTTGATAGCTTGGGCCCACCTCTGTCTTTTTTTTTTTTTTTTTTTCTTTCTTCTCCTCTTTTGAAAAATTTTATGTTACCAAAAAATGTAAAGATGAGTTTGGACTGACTAATGGCTTATGATAAAAATGTTCTTTACTTCCCTTGTGTGTCCTCTCTCTCTGTCTCTCCCACTATGCATAAAGAAAAGGCACATTTCTTCTTTTAGACCTTTGGTATTATCATTTGTCTCCAAACATCAAAGGCACGATGGGTAAAACCTAATAATAGTAGTACGTTTTTTTTTTTTTTTTTTAATGATGACGAGTTGACTCTCACCCCCTTTCTGATATTTGAAGCATTCATTGTGTATGAAAAAAAGACTTCATCCAGAGTCCAGACTAGCTAGACTAAGGATAGCTCAATTCTTTCCTTTGTGGATGTTAGGTCTAGCTCAATTTAAATTTCAAACCAGACTAAAATATCTAGGATTTGTTGGGCCTAACACATAATTGCCTCTTTCTCTCTCTCTCTTCTAATTTTGTTGTGAGTAGTAATTCATCATTTAGCCTTTTATTTTTTTCAAGTAATGCAATAACAATAACACAATTATCCAGGTTTGATGGCCAGGATTTCCTAAGGAGATATCAAGGGAAAAGCATCATGTTTGTTGGGGACTCCCTCAGTCTGAATCAGTGGCAGTCACTCACATGCATGCTACACAAATCAGTACCCAAGTCCAACTATACTCTAGTAAGAACAGAGGGCCTCTCCACATTCACTTTCCTGGTTAGTTTCTCTCTCCACACTTCCACTTTTTTTTTTTCTTCTTCTGGATAGAGTCTTCAGATAAGCTCGACTTAACAAAGCATCATCCACCCCAACTGTTATATGAGATTGTTACTTCGAACTCTGAAAACTCAAGCAAAATTTACAGGAGTACAATGTGAAGGTGATGCTGTTTCGGAATGCATTTCTGGTGGACATTGTGGGAGAAAAGATTGGGAGAGTTCTGAAACTCGACTCCATCGAGAGCAGCAAATCCTGGGAAGGAATTGATACATTGATCTTCAACACATGGCACTGGTGGCTTCACACTGGAAGAAAACAACCGTGAGCTCAGCTCATTACGTTACACCATCATAAAGGGCTTAGCTCAAAATTCTAGGTTCGATGCTTAATTGGATAAACCTTTGTCAACTAATTGATGACGATATGATCTACTTGTTGTGGTGCAGATGGGACTTGATTCAAGATGGAGGTGTAATGTACAAAGACATGGATCGCTTGGTTGCCTTCGAGAAAGCACTCACAACATGGGCTAAATGGGTAGACTCCGAAGTTGATCCAACAAAGACTGATGTCTTTTTCCAGGGGATATCTCCAGATCATATGGAGTAAGTTCTAAGTTCTAACATTATACAATGAACCGGACCTTGCATTCAAATGATTCAATCTCTCTCTCTCGGGGTGCAACTTGGGCAGGCCCAACCTGAGATCTGGCCGACCCAATATATATTGTTTCATGGGCTGGGCTTGAATTTTTGGTCCTTGACTGGTCCTGGGCCCTAAATTCAGGGCTTTTTTTTGTTTTGCACTGGGCCCAGATCTACTCCTTAAGTAGCCCAAATTAGTTAAACTTGGCCCCACCTGATTCCAGACAACTATACACATACATATGGTTTTTTTACCAAGTATATACATACTTACATAGGTTGATACATAGATATATGAATACATATACATACATATGGTTTTTTTACCAAGTATATACATAGATATTACATATACACATCCATACATGTATATTTACATGTCAAATATACGAAAGTCCTATTTAAAGGTTTAAATTAGTGATACTAAATAGTACATTGGACTTAATAGATTTAGCTCCCTCGGCCAACTTGAACCTGGCATAGGCCTGAGCCCAACCTAAGTATGTCAATTTCAGTTTTAGGGTGGACCTGTGCTGGAAAAATAGGGCTTGACCTCGGGAGGGTTGGACCTAGGATGGAGAGATCAGCGTATCAGGCTTGAACTCAGGCCCGGTCTGAGCTCAGGGTTGGGCCTGGGTTCTCTCTCTCTCATAAGCTCATGGCCCTAACCAAACCCATTGTTTCCCCTCTTCTTACTGTTAAATCAGTGGGCGCGGTTGGAATGAACCAGAGACAACCAATTGCAATGGACAAACGCAACCAGTTTTAGGATCAAATTATCCAGGAGGTCGGCATCCGGCAGCAATTGTGGTGGAGAGGGTGTTGAGTAAGATGTCAAAACCAGTCTATTTGCTAAATGTGACCACACTTTCGCAGCTGAGGAAGGATGGGCACCCGTCAGTTTATGGTCATGGTGGCCACCGGGACATGGATTGCAGCCATTGGTGTCTGCCTGGTGTTCCTGATACTTGGAACCTGCTCTTCTATGCTGATCTCATTCAGAAGTGATGCTCTGTTTTATGAAAAGAGCAACCTTCATTTGAAAACAAAAATTATTCATTTTTATATTTATCCCATTGGAAATTTCAAATATATAATACAACTTTAAATAAAGGGGATGTTTAATTATATTTTCAGATGATTTATGTGCTTGATTGCAGATGTAACATATTTATGTAGCAAAAGAAAAATAAAAAATAAACACTAAATTCATAAGAGTTATGTACTTTTACTTTGCTGACTTCAAAGGTAAAACTCCAAACAGAAGACCAAAAGAGATTAAAAAATAGAATTTGTACTCAACTCATTTGCACTACTATATATTTGCACCAATTCAAGTGAAAAACAGAAGACCAAACAGATTTAATTTTATTCGTTTATATGATTATAAGATTCAACCAAATAAATTTAGACCAATGCATGGGTATACATCCTATGAGCACAATAGATGGCATTGTGCTCAAATGCAGCTTCAACTAAAATTTTTTTAGTGGTAAAAATCAAGGTAAAGAGCACTAATAACTATAAGACAGAACCAAGTGAAACGGGTGCTCGGGCCTAATTGGGAAGGACCCTACCGAGTAAAGTTATGGTACCTGAGCCTAGTATTGGCAAGCTCGGACCGAATTGGGAAGGACCCTACCGTGTAAAACGGGTGCTCGGGGAAAGAGCATACGAGCTCAAAACCCTAGAAGGGAAACAAGTACATCGGATATGGGATGTTGTCAAGTTAAGGCAGTATTACCTATAACTACTGAGTAGACCACGAGTCACTCTCAAAGTCTAAGGGCCAAAATGCCGAGCTAACATTGACCTCGGCACGATAAGACCCAGTCACCTCTATGGCATGGGTGAACTACTGACTAGACCACGAGTCACTCTTAGAGCCTAAGGGCCAAAATGCCAAGCTAACATTGACCTCGGCGCGATAAGACCCAGTCGCCTCTATGGCATGGGCAAACTACTAAATAGACCACGAGTCACTCAAAGCCTAAGGGCCAAAATGCCGAGCTAACGTATACCTCAGCGCAATAAGATCCAGTCGCCTGCGTGGAATGGGCGAACTCCAAGAGTGGACTATAAGTCACTCCCTCAGCCTGAGGGTTAAAACACCGAGCTAACTAAGACCTCGGCACTGTGAAAGACCCAACCGCTTCATTAGCAAAGGCTAAGTATTAAGTACCAGAGGCGTAGGCAGCTCGGGTGTGAGCCCTGTAAAGCATAGCTCATCTCAGTACACTAGTTGAACCCAGCAAGGAACAACCTGTGAACACACAGTTCGGGCATACTTGATAATTACTTCGGGGCATACTATAAAAATATCTTAAGCACCAAGGGATAGCTTGGGGTAATAGCTACCAAAAAATCCTACTTCGGGTATGTAACTCTAATAGCTCGAGTGACAAAGTTGCTTTAGCAGAAAATAAAGAGCATGCCATACTTAGCGAAAAAAGATAAAAATTCCATTTCTAATTTAAATAAAAAATCAAGCTTAATGGCCTAGGAAGAGTTCTACAAAAGCAAAATAAGGGCCCAACCGCCCAAGAGAAAGATATTTAAAAACTGGGTTCTAACACCTGGGAACCACCATAATTCATCAGAGAAGAAAAACATAAGAGCAACCGGCCTCAGGGATCCACGCCTCCACCTCGTCCTCATCCTTTGGAGAGTTAGGCTCCTCTTCCTCCGCCAGGTCCGCCGTCTCAAGATCCAAACCCTTCATTGTTATGTCGTCGAGGTTGAGCCCAGAGAACTTCTTGTGGACCAACCAGTGGCAGAGCTTAAATCCAAAGCGGTAGGAGCTCGAGCCATACTCCACCTAGAGGTCGTGATACTCCTGGGAGTCCTTAAAGTCCCACACCGCCTTAGTCCGCTGGGCCTCCACCATGGTGTCGAAGTTCCGAGTTCGGTCCTGAAGCGTGGACTCCAAGTCTCAAACCTGTTGGCAAAAAAACTCCCTCTCTACCGCCACCTTCGATGACTCCTCCCTGTAGTAAGCACTCTCCTCAGATAACCGAGTGATCTGTGCCTCTTGGTCCCGGACGAGCAACTCCTGGGCCTCACTCCGGACGAGCAGCTCTTGAGCCTGAAGGACTTCACCTCAGGCTCGACCGAGCTCTCCCTGGAGCTTCTACACGGTTGACCTCTAAGCACAAGCATTGCCGGAGAGGATGTTGGTCTGAAGGGCCATGGCGTGGATGGCAGAGTTCACCCGCCAAAAGGAGACTAAAGTCAGAAAAGAGAAAAGGAGAAAAAAAGAAAGAAGGAAGAGAAATGACACTTACCACCATGCAGTGGGCGGAGGCAATCCTGGCGAGCTCCTTGGGGTCCATCTCTCCCCAACTAGCAACCTCCTCATGGCATATCGCCCTTTGGATCTTTCGTGCAGCCACGATGTAGTCATTAACACCCTCCCAGTTCTCGGTAGGGAACTGCGAGAAGGGGAAGGGGCGGGATGGCCCAGACGAAGGAAACTGCCCTTGTGCTGGGAGCTTGGGCCCTTCTACACCACCTTCCGTGGCGACTCCCTCAAATGGAACCGGTGGAACCTCAGGTGGTGGAGAAACGAAGACCGGGTCAGTAGACTCAAACTCAGCACCCCCAGAAGTGGAGGCTTGGTCAGGACGTGACCTCTTGGCCTTGCGCTTCTGGTTGCTGGACAGAAGGCGGCGTGCATCAACACCAGACATAACGGCTGCCAAAAAATCACAAGGTATCAGTCCAGTGAAAAAAAAATTACAAGGCACTACGCAACCTAAAAGGCAACATACCCTGGCTCAGACCGGCCTGGGCGAGCTTCTCCTCAATCAAGTAGTCCAACGCGATGGGGAAAAAATAGTAGGAACGCCTCTCTGGAAGTGCTCCGGGATAAGCATTCTTGATGCAGAGGATGGTGGAGAGGATGTCAAGGTTGAGGGGGAGACAATACTCACAAAATAAAGAAATAGTCCCAACTACACTACGAATGGAGTTGGGGTGAAGCTGGTCAACAGTGACGTTGAAGTGATTCAAAACCTGTAGAGGGTACAGAGGAAGACAGAGGCCAGCGATGAGCAGCTCCTAAAAAATCACTATCTCATCGGGACCCTACTCCTAGCGATAGTTATCGGAAGGGAGGCTATAGACAAGATCTCTAGGGAGGTTAAATTGGAGAACTAAGGTCCTAAGTCTTTCTATCAACATGGAGGGACCAAAGCTATCTAGCTTCCTGCCCCGAGAGGTAGAAGCAGTTTCGCCCAAGGCTTCTTGAGCTTCCAAAGCCTGCCCCCAAGCTCCCCTTGAGCTCAAGGGAGCGTCATCTTGGTCGTCACCCCGGGAAAAGATGTGGTACTTATACCCAGACAAACTGACAAAATGATGAGACTCGCCAGGGAAGAAATGAACCGAAAAGATGGTGTGAGTCGAAGGAGAGCTCAGGCAGCTAGATGAAGACGTGACCTTAGACTCTAAAGGCAAGGCAAGTTAGCGTAAAAGAAATGAAGCCTGGGGCCCTCCTATTTATAGCCACTGTGCCCTCAAATCGACGGCAAGGATTGAGATAGATCTGACGGTTCACAGTCAAGCTGACCACATGTCTTCTAAAACCAAAATGTGACTGGCTGCACGTCTCCCATGATTAAGGTAATGATGGTTGCATGCTTTCCGAAACTGAGAGCCGCTTCTGCATGTTCTTTTTGGCATTCAAAAGGTCCAGAGACCCCTTGACTTTTGCACACACATTTAATGCGATCAGTCAATCAACTTTGAACTTCGGGTCAAATCCACCCATCACACTTCATGAACTCCTCATGCTAAGGTGGCACCCTTAGCCCGAGGAGTGGGAGGAAATTGATGGAGGATGATTTGACTCGACCCCTTGAGACGGTGACACGTGGACATGACTCAACATAAGTAACAGCTCAGCACAACAGCCTCACTGTGACTAAGTAACGAGCCCACAGGATGAGCTCGCCATAGGATGAGCTCGCTATAGGATGAGCTCGATGATCCCCGATGTACTAAAAGCGAATACTCCAAGACAAGTTTACCCCAGCTCGCGAGATAGGATAACCAGCTCGCTCCAATACTTTGGTAGAAAAATTGCCTTAAGGGCATCTTCAAGAGGAACCACCTCGCAATACCCTTAGGAGCTTGCTATAAGGTAGCTCGCGACAGGATAGCTTTCTACAGGGCAGCTCGCTACTAAGTGACATGATGTTTTCAGGAAGTTTCTATCTGACAAGACCATACCCGTCAGACTGTGCCATGTCTCCTGACTGACGGCGCAGTCCCTACCAGCCCGACAAGTTTGTGCCCATGTCTCTTGATAGGTGGTGGCATGTCTATCCTTCCGGGACGTGTCACTCATCCGATTGGGTAGACACTGCAATGGTTACCTGCGTAGCCCTGGCAGATAACGGCTGCGACAGAGGTCTAGTGGCGGTTATGCCCGATTTGACAAGAATGCTCATATATAAGAGCCCCCTAGTTGAAGGGAAGGGCTCTCTCAAATATCTGATATCTTATCTTGAATACTTCGAACTTTCTCTCGAGCTAACTCAGTGATCTAGCGCAACCTACACTCTTAGCCTTCTTTACACTCTTTACAACTTTCTCCAGCGTTCTAACTTAAGCATCGAAGTATTCCCATCGGGCAAGTCCCCCGGGAATCCTTCACCACTCTCTTCTCAGGTACCATCCGTCGTCAGCGAAGAGCCAGTCAACTGCCAGCTAGGACTGCCCGGATTGCGCAACATCACTTTCCAAGACAATTAAAATTAAAAAGGTGAAAAAGTTAAGCAATTTATGAAAAACCTTATAATTAAGAAAATTAAAAGTTGTTTTAGTTCAATTGAACATCCATTGAAGTTAATATTCACGAAGCAAACCATGGGAAGACAAAGAACAAAGTCTAAAACCATTAAATTATTAGTAATCCTGACACTTAGATAAAAAAAAAATGACTACCACATGAAGTTGCAGAAGCAAGAAAAGCATCCAACAAAATCATGTTAGTTTCATTTATCCACAAGGTTTATATATCCAAGTTACTCCAAACTTTAATATCAAGTAAAAAACAAAACAAACCAAAAGTTGCATTGGAAAATTTGGAATAGTTAGAACCCTCTAACCAGTCATATGAACTAAAAACTCTTATTGTAAACATCAAAATCCCCATTGGAGGGGCCAAACAAAAAATGAAGCTATATAGTTTTTGTCTTCATCAGTCATTACAAACTTGTTCGGTCATGGACTCTTGAGGAGGTTCATAGGTCACAAAAAAGATCTTATCTTAAAGAGGCTAAGGAATCAAAATGAGAATTTATTTCAAAGGAAGTAGATAAAGGGAATTTTGGACAACATCCTTACCTCTTTGGTTGCAAGGGTGGGATGACATTGACTACTGTTAATCTTGGAACAAACCCAACAATCAAAAGAGTAACACTTCATATTGGTTGGTGAATTATGCATTTTATTTTCACCGCTGTCACATTCCTCCAATTTAACCCAAAGAAAGTTCAGGAAAATAAAGGAAAAATTCCTGTCAAGGTAAAACTTTCCATTGGAAAATATTTACATTATTCATTAAAGAAGAAAATTATTTTGAAGGACAAAACATACCGGTTAAGTCTTTGAATTCATTGGTAAGAGAACCAACAATTTTGGTACCATCAATTGTATAAATGACAATTTGTATTCTGGAACTTAATCTTGCCCTAGCTTGAAGGGTGTAGCTTTACATCTTCTCAGGCCAATGTAAGTTTTCCTTCCAATATCCCAGCACATGATCCCAAATGGGGATACTCCTCATCTGGCGACAACTAGCATGTCCCTATACAAAAGGGTTCCAAGTTTGTTTGAAGAAGTGTCAACTAGAAATCAAATACATCTTTGGGGTTTGGAATATAGGTGGCAAAGAGGCAAGGTAAAGGTCTAGCTGTAGGAAGGGAATACAATCATGAGGACCATGAGTGAGTAAAGGGTGTGTAAGAAAATCATTAAGAGAGTGGTTGACAATAGTGAAGATGATGGCCCTCATTAGGGGTGATTATGGGCTGGAACGGGCCATGCTTTGCACTTATGATAATGGCTATAGCTTAGGCCCGGGCCTGGCCTGGCTTGAGGTTTTAAGCCTAAAACATAAGCCCTAGCCTAGGTCTATGCGAGCTCGGGCCGAGGGCTAGGCTTGATTTTGGGCCAATGTCACTCATATATAAAACATTATGTATCTATATATTAAATGACATAACATGCATATAAACTTATTTTATATATTATATAATATAATATATTACATATAATATAAATTATACATGCCACGTTATAATATTTATATATAAAATATATAATATAATATAAAATAATATGTATACATATGTATACATTATACACAAAATGTGTAAGTTTAAATATATGTGGGCCAAGCTAGGCCCAGGGCGGGCTTGAAGTATTAAGCCCAAGCCTGGCCCTAAAATTTGCGGGCCAAATGTGGGCCCGAGCCTAGGCTAGGCCTGAACACAAAACCCAGGCCCAAGCCTGGAATTTCCGAATTGGGTCAGGCTGGGCTGAAATGATCACCCCTATTCCTCACCCATGTTGTGCCAAACTTAGGGCAACTAATGAAGAGAATGTCTAAGGGTCTCACCG
Organism: Nelumbo lutea; assembly: GCF_056320005.1. Taxonomy (NCBI): domain Eukaryota; kingdom Viridiplantae; phylum Streptophyta; class Magnoliopsida; order Proteales; family Nelumbonaceae; genus Nelumbo; species Nelumbo lutea. Next base: position 98,773,509 of record NC_142686.1, on the reverse strand, counting down.
TGAAGTGTTGTTGAACAACCACTACTCCTGCTAGTACACTTGTAGAATTGCACCAAAAGCCTTGGTAGAAGCGTATATCTTTGTCAAACCACCCTTTTTCTTCTTGAAGGGTTGAGAAGGTAAATTCTTTCATCCTTTGCCTCCTCTTCTTTGGTTTTGATAAAAGAAAGCCTATTGGTAGGGCTGCAAGTCGGGCCGGGTTAGGCCGAGTTGAGGCCAACCCTAGCCCAACCCTAAGTTCTTACCCCAACCCTAACCCCAACCCAACCCGAAGTCAATTTCGGGTTGGGTTGGGCTCAGGTTGGGCCCAACCCAACCTTCTTCCCATCCCTTAAAACCTCATAGAACTTCTTGATTTTAGATCTTAACTCAACTTTCACTACATATATTAATCCTATGTTTCAGTAGTATTTGTTTGTTGATGTTTTTTTTTTTTTTTTGTTCTTTTGGTACAAAATTCAGAAAAACAAGTATTAGAAATGACTATACTTTATTATGAGTTATGGCTTATGATATATCTTTCTTGGGCGGCAAACAATACAGAGCAGATGAAGAATAAAATTTTCAAAAAACATAAAATAATGTTATTAAGGTTTTAGTCTTTCTTATTAAGATTAAGTGAAGTGATTATCTTAAAAGAAATACATGATACTATGTGGTGGGAGCTATACAAATATCATGCATCTAAATAAATCAATATATGTTATATATTACATATAGCATATATTTATATATGACATGTACTATAGAGTCGGTTCGGATTGGGTCGGGCTGGCTAAGGGGTCAACCCTAACCCAACCCAAAGTAAAATCGAGTTCATGAATTTCAACCCTAACCCTAACCCAAACCCAACTTTTTCGGGTTGGGTTAGGGTTGGGTTCAGGCCAACCCGACCCAAGTTGCAGCCTTACCTATTGGGCGGTTGAAAAGTTGCCATATGGTAGGATAGCTTCTAGGTAAGACCTTCAAAGCCTACAAATGTGGAATGGTCGACTAATGTGGATGATAAGAGGCCTTCTTCCTCCAATCCTATTTGTCTCCTTTCTTCTTGAGCAATATGATCTTCTACCAGAGGAGAACTGAACAAAGCTCAACCAATACATATAATTAGTCCATGGGTGAATGCTATGATAATTTTACACTGATTAGTGGGTGGGTGATCTACAAAGGTGATTTATTAGTTGTTTTTCAGCACATTTAGTCTTTCTAGGTTTTTTCGTGTAGGGTCCAACTTGCAAAGCTAGAAGCCACTATGTAAAGGCCCTCCCAAATGAGGAGAAAACAGGTATACCACTTGGAGTAGCATTGGGCTAAAACCATGAGATCATGGCGTGATACATTGGATATGGTAAAATCCTAGCCAATAAGGTATGGTGAGGCTGACATCGAAACAACGAAACTGATATCTCTCAATGATATTAGTAGAGTAAGATAGTAGCCTTTCAAGAAAGCACTCACAATAGAGCGAGATTACCTCACAAAACTTAATTGTCGAACAAGGTAACATGACTTTGTGAGGCTAAGTAGAACCCAATAAGAGAACCTTGTTGAGTTGCATGGAAAAGTAGCACGGGGTGGAACCTTATGAATGCGACTTAAGTGAGATTCAAAAGCATTGACATATTCTTTATGACCCAGCCACATGATTACATTTGTCCTCATGAGGCTGAACCATAGTCTCAACACTTGAGGTTAATAACCTGACCTAAGGGCCATATCAACACATGTCACTCCTTAAGAAAGCTTTGAGATATTCCTCTAATGGCCTTGTGGTCCTCATGAACATGTGTCACTGGGAGAGAGAAAGGTGGGATTTGCCCCTAATGCATTGGTTAAGGCTGTGAATATCCCAACTTTTATGCCTACATGCATGTAGCCTGCTACCCCACTTCTATAAATAGTCAAACCAATAGAGCATTCGGTCACATTCATCCCTTAGCAAGCTTCCTACATCTCCCAAGTGTTTCAATCCCTTCACCGGAACTTAGCCATTTTTCCAAACCTTTCACTGACCCACACTCTATCTCAAAGTTCAAGAGGCATTACTTGATCCACTTTCAAGACTCTTAGGTCATCCTTATACCGGTGGTCTTACACATGGCCTTCGATGCATTGTTGTGGCCTGCTTTACTTCACTTCATCCAATTCATGGGGGACCACAACAATACATCAAGGGTTGTGATTCACAATTTTAGTCCACCGCTACTCTACTAGGAGTAGCTGATTTTTGAGCATCCCAAATGGGTAGCAAGCATCGAGAAATGCTACATTCTGGTTATAAGGTTTTGTTTCTTTCTTCTTCTTTCATTTTATGAGTAAGAGATCCTACCAACTAAGTCACCATCAGTTGGTACATTTCTAGTGATAAGAGACTTTTACATTTCTAGTGATAAGAGACTTTTACTCTTTCTGACATTTTCACCAAATATTTCTTATAGGTTGTTCAGCTATGACCTACTTGTCCCTCCCAAACACTCAAACAAGCACTAAAGCTTTGTCTAGAGTTCAATCATAGACAAGAGGCTAGATTGAATGGTTATGGGGTTTCTACATTTTATTATTATTATTATTATTATTATTATTATTATTATTTGTTAGAAGGGTTAGAAATCAGATTAGACATGACCGAATTAGATCTAGTGGCTGGCCAAGTTTTTAAAATTTTTCTAGCCTAACTCGAAACCGATTTCTCAGTGATCTTGAAATCTCAAATTTTGGAATTGATCTTGCACTAAAACAAACCAGGTTTGAAACCTAAATTAAAACTAATTGTACATGACACGGAGACTACAATGTGCAACTCTCAAAGTAGAAGTTTATGCCCAATATCAAAATCAACCTTCAATTGAAGATGGTGCGGTTATATATGCAAAGCCGATTCGGCAACATTGTTTCAGCAAAACTGATTCCCAACTTGCTTGGATCGATGTGGTTGTGTGAACATAGTATCCTCTAATGTTTTTTTTTTCTAAAAACATAGTAGAGAACTAATGAGAATCAACCCTAAAACAGCTAGTTCAGACTAGGGTTTATGGGAAGAAAGGGAGAAAAGAAGAGAGCAAAAGGATGGAGAGAATTGAGTGAATTGTTCCTCTCCTCTTAATCCCTTATATAGATTACACTCCTAATCATATTAAAAGCTAATACAAATCTGATTTGGATCAAGACTTTAACTCTAATTGGACAAGAATTATCTTCTTAAGAGAATGGATGCTCCATACCCATTTTTTATTCAAAACAAATTGTCATGTGACTATTTAACTAATCGTATTTGTAATGGGCCTTAGGCCCATTTGCTTTAATAGTTCACATTCAAAGATATTGCATGACCACTTTAGGCTTAACTATTGTATGGCATGGGAACCACAAAGGTCTCACATATGTCTATAAGGGTTTGGCCCCACCTCTGAAAGAGGTTAGGCCTAATTCACTACTCAGGAGCAACAAACCCCTAACCCAATCAATTTGGGCTCAATTTGGGCCCAACATGTACACATAAATGATCTTTGGATTCAACCACCCTATGAAAACCCAAAGACAATGGATTTATTTTAGATGAAGCTCATCATGTAATCTAAATAGTAATAGTCTCTTGCACCTATCCTCTTGGCCCATAATCATCAAAACACTACTCACAAGGAATGACATCTTCCCTGGCTGCAAAATGCAATGTCACATTCTTTGCTTAAATGGATCCCATGATTAAAATATTTTGAAAACATTTTTCATAAAATAGTAATATATTATATAAATACATTTTTCAAATTATATTTCAAATACAATTGAAATCCAAAGCCATAGTTTTAGGCTTTCATTAGAGAAAGTGTAAACCCTAATATTTACTTTGTTTGATAGAGGGGGTGATCCTATCACTATGATCACCACTCAAGTAATTTCGTAAACTACTCCAATATGCCCAAATATTTGACCCTTAATGGATCTCACTAATTGACATATCAAAGACATTTCAATCAAAAACCTTGTATAGTATCATAATCAAGTTTAGTGTTAAGTGCAACTTTCCAATTTTGCCAATCTATCTCCAAGGTCTAGGGCATAACTAAAAACTGGTCCAGGTTTAGTGATTCTTCCAAACACCCATTGGCTATGCTTGGGGTCTAACCCTATAAGTTGAGACAAACTGCGCCATCAATTCAACAATACATCAGTGTCGGACGTGTCAAGAAAAACTCTCCAAATCTATCCTATGGATAAGACCATTCTAAGCTAACACAAGTTTATTAAATGTCCAATTTAATGAGTAATTAACAAAAACATATAAAATGTGATCATGAAACAATAATGTACTTATATTATTCATAAATGTTTGTGTGCATTAATCTAATTGGAGATAAGGGCATACACTATCTAACATCATCATCATCATTATTATTATTGTAAATCAAGTTTTTAAGGAACAAGTCCCACTTCTTTCTTTTGTAAAGAAAGAATTGGCTCCACTTGGTTGACCCTGAACTGTCAAGGCTAGAACTGACCTTGAAACCAATCTTGACAAAGTAGGTTCTAGTTCCAAAATCCTATAATCAACCCTTACAAGGTAGGTTCTAGGTTTTGCCTTGGAACCAAGCCAAATCAACCCATGCTCACCCCTATATAAAACCAATCCCGAGGCATGCCCTATAGCTATGGGATCTATTAGCTAGCAAACCCAAAATTGATCAAATTGTTAAATAATAACAAAAAATGGATAAAATGAGTTATGGATGTCTAAAAACCATTTTAAAAGTAGATAGTTAGAGATTGAATACTATAAGGATATAATGGGTACACACTTCAAATTTTTTGATAATATTTCAAGGGCTTTTTACAAAAAAAAGAAAAATATAATAATAAGATTTCACTAATTAACAAAATCAGGTACATTTCAAAACATATTGCAAAAATAGTGGGTGGAACAAAAAGTTAATTTTCTTTGACCCAATTTCCCCCTTTTATTGTTTTCAAAGTAACCCACCTTTTTTTTTGGGAAAATTTCCTGATTAGTACCCTGTACTTTGGGCCTAGTGCCATTTTGGTCCCCGAACTTTAAAATGTGACAATACAATACCCAAACTTTCAAAACATGACAAACTAGTACTTGTTGTTAACCAGTCATTAGGTGGCATTTAAAAAGGACACAAAATGCCCTTCGAGTGTCATCTAATTTTCTTTACCAACCATTCAAACATTGACAAAAAATTAACTATCTCAAATCCTTTCCTCTTCTATTCAAGAAAGTTAGGGTCACCAGAATGCTCACTCAAATGTGACCCCAACTTTCTTGAATGGAAAAGGCAAAGATTTGTGATTGTTAATTTTTTGTCAACGTTTAGATGGTTGATAAAGAAAGTTAAACAACACTTGAAGAGCATTTGTGTCATTTTCAAATGTCACTTAATGGCTGGTTAACAAATAATTAACGGCAGGTACTAGATTGTCATGTTTTAAAAGTTTAGGTACTAGATTGTCATGTTTTAAAAGTTTAGGTACTAAATTGTCGCATTTTAAAGTTTGGGGACCAAAGTGGCACTAAGCCCAAAGTAAAGGGTACTAATTGAGAATTTTGCTTTTTTTCCTTTTTCCAAGCTCTAGGCTCTCTGGCCATTGTCCCGTCAAATAAACAATCACTACAAGAAAAAAGGTCAAAGTCGGTAGGCCTTAAGACCGCCGGCTTATGTCTAATGCAGCGGTCATGCATCCGCCCCCTAAGAAGCTGCTGCCTTAGATCAAGACTACCAGCTTAGGTTAAAATGACCGTTGCCTTTGATATTGCTCTAAGGCGGCAGCCTATCAGAGCCACCGGGTTATCGTTAATAAGGCGGCGGTTGTGACCGCCGGCTTAGGTCCTAAAAGACCACCACTTTAGCTTTTCCTAAAAAAACCTCCCATGTTTAGGTGGCAGTTGAAACCATCGGCTTAGATGTTTCTGACCGCCGCGTTTGGTTCCGATTTAGATTTTTTTTTCTTTTTAATGGTCGTTTACCATATTTTTGTTTATACCTTTTGTATTGTATTTTGTATTTTTTTATGAGTCCTGCTTAATGCAAATCCAATCCATCAAAACTTAAATTTATATAAAAATACAATTTGAGACAATATCTATTAATTAGAAGACTAATTATTATAATATCTAAAATTTGTTCAAATTCAAAATGCAATTGTTCAAATACAAACATTAAAAAAATCAAATTCTCAAATAATGTAGTGCATCCCTGAATGCATGTTCATTTTTAAATTGAACAAGCTCTCCCTTTGACTGTCTCTACAGAATTTCAGCTTCTCCGGTTGAAGCTTGCATCCATCTCTGCAATTTTAGACTCCTCAGCTACCGAAACCTAATAAAACAGATTCACCATAAGTTAGGTCAGTTCATAATTCGGATATTGGTACAGAAATTTGAAGAATCCATATTTGCTGCCGAGACTACAATTTGGAATATAAGAAGCATACAAATAAATGTGTTTAATTAAGATAACCCTTTATCCATTATACCATGATACTTTGTAAATGCACCATGATATGCACTTCCAACTACCATTCTATAACACTTGCAGATTGTTCATTTTCTTTTTTTTTTCCAGAGAATTAATTTAACATGGGGACTGATCTACTAATCAACAATTCAAATCTGCTACAAAACATAAATTCCTCTGCCCCTTTCTCTAAGCACCTACTCATTTCAAACAAAACAGAACATAAACCAGCTGCTAACATCTCCAAATGTCCCCTTCTAACTGTCGAAGCTAGTAAACTAAATGAATTCTTCTCTCAAACTGTTTTAAACAGAGATTAGTGATTGTCCCAGCAAATAATCCAGTGACCATACCCACTCATATGCATCTTGAACACTTTTTGTTTTATAAATGGACTTGACATTGTTTCAAGTATGTTTCTATTCATATACTTCAATTTTGATTACTGAAAAAAGTGTAATGATATATTTAATTAATATACCTGTCAATCTGAGACAAGATATTTTCGGATGACATAATCACCACAGGTATCTCTTTCAAGGTCAAAGATTCTTGCATAGAAAGATTAAGGAAATAAGTAATTACGGAATTCAGTATTTTTCAAATTAATCCGTTGAAATGCTATAAGAATATATATGAATTGAATATAATTAACCATGATTTTCTTGAGCAACTCATATACAATCATCCCAGGAATACAATAATCAGTGATTATCATATTCACCTTCAAACCCTGTAATTAATATCGGATAAAAAGAATAAGTCACTAAAAAAATAATTCCAATGAATCATTTATATTGCCTATAGCTTACTAAATTCTCTTGCACCCATGCCGACTAAAGAGTTTTCTTCTCCATCCAAACCCAGAAATTTCAGAGCACTCCTTCCGCTATCCACAACAGTAACTATGATTTCAACAATATTTATTTAGATAACAAAAAAAAAGTTCAAAACAGAACACTACAAAAACGAAAAGAACAAGATGAGAACCAAATGCAACAAAGAAAGCAATGATTTAATGATAACCCAAAAGAGAACAAGATGGGAACCAAGTGCAACCAAAAAATGGACAAAAAAACAATGCCAAATGCATGATAACCCAAAAGAAAAGAAAGCTACTGAACTTGAACCAAGGCAAATATTATTGAAAACTGTAAAGTAGATAAATGAGTCCCAATTATATGATAGTTGCACAATGATTTAATGATACGAATTAGTCTCAAATTAGATCTCCGAATGATATTCTAGAACCAACATCTGTAATAACAAAGTAGCCAAGGCCAAAACTTGGGAAAAAATAATGTGGAATTACTTGTAAGGTTCTGGTAGCATCAAAATCACAAAGAAATGGAATGTCAAACTTCGAATCTTCATCAAGTACCTTAAAGTAAAAATATAGCAACTATTTTAATATTACTAAAGACAAATTATTTAACAAAGTAGAAAGGGTTGGTGCACTTACAACTTTACGGATCAAGGGCTCCAAAGTAGAAAGGATTGCCTGAATGGCTTGCATCTTCTCCACTTCCAATACCACACTGATGTCATAATAAGACATCAAAAAAGGAAAAAAAAAAACAGAGTTAGAATAATCAACAAATAATTAACAAAATGGAAAGTACAAGCAAAGTGAAAGGCAATAACTAAGAATCAAGGTTAAGACTTGGAAAGTGGAAACTAGAAGCAAGCCGGTTATCGTTATATGATGACTGATTGGAAATTGTGTTTCATTCTTTCCGAGCTCCAAAACAAATTGCTATGTTCTTAAACATATCCCCTCATGGAAAGTGGAAGCCCTGCATGGCAAGTTAAAATATTTAAAACTCTAAATAGGCAAAAGCAAAATCAGTAACCCTTGGAAATTGAGGGCAAATGACAAATTGAATATTTTCCTTCACCTGTCAAATAAAAATAAGTCCCAGAAGAATAATATCAGAAACGAAGAAGGTTTGTCTTACTGAAATTATCAATGAGTTAAACATATTTGTAGAATCCAATTTGAAGACAAATAATTATATCCAATACTCAAAAAAAATATCAAAACAAACAGTCATCAACATCAGGTCGCGATTTCCCTCAGCTGCCTCAGCTTCAGCCTTAGCTTCAACCTCAGCTCCCTTCTCGGCACCCAGCCTCACGACAAGCTAGGTCTCGCCGCCATGATGAATGCCCTTCTCGCCAAGGAGAGGCTTCCCAGAACCCCCCTAAGAGCCAAGCCTCCTCCCGCGGCGGAAAAGAAAGACTAGCCACTCCGGTCTCACCGCGGGCAGTCAGGTCGGGAGGACCCCAGCTTGCCAGGTCTACGTCACCTTAGCAATCAAAGTTTGAAACCCCCCTTCTGGAGAACCGGTTCGAGATCCTGGCTGTAGACTCCAAGAAAAACCCCTCTGCCCACAGCCCGAGCTACTTCCTGCGCAGACTATTCCTGATAGTACGGAGGTGAGCAGCACCAATGCGGAACCCGCCAAGAAGCAAAGACGTCGTCGCCGAG